>NC_133939.1:24073294-24384713 GCF_031877795.1 Strix aluco | reverse complement strand
ATTTGGTCCTGTTTGCTTCATCTCAGATAAAAGCAGCTGGCATTTCTGCAGAACCTTTTACATTGGATGATAAATTTCTTCACACACTTAGTCAGAAATTGTTTTATCCTCCAAAGATTTCAGGATGTTTGCATTTGAAATGCAGTACTGAATAATCCAGTCCACCCAAAAAGAATTAACTTTAAGATTAGGTTATATACTGGATCTTTTGGTGCATAAAGACATTTTAACACCTTTTCTTTATTGTATGTTAAACACTGGTTGCTGGCTGCATTATATTATGTGACTCTTAGTTCAGCAGAGATAGAAAACAGATTTATCTAAGGATGAGTCGTAAGTATTATGTGCTCCTGTGCCACTCATGAAGAGTGACTTTGGGATGAGAATGGTGATATTCCACTAGTAATTCAAGATATAGTTCCCCGAAGGAAAAGTTGTTACTTTTTCTAGAATGAGGGGAAAGTAATTCTACAGAGAAGGATGGTAATAATTGTCATAAGGCTTACTGTAGTTGTACACAAATGGTTTCCTAGTTTCTTATGCCAGACTATGATAGAACATGTAAATAGTGCCTCGTAAAAACAGTGAAAAGATAACTTCAAAGAGAAAGTGTGACCTTAGTGAGAATGACAGGGCAGCTATTCCAGAAGCTACAAAAGCATGTCATAGTACTGTCTGTTTGTAATCCTTTAAATAGATGACTTGATAGTAATGGAAAATTAGTGTTCTTTTCTAAATTCACCTCCAGCTAGAAGATGCATCTGTATGCTTTTTTATTTCAAACAACATATTAGCTTCTCTTTCAATTGTGGATGCTATTAAAGTTTGCCAGAAAAGCTCTTATTTTTCTTTGCCCCCACCGATGTTTCAAATCGTGGAAACGTTAGAATATGTTCAAGGTTTGTTTATTAATATTATAGCTGAGAGGGAGATAATCAATCTCTGTTAGCATATTTTTGAGACAGTATTTAAACTGCCCTGGGAATATTTGAGAATACATAGTAAAATCAAATGATTTTTACTTACAGTATTATTTGAGCACTAACTTTGAGAGAGACCGTATTTGACTAGATACGGAAAATTTGCTCACATCCAATTATATGGCTCTGATTGTATGTAATGGAGGAAAGCTCCATGGGGAAGTTCTTATTTGATCTTGAAGGCAATGCAACAAAAGTTTTCAGTTGCTTTTCCCTGTTTACCAGAAGAATTTCACACCTACTGGAAATATTATATCTTATCTGCCTTGAATACATGGAAATGTTAAAGTACAGCTTCACAAAATAGTTATCTCTGTAGCTGAAAGTTTGAACTTTCCGAGGAGGCTTAATTGTTTAGGGAAAATGAAGATTGGATGAAGACAAGAAAGGCTCCTTGATGGTATTCTACTTGCATTCCTTTCAGAATGTTTATTCTATGATAATGTTTTGATTTCATCAGATTAATTACCTTTATTTTATTTGTCCTGAAAAAAAACCTGAACAAAAGACAGGCATGAATTGGTATGTGAGCATTACTATGCACTGTGAATGAGAAGTGTGAGTTCATGCCATTTGCACCCTTCTTTAAAGAAATAATCAAATATTTTACTTTAAATTCCTTTTTCCCTGAATATTATGCAGAATTTTTCTCATCTTCTTGTATCATCAGATTTGAGCAGAAAGGAGTAGCCGACTAAATATGGATTCAGCCATGGCTGGGTTTTAAATTACTATGGTTCCAGTTACAGATAGAAAGAACTTAAAAAACATAATAAAGATTAATTATGAATTAAAATGAATTATAGCTAGCATTTTAAGCAATATACTGAAGATCATTAAAATGGAGCTGTGGTTCTGAGAGAAGTAGAAAGCCACATGATGAAACTAAGGCAAATAATACTGCTTTTAAATGTTCCTGAAATATTTTCTGTTGGTTTTCTCACTGAACGGTAACCTCTCCAGTTTGCAGCTACCTTTGAGATGGTTAAAATATGTAAGTAGAATGAATTTACCTTAGTACTCTTTCAAAGTAGATTTAAACATTTGTTCTTGTTTCCAATTTCACGTTTCCTTGTATGCACTCCTTTTCCTGAATTTCCCAGAGTTGTTCTGAGTTTACAATTCTGTGACTGAGTTGAGAGTCTTTTATTTAAATTTTAATTATTTATGATTAACAGTGTGACAGTCTTCTCTTGTTAGGTAAGATGTCTAGTGTGTCTTGGCACACCTGAGCATTATGGAGTAACACATGGATTTTATTTTTTTTACTTAAAAATTAGCCATGGCTATACATAATTTTGAGACGGGTCTCAGAAAGATTAAATTAGATTGCTTATAACACTGATATGCACTTGTTTTTTGAAATCTTTTAAAAGAAATAACTAAGACAATGAAAGTATGGATTTTAAAAATCTGGTTTGTCATGTATGTAGGCTGGAAGCTCTTCGGGGTGGTGAATGCTTTTATTAGCTGTATACACAGTGGCCAGTGTTCTGGAGTCTTGAACTCGAATTCCTCTGTTTTGAGCCACTAAAATGCCAATAACAAGCAGTAAACTGCCTTTGTTTTCCTGAAATGAATGCCTGCATATGCAGCTTATGCTACTTAAATTTTGGATGCACACTTAGCCATAATTGCATAAAATGAGAAAATTGTAAGCACAGAACTGGAGGGAGGGTGAAGCTACTGCTCCTAATGAAACCTTAATTGTTGAAGTTCAAGCTAAAGGCTGAATATTCAGAATTGTATCAGAGACTGCACACCCCCTAACACTTACTACTTATGCCATTTAAAAATGATTGGGCACTTCAGTTTAATTTGCTTGAAGATGAAGAGCTTATAAGACGTATTTGAACCTAGAAATAATTCTTCACAGCTAATTTCTACATGCATGAAAAAGAAGTTTTATAGTAGAAACCTTGACTTTTAGTGTTGTATAGCTAGAGTCCTGCTGTCATAAAGGCCCTAATGATTTCTGATTTAATTACATATCTGAACACTTAGGCTGATACATATTCACTACCCTTTAGAGATTCATGTCTAAGTACCAAATACTGGATGCACTCTTTGGCTACAAAACCTGCTCTAATTTACCTCTCCGGCTGCACAGCTTTGCTAAGATCTAGGAGTTGGATTCTCTTCTTGGTAGTATTTCACGTTGAAGTTAAGCCTCCCACACACACCTCCTTGATTTATAAATAAATGGTATAAGCACATCAGACCTCGTTTGCTGATTGTGTAAAATTCTTTGGGATAACTCTTAGGAAAAGCTCTTCTGTATGCGTAGCAATATCCTTCGATGTGCCCATCTGTGTCTTAGCCAAATGGTTCCCAAAATGCTTTTGCACCCCTGGGATCAACAGTGTGTTATTGAGGAGGAAGAGAGAAGCTGGACCTCTCAACCAGGTATCTCCCTCTTAGATGGCAGGAGAGCAGTGCTGAGAGACGCTGCAGCAGCCAGAGTTCCCCTCCAAAATGATACGTGTCTCATCTGGGAAAGGGATGTCCCAAGCTGACTGGGGAAGAAAGGAAAATGTGGCCAAATATGACAGGGCAGGCTCATCTCTGGCTGGTTGGGGAATCAAAATGGTGAAATAGTCGTTAGTAAAGACACTTTTCTTCTGTTTCGTTCTGTATTAAACCCGTTGGCTTAATAGTTAAGGAGTGTGACACCAAAAAGCTTCTGCATCAGAAGTGCTTCAGGCCCATTTTTAAGATTGTTACCCTTTGGCTACAGTTAATTCCATTTTAAATATGTTTATTTTCACTTAGAAAGTTCAGCTAGAGTTTGGATTGCTTCCCTGTTGAAGATAATTTGATTTCAGATTGCAGCAGTTTAGAAGTATAGATAGATAGAAGAAAAATTCTTCCATAAAAGCTGCACTGTATTTAAATCATTCTGTTCAGGAAAGGAGTTTGGTGCTAAGTTACAGGTTATGTCTTAAGAGTGAATGCTTTATGGGTTTGATAAAATAATTTAAAATTCTGTTTTTTAAAATTCCACGCATACCTGGTTTTTAATAGCTCGTGTGTCATCCAGCTGGCACATATTATGTGAATGTTGAAGTTAAAACAAATTAATGGAAATGGATTTTCATAAACATGTTGTGACATTACTATTTTTTGTGTCAGACATGCAAAAACTGATCTGAGCTCTCAATAGGTTGGCAGAAATGTCAGTCTCGGACTACATTGAACCTGTTTGGGTATGATGCATTATTTGCTGATGCTGTTTTCTTGTTTACATAAGTGGATTTGCATGGCTTGGTGCTCCAGATATTGGACTACTGAAAACCACCTGCATCTGCTGAGGTATTGAGACAAAAACGTTGGAGCCTGGCCAGGTTTCTGCAGTGCTTTTGCTTACGTGGTTGACAGTAACATCTGGTAAGACAGATGCTGAATTCTGGAGAGCCATAATTATTTTGAGAGTAGGGAGAAGTTGTCACACGTAGTTATTATCATGCTACTATCACAGGTATTAGAATCAAAGAGATCATTTTGTTCTTTGCTGACAGCATATGTTTTCTCAGCTTTGGAGATGTGCTATTTTGATGCCATGCAATATGCAGATTAAAAATTATTTTTTTTTTTTTTAAGCAGCTTGAAGGTTAAAGAAGAGCAAAGAGACTGTAAATGCAAAATGTGTTTGTTTTTTTTTCTTCAGAGTACCTGTTCCATTGCAGTTGTGATTAATGCCAAATTATGCCTCACGCTGTGCCTGGGAAAGTTTGATTGTGTTGGATTTCATACTAGTGGAAGGGAAGTGCCTTAGCTCTGTTCATCTCGGGTGTTAGGGTTTTGGTTTTGCTTGGGTTTGGTTTTTGTTTGGGTTTTTTTTTCTTGGGTGGGTTGTTTGTGTTTTAAACTTGCTGAATCATTTTCAGGCACCGTATTATTGGAAGAAATGATAGATGAGATGTTAGGAATGTATTTACAGAGGTATTATAGAACAAATGTTTGAATTTCTATTAGTAGAGATTTAAACTCTATTAATAGAATAATTTTGAAAATTTTAATTCAGTTGGACGACCTGATATGAGGAACTAACATCCATTTTTATAAGAACCACCTGTCATGGAAACAGGAAAAAAATGTTACTTCTTGATTTGTTTACACTTTTCATCTTAAAGCTTTCTAGTTGGACACCTGCACAAGTGGAAATGAGCATCTTGTGAAATTTCTCAAGTCTAGTCTGATGTTTTAACATTTTTTTCAAAGCTTATGTTTGTAGTAATAACATTTAAAAATTTTTTAGACAACACAAATTCCTAATGTGGTTGGGAACAAACTGCAGGCACTAGTGAAATCTCCCTTCTCCCTAGGTCTGTAGAAGCCCAGTGAAATGTACTTAAAAATCTTTCCACTATCTAAGACAAGCTTTTTTTTTTTAATCTTACACCCGCACATGTGTGTGAAGAGAATTTGAGTAAGTGGGACCAAGTATGGGTAAGAGCCCCATGCTAAGAATATCAGTATCATAAAGTTCTCCTTATATCTTATTCTCCACAGTCTAAATCTAAAATTAGTCGTAAGAACAATTTTATAATAATCTGTATTTATTCAGCATTAGAAATTGCTTTTTTCTTTAAAACACAGCTTTAATTATATCTTACTAAAAATGAGTGTTCTTTATTGGCACATGAGAATCCTTGTCTGAAGTTACTTAAAAGTACTTCTGGGGTGATACTTTTATTTAGTTAAGAGGGCTTCTTACCTCAGTTACTACCTAACCAGTGCTCCAAGCCCCCTGTGGTTTCTTGCTTTTCCACTGTAGTGCCTATACATTGTTTTACTTTCTAGTGGCTTTGCATTCTTCATGTAATCGTTTTCTCCTTTGCACACTGCCAGTGCCCGAGTTTCCCAGGGTGAGTCATTATGTGGGTTCAACTTTGATGCAAGCGCTTTATTATTTTGCGATATGTTGCATAGGAATGGTTACCATGAGACACATATTTTGTAACTTTCTGATATGGTTTGTTGATGCAACAAGCTTAAGTGATTTAACATCGTTTTCTGCCCTCTAGTTTTACTGCTGCTGCTGCATGAAAAGGTCTGTTTAGTTTTATTCTCCTTTTTTATTTGCTGAGCACCTTGTCTTTGAACTGTACTTACGCAGTGCACTATTACACAGGTCAATTTTTAGTTTCAGATGCTTCTCAGTTGCCCTCGTATGACTGCATCTGTTAACCCTGCACAAAATCTTGGGTCATTTTTACATCTTCCATGGAACACTTCTCCCTTGATTGTATAACTACGTGTAATCAGGTGAATTCCCATGCCATCTTGCTAGCTGACATGTCAACACCTTCCTGAGACAATTTTCTAGCCCCGGTCCATTCCTGGTATTCTCTACTAGCTTTTTCTCCTGGTAAGTGTGGTGGCCCATTCGTACTCCCTTCCATAATAAAATCAACATTTATTAAGCTTCTACATTGACACTCTGCAGATTATTCCTATTCTAATTTATTTGAAAATATTGCACTATTTCAGACGTACCTGAAATGATTTGCATGTTTATACATAATGGTACATCCATATTGTAATAACGATAGATAAATTACACTTTAAACATGGATGATCTCAAAATGTTCATAATGTGGTCCTGTGAATTACAGGTCCATCTGATGACACTGGAAAATTGCTTGTGACAGCGCAATTCAGATACGTATCTCACCATTTCCTCTTTGCTTTTGTCTTAAATTTGGTCTTAATTTCTGACTTTGGATTGTTTTTTCTGTGGTGGAGAAGGCATCAGAACAGAGCAGTACAGCAACCACGTCACTCACTGGCTCTCTTTGTTGGGCAGCTCTGGGCTGTAATTCCTATTTTCCTGGACAGACAACCGAGTATATGGATCTGAAGCAGTTGGTCCATGAGGCCATTCTTCAGTTTACTTGTTTGGTTGTTTTGATCTTTGCTTCTTCACTGTAGCCAAGATACTAAAGCCTTGGAGTATTATCAGATAGATCTTATGAGCTTGAGACTTCACGTGAATATATTTTTATCATTACTTGTGATCCTGACTTTCCTGCTGGGCATCTACATATCCATAATGAGCTGGGCAACTGGGAAAATCTGATTTAGAAAAGAACCAGAACTGGGCAGGATGGCACTTACTGTCTCACACTTTTCAAAATGAAGTAGGAGTTGCTTCTTTACAAACTTTTTCATGTATGCCAGAGACTATTTGAGAGCTGTTTTTAAAGACTAGATTTTGCTGGCCTTGCTGCACTGGGTCTGCGAATTTATCAGTTAGCCTCCCTCAGGGGTATAATTGCCAGATGCTCTCTGATGCTTATTAAACTGGAATCAACATCCTTATAAAATCTATAAAGATGGACTGTAATACTACTACTTCAAATAGGGAAAAAAACCCTATTGTCAGCAGAAAGAACTGCAGTGGCTATAACATGTCACAGCAGACATCTTGATTGCAGTGGTCTTCTAGGAAAGAAAAATAAGGACTGGTGAAGAAAAATGAAGTTTTCCAAATGCTAACAATATTTTTGCCTACTTATAACACTTCATACTTATATCACACTGGTGATGCAAAATACTCCGCTTCAGAAAATGTGAACTTATATTTGCAACAGCAGCAATATATTGGGTAACATGGTAAATTCTACCCAATGAATATTAATCTTAGTATTACATCGAAGAGAAATATAAGAGTACTACTTATTATACCTGTAATTTCTATCTCAATTATGGAAAATGGGTTCTGAGAGTGAGAGAGCAGAGCAAGCTCTTCTGAAGCTAATTTTTAAATTCTTTCTCACTTAAAGAATATTCTGATTTCAGGTAAAGACTTGGTAAGAAATTTAAAGCTTAAAATACAGTACAAGGCTAAATTATGTCAATATCAAACACTTTTAAAATATTGTACTTTTTTACATGAGAGATGAAGAAAATACAGAATCAGTGATAAAATTTGAAACATGTATTTCACAATTTAACTATGCCTAATAGTATAAAAAGGTGTGGACTCCAGTTTAGCAACCCATAACACTGTTAATTAATTAAAAACAACAGCAACAAAAAGGCAAGAAGATAAACAGTAGACATTTTCAGCGTCAACTTTCACAGCTAAGACTGTGCAAGTTAGCGCCCCACTTCCGAAGATCAATAAACTTCACAGAGCAGGCATGTAATTGAATTAGTTTACTGCTTCCTGTTCCGTGCCAATGCCAAATGCATCAGAGCATGCTGTAAGAATTCACAGTCAGTAATTATGGCTCAGTTAATGGTTGTATTATGCCTTGAGCTAAAGTGTTTCTGACTCTTTTGCAAAAAATCTTATTTTTTGTAAGGCAAATGCATATTTTCATTAACCATCTAAAGGCATCATTCCTTCCTAAATGTCTCCTAGCTGCTCTTCACAATATTTTTATTCAAGAAAAAAAATAAAGAAGCTTTCATCCATCATTTTTGTGATAATTCTGCATAAAAGAGGAGTTTAATTGGGTGGAGATGGGAGAAAGCATGCAGCCGCTTGTGGTGGCACATGTAACGTCTCTTGGACGAGCAGCTCCTTGAAGTGGCCTTTGCTCCGTTTGCAGTAGCATGTAACCATGTTACAGGAAGCCTTGGAGATGCTTCCTTCAGAGAAAACTTTTGGCCTCCTGTCATAAGAAAGTTTTGCCACTCATATAATCCAATTTTTTTTTTTCAATCACCGAGCCTTTTTATTTTTATCAAAATTTTTGGAGACAAAGTCAAACTTACCTGCAGTCTGGGTGTTGTTGGAAGCGGTATGTGTTGAGTGTGTCTGCAATGACAGTTAGAAATTATTTTAATATCACTCTAAAATCAAAACATATTTAACGTGCACAGTAAACCTGTGAAGAAGGTGAAATACATAGCCAGTAAGACTATTGACTGCTCAGAGGAAATACAAGCTGTTGCATTCCTGTGCAGGGCTGTTGGTGTTGGGCTGCCCGCTGAGACTCCCACTTCAGCCGTTGCAGCAGGTGAAGCAGCGAGTTCCTCCTGGAGCACCCTAATGCTAGTGATGGGTTTCTTTAAAGATCTCATTCAGATCGCTCTCGCAAGTATTTCTTTCCAGAGCTTAGTTATTTCAGGCTTTATTAATGATATTAGTGTAGCCATTTCTCTCTACTTTTCCAAATGAAGCTTGAATTGCAGATCATGTAGAATCATAATTTAATAAAGAACATTATTTAATAAAACAAACTTTTCTATTGCTGACCTGTACTATGCTATTCCTTTAATAAGTAGCTGCTCCCTTTTAAATTTGTAGTGATTAGTTTATTACTGCTGATTTTTAAAAAACCAACAAATATGTCTTCATATTCTTTTTAAATATGGCTACAGCTTAAATTCAAACAGATTACTTAAAAAGAAGATGAGAGATTATTTGTTGCATATTCTGCTCATGCAGTAGAGCACTGGGGAGCTTTGCCTGCTTTTGAGTTAGTGCTTGCTAGGGAGATCAGTGGTAGAACTCCTATTCATTCTGCCTGAAACTGAAAACGTTATCAAAATGTGTGTGATAGCAAGCGGTGCATAAAAGCACAAAATTTTTATTGAAAAATAGAGAATGTTTGGGGTATAACAGCACCTGTATTTAGGGCAAATGTGATTTTTCAAGTATTTTCTTGCACACACAAAGTTCAAGAGACTGCTTGTTTTGGCAGAAACAACCTTAATACATTATTCTGAAATTTTCTTTTAAACCATTTAAGCATATTTACTTTTATCAATATACATTAGATTTTTATGGATTTCAGAGGGATTTGATTTTATTTTGTAGCTGATAATGTAATTGCTAAACTGCATTTGGTGATCAATAAATCTGAAAACCAGAAATCTTTTCTCTCCTTTTCCTGCCTTTAGTAATATTGACTTAATTAAAAACAAACCAAAACAAAAAACTCACTCTTGGTTTAATGAATCAACTGTGTTCAGGTGAATAACGTGGAAAATTATCAGCAAAACACATACATAATAATCAGTTGATATGCTGTGATTTTAATATGGAAATTTTAAGTTAACATGGTATTGATAAAACCTGGGTATGTTGTTGCATGCCCTCTTCCAATTTTGATCACAACCTCTTTGTGTGTGTATATAAGATGATTATTTTCTTCTGGTAATAGTTTTAAAAAATTATTGGTTTGTAGTACACTTATTTAAAGCTTTATTTTCATTTTGTTTTTCAATATCTAATCAGTGATATTGAACGTATCAGATTGGCAGCCCTAGAAAATTACAGCCTCTCTGAAAATTCTCTGAAATTGTTTATTCCCAGTTGTGTCTTGCTTTTCTCTGCAATAAATTTTAGTCACCAGGATGGTCTTGGTAGTTTGTTTTCTTTCTCCTACTTCTTGATTGACTTGTGTCTGGCTGATGTTTTTGTGAACTTCATGGGCAATGAAAGTAATTTTTCACAGAATTAAGACAGCCGTGCTTTTTATAACTTTTTGGTTACATACTGATACCCTGAATTCTTAGATCACTCTTTGTTTACTCTGGAGTAATTGTTAACATTACTGACTGAATTATTCAGTTATTGACTGAAGACTTTTGCCCATCTCTTGGATCTGTACTGACTCACTAGAATCTTCTGACTATAAGATTTTCTAGATCAATAACTAATATCCAGAGGAAAGGTCACAATGGAAATCTTTGTATGAAAGTAAAAAACTGTTTCTGGTTATAGAGTCCTTAAGTGTGTTCAGATGCAGTTGTATGTATCTGTGGCTGAGATGTGCTGTCAGCACAGGTGTCATAAAAACTGATGCCAAACCTGTCAGACACATGCATCGAGGATATATCTGCTTTTGAAACTGTCAGTCTGGAGGAGACTGATAAGACGACCAAAAGTAATCTTGAGTTGAGAAAAGAGAGAGAATAGCAGGATTTAAGATGATAGGGGAGAGGTGAGGTAAACAAGAAAGACAGGCTTGAGGATGACAGGTTTGTACTTTTAGTGTTAATAAATAACATCCCACCTAACACAGCAGAGTGTATGTCTGGTAATCCTGTAGTGACATCCTGGGAGCCCGGGCTGTGCTTGTGTGGCTTTGTTACTGTTGGTGGCTTTTTGTTCTCCTGCTACCTCCCTCCCCAGGGAAGGGCGAACAGGGTTTTCTCAAGGGGTGGGCCTTTTGGTCATCTCTATTGCCCGTCACACTGTTTCTGCCAGACATCCCTGCTGCTCTGCTGCTTATCCTTGAGTGTAGAGTCTTCGCTGAGGCTCTGTTTCCTTTTCAAAGGCCAGAGACGCCCAAGCAGAAGACATGCTGATCATATCCTTAGCAGGCACTGTCACTTCATGATGGTTAGAGAAACAAAACCATCATCATCGTCATCCACTCATGTGATCCTGACTTGCTTCAGACTGTGACACCAGCCCTGGAGCAAGTCTAATGGTTTGAGCTCTGAGGCAGAGCTATGTGGGACAGTGATATATGTGACACCTGTACTCCATGTACCGATTTGAATTTATGGTGCAGATGAGGGGACCTCACAGGTCCCAGGCGGCTGTTCATCTCCTGCTCTGTTATCAGGAGGATTTCCTTGGCCGCTTCCATGCGGATCCTAAACTTACTGAGTGGCTCTGATGTGTGATGCTCACCTAAGGACTGTTTGGGATTTGTGTGGGGGCATCAGGTGGTTTGGTTTTACTAATTGATTTCTATTTTTCTCCATACCCTTTACTAGTATTTAAAGTATTTATCTTATGTTTACATTTATTAAGTGACTAGTGGTGAGCCACTGCCTTGTGCTGTCCTATCAAACCTGTTAAAAAATTACGCCTGTTTCTTGTAGATAAGGCAAGAAACAAATTACTCTGGGGTGCCTTTCTCTGACACTTCATTTGTCTTCCAGATTGTGCGAGGGTAGTTACCTTCATGCCAAAATTAATTATGGACAACTCTGGAATTGCTTAATCTGTCAGAAGCAACAGGAGAAGAAAACATCTGTATTCAGTGCTGAAGGGCTGGGTGGATAAGGAAAAGATGGGAGTTTTCCAGACCTAAATCGAAGTTTTCTCACTCCTATGTTCTGCTGATTTTCAGAATTCCTGCTGAAATTGATGTAATTTCTTCTTTCATCAAAATCGCTTGACTGTGTCTTAAATTAGCAGGGTCACACTATAGCAGATGGTTGAGGAGTTAAACTGTTTTCCCTTTTTTCTATAGTAAATTTATTCACAGTGTATACAATGCCTACAACAAAACTATACCCTCCTTGGGTTACTCTCTGTTTCAAGAAGGAAACGCCGTTTAAAAGAATAAATCTTGTATCAGCTGGATATCATCTTATAATCTAAAGAATGTAACTGGTAACTTCATAAATTACTATTATATTCTCAGCACAGTTTCAAATGAATGATTTTATTCTTCTTAAAACCATTACTGTATGTCTTCTTCACCAGTAACGGGGTGTGAGGGACCGCTCGCTGTTTCCTTACGCTGTTATACCAAATACTGCTTCAGTTGAAGTGCAGATAGTTACTTTAAGCTATATTTGTTTGGAATGAGTCGAAATCCATACATGGGGTTGTGGCTTTCCTTGTTCTTTCCCCTGCGCGTGCCACACGATGTGCCCTCCATCTGGTGGCAGGATTACAGCGGAAAAGGAAAGGATTAGGAACACATTTACAGGAAAAAGTAAAAGCCTTTCACTGACTGTTGATTTAACAAGGTAATATCTCTGCAGTCAGAAATTAAATTGTTAGCCTGGGGTTTTTCCAGAATAGGCTTCTTGTTTAGAATAGTTTTCTTTATATTATAGCGAGCGAGTGGGGTTTATACATACCTTATTATGTCCTTTTCTTCTCATCAGTGTAAATAGAAGTGGGGTTTGGCTTAGTGTTTGCAGTACTCCAGACCCCTTTGATTTTCTCCATCTCTTTACAGAAACATAGGTCTTATTGTGTGGCATGCAGCAGTTATCCAGTGAGCATGAGGTGGAGGGTGGTTCTATTCCATATACTGCTTTTATTTATTTTAAGTGTGACCAGATGCCTGGACTAGAGGAGTATAGCCATTCCTAGCAGTGTCCAAAACCCTGTGTGTATTGAGTATCTTTTAGTGGGTCTGTGCTTGCCAAATCCTTTGAGCTGCCACCAGGCTCCCCCAGGAGAAGGAAGCCCAAAGACAGCAGAGCTGGCCAGCAGCAGGTGACATTTGTGTCCTGGCCCTGCAGTGGTGGCCCCAAACCTGCCCTTCAGTGGCAGCGCAGGGAGGGTTGGGTAAGGTCACGCCACTGCAGCTTGCTAAGCAGCAGATCAAGGAAGTGCGAGACCACTGTCCCTTCTGTGTGACTGTCTCACTATCTTAATTTTTTTTAACACCACATAAAGCAGAATTGCCAACACCATTGGCAAGATGATTCATCTTCTCTCTATTGTTACTTGATCAAGCAATGAAAGTAATTATATTAAATAGGAATACTTTTTAAAATTTTTATCTGTCTGCTGGGTGTTCTTGGGTCACTTCTGTCAGATTCATTTTTGTAATCCTAAGAGCTAAAGTATCTTTTAATAAAAGCTGAAAATCTGACATCATCAGGGCATTCCAGGAGCTAAGACTTGAGATTAACACAAAATAGATTTGCATTGCTAGAAACTTTTTGTTTGTTGCTGTAGGCATTTCTATAGGAATTTTAGAATAAAGCTGGGAGAAAGAGCTCCACTGTGAACCATGCATGACATTTCAAGTACTATTTGCTTCTCTCAGTAATAGCAATTTTATTCTGTAAAAATCTTGCCGATAGTTTGTCACATGACACTGATGTGCCTAAAATGAGAGTTGTTAATAGACAATGGTATCTTGGCAGCTTGTTGTGTCTTGCGCTTTTGCTCCTCCGCTCCAGTTTGTGTTTATGAAATTGCTTTAAGCCATATTTTATATGTCTGAAGCACTGACTCTGACTGGACCTTTCTGGGGATGTGCCAAACTTATTCTGGGTATTTGTGAGTAATAACAGCATTGATACAGTCAAAAATGCCAAAACCCTTCTGAATTTTTCAGTTACCACTTCTTCCCAAGTATGCCTGTGTTAGGAGACTGACAAAATTACAATATTAAAATTCATGTGTTATTGGTAGTTTCCACTCTCAAACATAACTCATTACTATTGTCTCCTTATGACCATATGTATGATGCTCTATTTATTATGTGTTCATCAGCTGACAACTGCAACCATTAATTTTAATAATGTTTCTAATGCTATGTTTAGCAGGAATTATTTGATAATCCAGCTGTAATAACTGGAAATACTTGCTTGGAGGTGGGTAATCAGATTACGTTTGTCTATTTCAGACTTTTTAAAGCTTTTTATGTAAGTGACTTCTGTGGTTGTGGGTGTATCATATTTATGTTTTCACTATACAGGGAAGATGTGTAAAAAAAAAAAAAAATTTGAAGGGTGGGCAAAAATACTGGTGTGATTGCTCAGAAGAATTTTGTACAATAATGGTTCACAAATGTATTTTCTGGTAGAAACAGGTGTCTGAATTAAGCGCTTCCTAGGAGTAGTGCAAGAGAGAATTACAGTTGGGTTTGGTATTAGAAGATTTTTGCAGCATACTGCAAATAATGCTTTCTGTAAGTGCCAACGTTTGATAGAATTTTGTAATGTGAGTGTCTTTGTCACATTGTGGAACTGATGAATACAAAGGTAGTACACAGAAGAGCTTTGATTAATTTAAACTTTACCCTTTGTGTGGTACCATAGCTTTCTGGGCTTGAATATAGGGGTATGGTTTTGCTCTGTAATTAACCCAAATAGAGTGCAGTGTATGTGAGGTGATCCTGTAATTTTATTTTTGGAGCTTACATTACATTTTTGACCTCGTTGGATAGTGTGGGGTTTTTTTGTGGTTCTGAGAATGCTCCTGTAATCATCTTATTTCCAAAAGATACTAAGGAGCCATAAACTACCATCAGTAGGCTTGGTAGTTTCTCCATGTCTTGGAAAATATAGGTCTTCAGTGTGTTAAAATCCAAATACTCAGGGAAGGCTAATCTTTGCAAATGTGAAAAACAGATGTTGCTTTTGTTTACTTAAACTTTTTAGTTGGTAACAAAATGTCTATTTTTCTCCCTTTCAATCTTCTTGTGTTTTTAGCAGCGGTGACCCTGCAGAGTTAAAGGGGCATTTTACAAAGAAAGCCAGAGAAACAGGTGAATATGTTTACCCAGCAGGACAGCCTAATGTGTGTTTTTTCCCTCTTTTCCCTCTTTAAAATGGGAACTAACAGCAGCTGAAAGCTGTTGTGTGGCTTTCTCCCAGGTTTTAGTGACTGACACTGCCTGGTGGAAGGAGCAAGCCTGTTGTAGCTGTTGTCTCCAGGGGTTCATGCGTCATCTGGCAGGAGACAAGTTGAACTGTAGCTAGAAGTGTCCAAGGGTAGAGAAAGCAGGTTGTGTTCCAAACATCTTGTTTGCTTGCTGTCATCAGGAGCTGCATTGAAATTGTCTGGTGTTTCTGCAATCAGCCTTAAATTGGAAAATAACAGCTGCGGATTAAGCAGTTGTCAGGCTTCTTCCAGTCACAGCAGTTTATGCTGTGTGTGCACGCATGCAGACACACACACACATGCATGGCTTACCGGTTATGCCTATATTTTTATATATATTCTATATATCTCTCTCACTTTCGAACAAAGAGAACACAATTGTTAAAATTTGCTTTAAAATTACATGTTTATGTAAGCGACTTGCACTTTTATAGAAGGAAGAGTAGGTATTTTTCTCTTACAGTTATTCTTGTTTGAGGTTTAGCCTTAATTTGGCAGCATGTGGAAACCTGTATATCAACAATCATTATTTCATGCATCATTGTTCTGGAAATATGAACAGATAGAAACAATGTGCCTTGGAATGCCTTTAACAATGCTTTTTTCTATTCGTTCACCAATGCAGATGTATCTTGGTATTGTAAAAGCATATGTCAGTTATTGAAAGCTGCTTTAGTTGTAGGAGATAGTCTACTTAACAGAGACCACTTGGTCTCATTTCATGTCATCTCCTGGCTACTTACTGAGGTTTTTAACCTGGTTGCTGGAGTCCTACAGTTTATTTTATCTTATTAATAGCACACCTTTGAAAAGGTCGGGCCCATTCATCTAGAAGATTTTGATGTGGTGATTTCATTTCAGGAAACAGAATAGCTGCTGCCTACTGTGGGTGCTAGAGAAATGCTGGAAGTGGACTTGTGTTGGATGGTGTCTTGTTAAAAGATTATAATCAGTCTTAGGGAGAGGACTTGCTGCAGAAAATTATTTTGATAGCTAGTGAATTAACAAACATATCGTGTTTAAGATGGGTAAATAAACCCAGTCTGTTTTAATTGAGGTGGGTTCATTGTTCTGTCAACAGAGCTAAATTAAATGGTAATTTTCAGATGGAGGGCAGAGGGGTAGGGGAGGCCTGGGACAATAATCCCTTGAGCAGAAACAGCTACAGCTGGAGATGCATGAGTTATAGGGTGAATTTCCAATACTGATAAGCTAGCAGCATATTTGAAGGCAGAGCTTTTGGTGTATCTCTTGAGACTTAGGGCTGAGGCCTGAGCAGGTAGGTGAGGATAAACTGTTTGGGTACTGAGTGGTACGACATCTGTCACCCTTATAAATGCACAACGCTGCGGACTTGACAGTATTCCATGGGAAAATTTTATAACTGTGGAGGAAATAGTCTTCTAAACCAGCTACTTAACTCCTTAATAAAACTACATATGTGGCCTTATTTTCAGTGCTCATCATTTTTAATTCAAGATTTTATGTACTTATATGTCTAAATATGGATCTGGGATTCTATTGTTAACCATTCTTTAAAAAAAAAAAAATCTTGGCTGTGGGTAATTTGATGAATTCAGTTTTTCCAGTTGCTTATAGTTATACTAAATATGTAGCTAGAGTAATTTTGTTGATGATTTAAGAAATGCATCCTAGCAACGTACTATACAGTAAGCTATAAAGCTAATGTTGTCTTCATATAAATGTATCATTAAACAGCATCTCTTAATATAGTGGCCAAGGTGAACAGAAGATAAGATAATGCAGAGCAAGATTATTCTCATTTCCCATTTCTCAACTCTGTAAATGTTCACATCTGCCTCTGGATAACGGAGTTATACAAAATCTTCTCATAATGATTCCCCCCCCCCCCAAAAAAAAAAAACCCTCTTAAATAGGCTTCTCTTTTGTTCCTCCAAAAGAGAGGTGGCATATTAGTTATGAAGTGTATGAGTAATACTGTCAAATAAAATTTAGAACTTAATTATCAATGTGGAAAAACATTTCACCCATTTTTATAAGAATTTGTCCTTTTGTTAGCCCAGAGAGCAAATTTGTGGACACGGACTGCCAAGTTATCTTAGGTGACATCACTTTTAACTGAAATTTTAAAACCTGAGTAGAAGGCGACAAAACACTTCCAGCAGCTAGGCCATTTATCTCCCCACTCACCATCTGGATGTTGTAAGTAAATTATTTTTATAAGCCCACGGTTTTGGAGTATTTCCTCTAAGTGCTTTCTTTCATGATGTGCAGGACGAAGGGCTGGGGGAGGCATACATGGCCCAGCTCCCCTATCAGGCTGACTTCTTCCTTTCTTTCTCAAATACTCAAGATGTATTTGTTACATCAGTCATTTATTCAGTCCCAAGGCTCAAATAGATTATATTATTTGTTTGCTGATCCCTATCAGTTTAGTATGTAGAGTAACACGTTATGGTAGAATAGAGGGCTGGAGTTGACAAGGGATGTTTCAGGGGTGAAAAGTGCTAAAGGAAGAGAACAGATGTGAGGCCATCAAAGACTGAGGTTACCAGAGGACAGTTTGTAGTGGGAAGAGGAGGATGGTGAGGAAAGGTGGTAGAAAAACTCCAAGAAAGAATGGTAAAAAGAGTATGTGACATGAGGTGACCTACCCCCTCAACACAACCCAAAACCAAATCATATAACCTCAGAAAGAAGAAAGGCTATAGGAGCCATTTGACAGTTTGAGAGTATAGAGTTCACTGAGAAAGATAAAGCAGCAGAGTTTTCTCTTTAAATAACCATTTTTAAGGACTTTATCTTAATTCACAGTGACTGGCACATAATTAGGTGACTGTAGCCTTTTTTCTTTCTATATATGTATTCCAAGACTCTGCATTTATATGGTGTTACTGCTATTAGCTAAGGAAATTTGCTATTTGAAACAGTATATAGAAAAGATGCTCCCACATGCAATTCAAAATAGAAGCTTAAGTCTTTTTGCTTTCCTAAATCCTGTAGGCACTCTGGAAGATATTGCTTACATAAATATCACAGCTAATACTGTATTTTGTTGACAAAACTATTAACTTGACTGAAAATATGCTCAGCATCTTCCCTTGTGTTCTGTGTTACAATGATTTCAGATAAAGTGAATTTCTAAGTTTAACCACATGTGATATTTATTTTAATTGGCAATCAGTTTGAATAAAATCCACAATTTGTTTCACTCCAATATTGTATGCATTTCTGGATCATTATTTTCTTCAGTAGCAAGGCTCACAGTAATGTAGTTTTCCTACACCTTTTTGCCTTCTAACGTGCCCTGAATTGCTCAGGTCTCTTAGTAATTGTTCCTTGTACTTAAAGTGAAGTTTTTATTAAAAGTAACTTCATTAAGCATCTAACCAAAAATCAGAAGTCAATAAATGCAATCCTAATTGTCTTTGTCTCTGCCCTGGAAGAAACTGAAGGAGTTGGTCTAAATTTAGGTGAATATATTTTGCTTTAAAAGGAGCTTACTTAGGCATAGTTTTAATTGGGGTTGGGGGGGGAGCTTGGAGTTTGCACAGGCGTGATGTGTTACTGCTTTGTGGCAGTGGAGTTATGGAAACCACTTCTGGGCATGCTTTCAGCCAGCAGAAAATGCAGAGAAGTAAAAGCCTCCAATGGATTTCACGTTAAGCAGAGCAACTACTTTAAAATAATATCTACATATGGATTTGCACTTGTATAATTTAAATCAGTTTATTAAAATAGATGCGTGCAAAATCCATAACTTGCTATTATGATGCGTTACTCTGAGGAATAAATGGACGTGAATTGTTGAGTCTTTTGCTGTCGTGTTTTTCCTCTTTTTGGCAGAATTCTGTTTGCAGCGACAGCGTCGGTGAATACGCAGCAATATGGGCCGTTAATCTGAACCATTTGTGGGTGGGTGGAGGAAGAAGTTGAAGAATGGGGACAATACACATTAGACTGCAGTGAAACTGTTACTGTGTTCCCATATTTACCAAGTAAGGTAGATTTGTTTTCTGAAGATTTTCAGTAAAACTCAATTCAGTTTATTTTTAATTTCTCAAAAGCACAAACTTTACAGATACCTGTGTTTTAGTGGCTATTGCTTCAGGTATAGTTACAATTGTCAATTTTCACTTTTTTGTCTGTTTATACGTTTTTGACTATAGCTACATTGCTAAAGCTGCGTTTTTACCTTTTTCTTTCTCCCCTGATTAAAATACGTGAAGCTGCTCTCTATGGTTCAGCTTGATTAAATATATTTAGACTTCCAACCCTGTATTAATTTTTCCATTTTGGTATTTATCCTTTCTAGGTGTCAGTGAATGTTCCATATGTGTTAATGTCACAGATTTTTAAGAAACTTGAGATGAAATGTTGTGTCTCTATAATCCGTACAGGTAGTTTGTTATCAAGAGTGTGTGAGCATTCATGTCGTGCTTATAACAAATAGATCATCTGCCTCCCAGAATTCCTCCAGCTAGTAGATAGTTTAATAGATGACTTCGTAGTAGATGTAAGAAGCAGTGCAGGGTGACCGTGCCAATATTTTTATTTTCTGCAGTGTAGATAACATGACCATGTGCTGTATGTGCATACACAGTGAAAACCTGCTCTGCTGCTGAATTTCTGAATCCTGTTTTGTGTCCCCATGTCTGTCTAGCTTCTTTAACACTACATTAAGAGCAAACTCAGTCTCAGAGTTGTATCTTTACAGGAAGAGAGACAAGAAAGTGTTTCAAAATTTACCATTGATATGTAATGATTCTGCTTTCCCTCCCCCCCCCCCCCCCCCCCCCCCCAAAGATTTAATTGATACTGCAGCTTCGGAATAGAGCACTTTCCTCTTTACTGCCTAGCAACAGCTACCCCCCTCTGGCCTTCAGGTTGAAACATCACTGTACTACAATAGCCCATTTGTACTTGCAGTAAGCAATTCAGGTGATTGCACATTAAAGTATGTTGAATACTAGGGGGCATTTTTCAGCCTTGATTCCATTTCCTGAACATCTGCATATTGCTGTTGGTTTTGTCTTTTATTTGTGCTTTATTTGCTTAAAAATGGGCTTTGAAATTTTAGTGAGATTGTAAGAGGGGCTGAAAATGAATTAGACTGTTTAAGTATTACTCCATGAAACCACCACCCACTGTTCCTGGGACACCTTTCGTGGTTTGTTTTATCTTAAGATAAAGAGGGGCCAGAAGTCCAGGGGAACTCTAGAACAGGCAAGAAAATATGGGTGAACAGATTGCTTTTGGGGGAGCAAGTTATGCTTTTGGGCTTGCAAGGTTAAAGGAGGGAATTTTGTATGCTGAAAAGTGTAAAAGGAGAAGGTGGAGGAGGACAGTGGGTAAGGTCTCTTTCATGTGACTTTTCCAGAAGACTCTGGGCTGTAACACCATCATGTTGCCCTCTACGCTCTAGGTGTTGTAATGTGCCCCTTGAGGATGCACTTTACTGGAGATGTGTGGACTTTATAGAGCAACTGGTTTGGATTTTGTGGTACAGAGACTGCTGAGAGCAGAATGAAGTGGGTAGATTGGCCTTAGAAGTCACAGTAATAGGGACTTTTTTGTATGGACCTGAAGTGAACTGTGCAGGTGGTTGCAACAGAGAGTGAGTGACTGCAAATCTGCTGGACTAAGAGAAAACTGCCAGGATTCCCACTGCAAACAGCGATGACTTTGAAAGCCAAATCTCAAAGCAGCTCCAGATTGGAGATTGGTAGAGGCTTAGAACTGAGTAAGCAAAGACTTTGAATTTTGCCTTCTTCAAAAAGTTTATAATTCTACTTTAAATCCTTGTAAAATTTAGGTTTTGAGTCAGAGCCCACCTGATGTTTTGGCAGGACTCACTTCAATGAAAATACACAGCTCTGGCCAGGCCAGGTTGCTGTCCGCAAACACTGGTGTGTGATGAAGTCTGCTGTGAGGCAGATTGCAGTGCAACTCTGGAAGTCTTGCACTTAAGCTTAATTATTTATGTGGCAGCTGTTTGGTTTGGTTTATTGTTTGTTTGGTTTGGGGCGGGGGGAGGGGGAACCCATTCTTAACAGTGGATTCTCAGCACTTTGAAAATCTGACCTGTTTTCTTTAGTACATAAAGATGTGTTCAAGAATATTCCTCCTTGCAGCAACTGAGTGATAAAATGAGGAGGCTTCTTTGAGGTCAATAGAGCTAAAGGACTTGGTGAACTTACTGGAGAGGTACAGAGGTGAAATCAGAATAAAGGACAGCAGAGGAATAATAATTGACTTTTATGGAGGCAAATGATAATTCTATACTAATCATTCATTTTCAGTGCAAGTGGCATATTCACAGCGTTCGTTTGTTGGAACTCAGTTTCAGGAGGAGTGGGGACATGCTGGAATAGGGCCAGAAAAGATCAGGGAGGGCAATCAGAGATTTCAGGAGCAGGAGCTCTGAGGAAACATGAAAAGACTGCGGACATTTGGCTTAAGACAAGAGCAGATGAGGGAAGGCCATAAGAGCAATCCTTAAATATGTAAAAAAAACTGTTTCAAAGAGAAGAAGGTTAGTCTGTTCTCGACATCAGTGGTGGAAAAAAGAAAATAAAGTATGCTCAAATGCAGCAATAGGTAGGGTGATTATTTAACAGGGACAAGGAGTTTCTATATTTGGAACAGGGCAGGAAAACATCTGCCTGGAGTGGCAGTTGGGTGAGCTGAGCCTGCCTTGAACCAATGATCTCCTGTGGTCTCTTTTCAAGCCTTGCTTTATAAGATTTTATGCTTGGTCCTTTGGAGAGGGCTTTTTGTATATCCACAAGCAATGTGATTTGCAGTACGGCATAAATAACTTCAGGACACTGTTTTGGTTATCAGCGTTGATTTCCTCAGTAGTATATTAGAACTGAAAGGTCAGTTCAAAGATGTCAGTATTTTCAGATAACAACAAATTCAATTGAAATGCAGTTCAGCTGGTAAGATGGAGATTGTCTGAACTAAGCCATGTGATATGACATTTATGAAAACATTTTCCTTGCATAAAATATATAGAAATGGTATTGTACCCATTCTCTCATTTTTTTCCTGCATTTTTCATTTTAACTAATAAACCTGACAGCTCTTCTAAATATTTTCATAAAACATCTGACATATCAGCTAGAAAAATCTCCAGTTCCATTAGAATTGCATTGTTAAATTAACATATACTGATAAAAAAATGAGGCTAGTAACAGAAAGGTTACATGGCATCATCTTGTGGCTATCTTAGGCTTTCCTGTATATGGGGTTAACTTCTTGAGATTCATGAGATAAAATGAAGGTTTTACCTTCTTTTTATTTTTAAAAATTAAACATTTATTTGGGGATTTATCTAATTCCAGATAATCCTGAATCTTCAAATAATATGTAGCTTTTCTAAGCATTGCTCAGTTTTTCTAGGATTTTGGGTTAGCGTGCCCTCTTAATTCCTCATTGTCCTTTGGGAACTGGGATATTATTCAAAAGTTAAATCATACAGTTCCAATAAAGATGTCCAGTGCTGTCAGGATAGCACCCAACATTCAATATAATTGCTTTTCAGTTCACAGTGTAACCTAATGATTGGCAATTGAAAGGAATAAAATACTGCCAGTTGGGCAGTATTGAGATTTTTTTTTTTTTTGATCAGCAGATTTTCTATATAAAAAGCAAGGTTTCAAGTTTTTTTTGATCAATAGGTTTTCTATATAGAAAAGTGTTAGTGAAACATCCGGTGCTATTCACATACATACAGAAATGGTCTCTTGCTGTAAGTAAACGTAATTGTCTCCGACAGTAAAAGGTACCACTTGGACTTGATTATGCAGCTGGTCACATTTTATTGAGACACTGACATATTCCCTGTGGTCTGGGAAGAAAAGAAGATTATATCATTGTGAAGTTTTGCTGGGTCAGTGCTCTGCCTGTGAATGCAGGGTTATATGCAAACACTTTCAAGGTGGGGAATTGTCTTTTTACTGTCCTCCTTCAGCTGCAGCATGCATTGTCCTTGGCATGGTGACCTGTTGGAAAATGCAGGGCACAGCTGTTTGGAGCTTGGAACCTGGGTTGGTGGTTTTTTGGTTTTCTTTGCATTAAGAGAAAAGAGTAGTGAAAAAATAGTTGTTAAATAAATAGACCTATAAACTTTGAAGAAAATTATATTCCCTTTGCTGTGTTTGAAACAGAGGCTAAGATAACCTTGTATGTCCAAAATAAAGGTTTAGGTTAAGTCATACAGAGTGCTATTACGTCTTTGGATATAGTACAAGTTTATTTAAAATACTTTAGATGGAATTGTGCAAAGGTGAAGATGTTGATGTTATACACACACACAATCCCATATACCATAGAGGAAAACCTGTCTCTTGTGACTGATACTTATCAGCTATAGAAGTTAATAAGTAAAAGCTAGTGGTGGTGATCTTACTGATTTTGAAAGAAAATGGCATTAGTTTGAGAGATCCTCTTGCTAGCAAGATACTGTTTAATGAAAAAAAAAAAAAAGATGTTTCTTGCATAGATATCTCTATTCTGCATATATTTTGAAAGAGCTTTTTTTACAGATGGTTCATCTCTTGAAAACAGTTTACTGTATTATAACCAATAAATGTATGAAGGAGAGTAGATCTGTCCTATTTGTGGTAAGTAGTTGAAGACTGAGAGCTCAGTGCTAGGAAGAAGCAAGATTTGCTTCCTCTCCTAAAAGGAGAGCCTTTCACCTAAACCCTCTTGTAACCAAAAGGAACAATGAATCACAGCAATGACTTCTTTTGCACTGAATTAAACAGTGTAAAAGGTATCTCCTCTCTCCTCACCTGGAATTAGCAGTCTTTGGGATTTTGAAAGATAGCCCACTTCAGAGTCTGGGGCTGTCGTTCTCCATATTAAGGTTTCTGTGGATCATTAACTATTCTGAAAACGGTTAGTGATTACCATCCTTTTTTTAATGTGCGTCCAGAATGATGGGGGAGAAATGCTAAATGACATTCTCATCTGTCTCTACACTGGATAATTAAGCAAGGTGTATGTCATGGAAAAGTGAGTGCTTAAAAAAAAAAAGGGGGGGATTAAGGATGTTTTTAAATAAGGTGTAAGATGCTTTGATAACTGAAAGCCATGAGTGTCAATCATGCAATCTGGTTTCTGTTCCTATCTCTGTCATTGCCTACCTGTCTGCCCTTGAGTGATTTGCTTATACTAAACATTTTCAAAAACTTCCACAGTTTTGTGGTTTTCATTTCTTGGGTGTCTGGTTTAATACCAAAGTCAACTGCCTTTCCAGTTTTGCCTACATGATTGTAAGTGATTAAAAAGCAGTAATTTAACAAGTTATTGCATGACAACAGAACATCAGCTGATTACACATGCTCATAGTCCATTGCAAATTAACACGTTTAAACAATCTTTACTTTGGCCAATGCATTTTACTTTTGTGCTCTGTTGATAAGCCAATTCATTTGTAAAGTACTGTGGTAACGTTGATCTTTTGCCATCCATTTTTCATACTGCAAATAAAAATTGTATTAAGGTCTTTATTTTTGGAAATCTGATATATTCAAAGCAGTTTCTATCAAATTTACCACACAGATAACATATTTTGCATATGTTCAAAGTCTTTTTGGCTGACTTCCATAGGATCTGAATTAACTAAACTCTTCCATTGTTTGCCCAGCAATTTCTGGACTCAAATGCTGGTGCACATATGCCACATTTTTTGGACCTTAGATGGGGATTTTTGACTGGTGCTTGCAGATGCTGTTGATTCATGAAATACTGAGAGTATTCCCTATTTTGCTTTAGAAGAGCATACACAGAAGAATGAAAGAAGAACCTTCCTTGTGCTGGGATGCAATTTATATCTACAGTTTCTTCTGAAATTGTGACTTATAATGGAATTACTGAAAATCAGAGTAAAAGGAGTCCGAACAGATATAAACTCACATAATTTCTACATGGTGAACATAAACTGAACTTCTTTTTGAATGTAATGTATTTGCAGACAGCTTGCTTGTTGACAGATATTTACCTTTCAAAACACTGATGCCTTGGATTCATTGAGAGAATTTCTACAGATGCCAGTTGATGATTTGGTGGTGGATCTGGCCAAATACTCTGTGTTGTGACAGTTTAACTCATAAGTCATATGACTGCTTCAGTTGCTGCACTTGCATCATGCCATAACAGTTTTCAGGAAATTTCCTTCTCCATCAATAATAAGATGTAATCAATAGTTTTCCATTAATAGATGTTAAAATGTGATGGGCTCTTGAACTTTGAGTGAGCATATACAGCATACTGTTTCATTAACACTATTTTAAAATACTATTATGTTGTTTCTGTGTCTGATGCTAGAATAGGCAAGGCATCAGGTTTTACCATGGGTGTTTGTTTCCACAATAAAAGGTTGGGTAGCTGGAAGAATTGTTGTTTATTACACAAATAGATCTGAAAGAGCCTTTTTCAATTTAGAATGACATGTTATTTCTGAAAAATAATACTCTCTAAGAAGTCACAGATATTCAGAGCTATAGATTTTTTTTCAAAAATTTTCTAAGCTTAAAATAGACTGGAAGAGTAGATGAGAGATTTTGTGTGTGCTTGCCTTATTTTTACCCTCTTCTGGGCAGTCATTTGATAGACCCTTGTTGGAACTCATTGGCATTCTGATGTTCTAAAACATTTGGAAGATTTGGATTCTGGCTGGATGTCAGTATAACTGACATCCAGATCTCTTAGAAAGCTTTGGAAAGCTCACCTAATGGCCAATTTATGACTTTGCAATGTTTAGTGTAGAGGAACAATGATTTGCTTGTTTTTCAGTAAACTGTGGAATCACAGAGTGAGAGAATCAGTCATTTTTCAATGCCTTCCACCATCTGCCTTGAATGCAAGTTTGGCTTGTATCCTGATGTTAGTAAGTGAGATTTGAACTATCCCCATTAGTTTTATTTAAAAAAATATAAAAGGCTTTTGACTGTCTGATGCAGTGGGTAGTAGCAATATGCTTGGTAGTCCTGTAGTGGAGAAAAAATAGTACAAAATAGCTAAGCTTGGAAGCCAGCATGGGCTGAGATCTGAAGATGTTCTTCAGTCCTATGACAAAGAACTTCTCAAGAAAATGAGAGGTTTGGCCGGAAGCTGTTGTGCATGTAATTATACTATGATAGGACAGGGTATGTATGGTCAGGCACCCCTGTGAAAGTCTAATACCCATGTGGACCTAAACATAGTACAAAAATGCTACGAAGTTTTGGTTAAAAGTGCTTTTATGCCTGCTTATGGTCTAATTTTCTAAATAGATAACTCAAGCCCCTTTTTATCAAAAATACCCAAAAGCCATAGTGCACATAATGTTTAAAAAAAAAAGTTCAAAAGCATTTTTCTGCTAAACTGTGCAACCAAATCTAGAGCTGGTTTTCTTTTATCTGACGTTAAGGATTTTTTATGGTTTCATGCATTACATTTATTTTGTGTCTGTGAAAAGTAAAAGCTGTCATAAATCATACTCCTTAACGTTAATACCACGATGTCTGTATTGTAGGCACTATGTAGCATTCGTAGAGATACGCGGGTGCAGATCTGTAAATGCTCCCTTTGCTGGCAAAAGCGGTATGTTACACAAGAATTGAACGGGGTTTTAGCTTTCCTGTCATTAGGACAGACCACGCATTTGTCACTGTGCTCTGATGAGCCACGTATAAATTTTTCTGTCAGGCAGAACTGGATGACAGCGTAGCGCTGGCAAAAATCCCTGCCTCCCGTGAGAGGTCCATCTCCCATGGAGAGGCTGCTGTGGGTGGTGATACTGGCTGGCCAAAACCCAAGCAAACGGAAGAAGCAGCATCATGTCACATAGCAGTTGACCCATATCTAGTGTCTAAATGTTATGTTTAACTAGAGCTTTCCATTGCTTTCATGCTGTAGGCCAGTACTATTTTGTTTGTTTATGATTTAGGAAGTATATCTAAATAGACTTACCTGTTAGTTTTGGTCGTTACTATGGTCATCGTGTGACAAGAATGAACACAGTACCAGATTTCTTGTGACCCAGGAGTGCCACAAAATGAATATTAATATTGGTGCTAGAAATATGTCCAGAATATCCAGAATGTCTAGAGAGTGATGGCAGATGTCACAAAAGACATGTCACGGACCTGCTTTCTGGAGCAGTTGCTGGAGGCCTTGCAATGTAACCTGAAGAGCCTGAAGTGTTTCTGGATCCTGTCCTGCACTAAGCTGCATGTAGTCAACTGTTTACACCATAAGAATGTTTCTCTGACATATTCTAACTGCCTGATAAATATTTATCCTCTCTTGGACTTGGCTGTTGTTTTGGTGTGGTTTTTTTTTTATATATTTTGGAATCAGCAGATTTGTGGCAGTCAGTTCAGACCACAGGAAATCCGATTGGGCAGGTTGGAGACCAGCCAGTTGAGCACCCTAATTAACAGGAACATGTAATTAAAATTTAAGCAGATGTGGCTTGGGCAGGTGGTATTTCCTGAACGCATTTAGTTTGCTTTGTGTACACGCTATATGTGATGGATACAGATAAATACTCTGTCTGCAACTGTGAAAAATACTTGTGCATATGCTGAGCAGTTGGTCTGTGCAAGTGCTGTGCACTCGCCCAGCACTGCTGAAACTGCCACATCTCAGCTCTTAATGGACTGAAACGAGTTCTGAAATCCTGAACATATGTAAACATTTTTAAAACTCTGCCTGGACAAAGTTTGCGGGTAGGAAAAAAGACATATGCATGGAAGTCTATAAATATAATAACCCCATATGATGAGTTTCTTGCATTCTTTTTTGATTATCTGTTACCAGCCACCATTGGAAAGAGCATATTAGGCAAGACGACACTTTGATCTGATGTGGCTTTACAAAAAATGTTGTCTGGTGAATTCATGGTTGCTCCCAAAATTTGAAAACAACTACTCAGCTGAAAAATCAGCCCATATAAATTCCAAAATTATGTTTGTTCTCAATTTTTACCTAGAATTCCGGTAATTGCTTTATTAACAATTTAAGTGAACTGGGGGAACATAAAGAATAAAAATTTATAATCAGAATTTGGGAGTAAGAAAATGAGATAAACATCTAACTCTACAAAACTAGAATTCAGATCTTTTTTTTAATAGGCCATGAAGTGTGGGCTGTTTTCCACCTTCATTGCACTACAGACATTAAATCTTTAAAGAAAAAAACAAACAAACAAACCAACCACACTTGAACTTCTTCATAGTTGAAGGAAAATTCTGTCCCTGTAGATTTTTAAGAATAAATCTGTAGAATCCTACTGCAGTCTTAGATTTGCTTTGTTGAGGGTTGTAGCAGTTTAATACGATTGTCTGATAAGGAATTTTATTAAACAGTTAAATTAGTCCATCTTTTGATTGTTAGTGACCTATTGTAATTTTTCAGTATCATTTGAGTGGTGTTTCACAGTGTCTCGGTGTATCACTGGCAATGAGCAGCTGGCTTATTTGCAATACCTCGTTCTTTCCTTTAGCAGGCTATGTCAAAAAAAGTGCTGTTGCAGCAGATGACTTTCCATTAAGCTGCTGCAGCTCCATGTTCCCCATGGTTACCAATTTGAAAATTTAATTTCTGTATTTTGTGTGTGTTCATTTATCTTTTATAATCCTTTGTTAAAGATTGGTCTCATGAAGCTGCAGAGGCTGCAGAAAGCCTTGCTTTATTACAGATGTATTTTTGTCTTATTTCAAATTATTTTCCTAGCTTTAGAACTTTGAACCTTCAACAGTCACGGTCTGATGTTCTTCGCTGGCTAGGGTATTCAGCTGATCAGGCAGTAAAATACGTCTTAAGACTTCTTGTTTACACAGGAAATCTAAGAATGTGTCTTCATAAACATTTTCTTGATTTTGTCATCATATCAAAGTGGGAAAACTTTACCTTGTTCAAGTGAAGTAGGGTATGCTTTCTGAGTTTGAAGTGCAATTTTGTCTGTTTTTTTTCCACTTTAGCAACCAAACATATTTGAGATGCAGCAGAATACTCATGAAACAAGTTTATGTCCTGTTCTGTGTATATTAGTTCAATATCTGATCTATATTAGAAAGTAAAGGCAAGTAACTTGTGGAAATCACTTTGAGAGCATCCGATAAAGGCACAGTATTATTCAGACTGTTATTGTTATATTTATTAACATTGGTTCTAACCTGAGACCAAATCTTTAAGCCTTTGGTGGCTCCACTTCAATAAATTGAAGTGGATTTACAGCAACTGAGATGTGCCCGTTAGCTTTGTGGTTATTCCCATTGACTGAGTCTGAACAAGTAGCTGAATAAAGTATCTTTTTAATGTGAGTAAGGGAATCAAAAATTTGGCTGACATTATTAAAGGCACTATTGTAAATGGGAAATGGCAATCGCATTGCTATTGATTCCTACTGAGTACGCAGCCACTTGTGAAAGTGAGAAACATGATCATCCCCAGGGCCTGTTTCTTTCCAGTGCTTAAATCTTACTACTGTGAATCTCAGTGCCCTGGAAGTTTTAGGAAGCAAGTTAATTGACAATTTGTAGAAAAGGACCATGAAGTGCATGTGAAGTGTTGGGGTTTTTCCAGGCTGAACTGCCAAACTTTATACTTTTCTGAATTTGGTCAGGTTTAAGTAATACTATATTTGTATGTTATACTTGTTATCCAACTAGTATGTCATAGAACTGATGGATTAAATTACGTCTGACTTTAAGTCCATGCAGTCAGTAGAATTATATCAGAGAGAAGTGTAATTCAGTGATTGTAAGAAATCAGAAAAAAAAAAAATCTTGCTGGTGATGTTCATAAGACTTATTCAAGTAGTCTAATATATGCCGATTTATTATTATATAATGTGTGTTCATAATTTGCAATTTGATTTTAACATGCTATAAAGACATTATGGAGTAAATAGCGAGTCTGCTCATTTCTGTAACTTAATCAGATATGTTGTCACAAAAGTTTCAAAGACATGCTTATTTAATTATGAAGTAGAAAGTAACTTTACTTCTATTACTAAGGGAGCAATTTGCTTATTGTATCTTCTTCTTTTAATGCTTAATTCCTTTTATTGAAACTGAACACTCCTTGTTGCAATGTGCCATAACCTTATGGGCCTGAGATAAGTTTCTTCAATTATTTATTCTATTAATGTTTCTACCACCTGAGGGAAATGCAGATATTCTGTTAATGATTGTGTTAATCAAACAACTTTCTGTATTTCTTCACTGCCCAAGTTTATGTCATTACATTAGCAGGCACAGGAGATGAAATTGGAAACTTGTAATATACTACATATTGGATTAACTTGTCTGTTTTGTGTAGACTGCTTGAAGACTTATTTTAGATAATTTAAAAAGATTAAATCTGCAAGAGAGTTATTCCTCCTGACAGGATCTCTGAGGTCTTCAAAATAAGTCCAGTGTTCTTGTAGAGATTTTGAACTTTTTATGTGAATAACCTTGCTGTTGCCAATGCAGTCTGAGAGACAACATATTTCTTTAAACAGACAATTTTGGTATATTTTTTAAAATACTTTGGATGTTGAAATAATTATTTCACCCGTCTAATGTGATGGTGGGCATTAACATTTGAATGTACTATACCATTCTTGAGCTATTTCTAGCATATAATAGGTGTTGTAACTTCACTTTTTGCCTTTTTAGGGATTTCACGTTATCTAGACAGTAAATGAAGTTTTTTGAAGGTCTGTTGAACCACAAGATAGTTTTGCTGGGGTGGAGAAGGGAGTCTTTGTGCTTGCTTTCTGTCATAAGCTTTCCTTGCTGAAGTTCCCCCTGGGGTTAGTGCAGACCCTGATGGAAGCAGCACTGGTTCCTTCAGCTGGGAGCAGCCCAGCCCGCAGCCTCGCAGCTGGGCGCCAAATAGTGTGGGGGTGCCTACCCAGCACTTCTCAAACATCTATCACTTGTGGTAATGGTTTTAAATAGGCTATGCATTATTCAACCATCGCTTTCAATTTGTGCAAGACAGCCAGGGTATTTTTTGAGGTTCTGTTAAAGACCCTAAAGCATCTAAATATAATTGGCCTCTTTGTGAAGAGAAGGTGTGAACAAGAGTTTCAGGCAGTGTCAGTATCTCTGTGCTTGGAAATCAATACCTCTGTGATCCTTAGTCTTGTTTCTCGGTCCCGAGAGCTTCAGAGATGAAAAAAAAAAAAAAAAAAAAAAAAAACAAAAAAAAAACCAAAACACACCACATGCACAAAAAAGAAAATCCTCACAATGTTCAGCAAAAATTCCATAAGCTTTTTGTACTACATTTGGATAGTGCTATTTATTTGAATAATGGTGCTTTTTATTTCTACCCTGCTTTGCCTACATAAGTGCTTGCTTACGTAAGTTGGGAAAGCCTTTAGTTGTCCCTTCAGCACGTCTGTCCTCTGATGTTATCTTTAAAATACTCTATATATCTAGTATCTTTTTGCATTTGCTGGGGAGGACGGTGGTCCTTCAGTGCCATTACCATTTTCGTCCTATGGCCCATCGGTAGCAGGTGTTGAATGGTGATGCAAACCCAGTGATACTAGCCCAGACTAACCCATCTGAACTCTCAGCTTGCTCATCTGGTGGATCCTGCCAAAATACTTTCCAGGCTTGTGTCATATGTTTGCCAAGCTGTTGGCTCAGGTAATATTTCAGTGCAGGTAGAAAATCTGAGGAAAACTTTGACAGCTAACACAATATTTGGGGAACAGTTCCATTCTGTTTAGCAGATTTGCTTTACTTGACGAGTTTAAGCCAAACATATAATTACAACTAATTTTCAGCATCATGCCCCCCCCTGAAGTCCCTGAAATATTACCTCAGATTGTGTTCTTCATATTCATGGCTGGTTAAATTGATGCTATATCAGAAACTTGATCAGCACCAGAGAGATGAATTTTGAAACAATTAGTGTGATAATTTTTGTAGGATTCTTTGTTTCAGTGTGATATGTTTCCTCTAAGTACTGTTTTTTCTTATTTTTATTTCCCAAAAAGCAGTTGCTTTTATCTTGTAATTGGTAAGAAAGTATTTGTAAAAAAGTGAAGGGTGATTGTTATTCTTGCATGTTTGAAGATACATTATGAATAAAACTATGGACTGATGCATACTAAGGCACAGGTGTCTTGCTGGAAAATAAACTAAAACTGTGTTTACTTGTGTGTTTTATTCCAGAGATTTGCTGCAGTTCCCTAGAGAAGATGATGTAGACATTGCAATGAAAATTCTGGTTCAGTGGAGTTCCCAAGGCCTTGAAGATGTCCAGCTGGTAAATTACTCTGTTTTGCTTGACCTACCGGGCTCTTCTTCAAACACAATAACTCTGAAAAACAGCGGTGAATGCTTTTATCCTAGTGGACAACAGTGCGACAGAGAGACCAAAACGCTTCATAGCCAAGACCTCCTGTACTCGTATGCAGCTTACTCTGCCAAAGGGACTCTTGAGGTAATATGACCATTTGTCTCTGTCATTTGTGGTGAAATAGAGTTAGAAAACATCAGCTTTTGTTGAACTTGGCTGGCAAAGTACACATGGTGACATGCCCAGCCTTAGAATAAACATATTTAGGCAAAATATAATGCATCCCATCTCCATTCAAACTTAAAAATTAGTCAGACCTGAATGCTTCGTATGGTTTCTTTTTTTTTTTAAGTATCTGAGTTTATGAATTGACATCTTTTGCTTGGGTGTAAAAATCTGAAAGCTATGTCTAGAGCTATATTTTATCCTGTTGATGTATAAGTGCTACTGGTTTGAGGGATGCCTGTAGGAAGGGTAAGATGCGGTTTTCTGTGGTGAGACTGGTGGGAGTGTTGGGCTAATACCTGGAGCTCCTGAATTATGGTCGTGGATCTCACATACTTTCTTCTATGGCAACTCAGTTGACACATCTGCTGCTTTCTCTTGAAAACCCCGATTTGTAGTTTTATCCTACTGTAGCTTTTGTGAGGAAGTTTTGTCAGTGAAAAGATCCTGCCTATTGGGATTTGTTACTTGCCAAGTGAAATAAGATCTTGGATTATCTTGTTTTATCCTCTTTTACTGTCTTCACTGGCTGCCTTCCTATATTTGCTTTCCAGATATATTGGGGGTGCACAAAGGGGTCATCATTTCTGTTTACTTCCCTAGCTGGGATAGTATAAATTTCAATAAATATTTCTGAAATACAAAAATAGCCATTTCACTGCTAACTGCACTACTGTTGTCTTTCTCCTTTTTAAAATATTGTATGTTATTCCAATGATGCAGGGGTTTTTGCATCTTGGTTTCTTTATTGCTTAAAAGATATGTTTGTTTTCATGACAGAACAGTAGTAGACTATACAGGAACAGATTGTGAATTGCTTTGGGTTTGGAGGATACCTTCCAAATACCTTTATACTTTGTGATTATCTTAATATTTATAGCATATCAGTTACTGAATATCTAACAGTAAAATTCGGCTGTTGTGTATTTTCCCTTCGTTTATGACAGTGTTTGCCCAGAATGTTTATTGATAACATGTAATGCAATGTGGAAATCTTGAGTCAAAATGGGGAAAGTTGCATGATGCTAACTAACCCATTTTATTCACTATTAATATAATTTTGAGTTTTGGACTGTAGGAAGTATGAGGGCTGCTAGAAAGTCAGATCGTTAAGTTTCTCATCCTGAAGTTCACAAGCTTCAGTTTCTCTTTCTTAAACGTACTGAAGCTTTTTAGTCCAAGGGATTTATTCCAGAGAGGAGAAGGAATAGAGTTCTTGTTCTCATTCGTGAGAGAGACTTCTCTCCATCTCCTGTTTTTGTGTGCCTTACAAGCCTACTTTCCGTATTGAGTCTCATGGTCATTATCTCCATACAGCCTCTGTTCTGGGGTTCTATCAACCCAACAACTTCAAGTTAAAGTTTGTTGTTAAGAAGTAAAATGAAGTAGGCAAGGGTAGGTCCTAACCTGCATGATATGTGCTTGAACTTTTCCATGGACAAGTAAAAAGTACTAATGAATGGGTTTGGCTTCTCTCATTTATCACTTAGAAACTCAATATGTAATATTATTTTCTTATTGTAACTTAATAAGAGTAACTGTAATGAGATAAAAGTACAGTTGTGGCCTTTGAGATTTTATTTAATGAAAATCAATGTGTTGCTAACACATTCATCAGAATAAAGGAAATCCAATGTTCTGGGAAGAATCATTGATTTTATAAGCAGCAACACATGTACCACTTTAAGTTCTGTTTCAGGGCAGTTTTCTCTGAGTTCTGCAGAAATGAGGACCACACATGCTGTGTTGTACCCATCACTGGTGTTGGACCTTGTCTTTGGCAAAATTTGAAGCTTGTACTTGAGCCAAAGAATGACTCTCAGTGCACAATTTTAGAGTCAGTTCTTTGAGATGCCTACCACCCTCACAGAACTTCAGACATTTTCTTTTATTCTTCAAAAAGTCTGCCTGAAGTATCCTTAGATCTAGTGTTTCGCCTAAAAGGGAAATTTCCCTATTTGTTTAGGCTACAGATAAGTTGGTAGTGATCTAACCTTGCTGACTTTCAATCCTACACAGTAATGTCTACTATTTAAACTAATGGCAGTAGAAAAACTTTAAATGAGGAGTAGCAGGTGGTGGCTGTTGCTGGGTTCAGCCATCAGAGGGTGACTTGATTGCTTGCAGTGGAACAACAAGTCGCATATTTTGAATATCTTGTTGTGATTGCAAAATCATGAGGGTTTTCCTGTGAAAAGGTATTCTTGTAACAGCTACTCATAATCTGAATAATTTTCTTTCAAATGTGACACATCCTTAGTAGAAAATTTATATTGTGTGTCACATAATCAGGTTGAATTGCTAATACTGCTTTGATGCTGCTGCTTCATTGTATCTCATTTGTCTATTCGGTTTGCTAGAGGTTTGAGCAAATAAAACCATTAAGTTATTGCAGTCTGGCTACCAGCAGAGCTACATCTCTACTTTCATGTTGACGAGGTTATTTGTAGAATAGCAAGACTCATTTTCTTTGACCACCTGTCATGTCCATTCATCATATGGCCGCTGTATATGAGCCATCCAATTTGTGCTTTCTGGTAACAGTCTAAACAGCATTTGTGAGTAAAAATGTGAGCATTTGTGATCGGAAATCTACTTCAAAAACCTACTTAGTGCCATTGTGATGGATGGTGCACTTTAGTACTTCTCTATATTTCATCGGGCCCTGAAAAGGTGTCACTGTTTACCCATCACGGTGACAGGCAGGGCAGCCTACAGTTCTGGAGAGGGCTGTCTAGTTGGTTTTGAAATAGATATTACAGCAGTTATGTAAATAATGTATTGTAGACTAGGTCAGTCTAAGGAAAGAATGACATCTGAAATATATTTTTATTAAACCTTAAATATCAGCCACCTTTTATAGAGTTTAAACCTTTTGTCTGCTTGATGAAAACAGGAAAGCCACTCTGGCCAACAGAGTACATATATAAAGGGAAATTACATTGCATCAAATTTATGCATTAAAAGAAAATGCGTTGTCAAACAGTATCTAGCCAGTCTCTGAGTGAGTGTAGTGTGGTGAATCTGAATGTGCTGCTCCCTGGCTTGATGGTGCGCAGCGACCTGAGAGCTGCAGCTGTGTGTGCTGTCACCAGCAGAGAGGTGGAGGGGGGACCTGGGGAGCCATCAGCAAGAGCCGAGGTGTGTGTTAACCCCCAGAGATCCGGCATCCTCCTTTCAGTACCATGTTGGTAGGTAGTGTCAGTGTAGGTGCATATTGTAGCCCATCTGCTAAGACACACGGAGGTGATCCCCCGAGTGCAGTGAAGTGTAAGTAAGGAAACGTCTTGTCTGGAAGCGCAGCAGAAGGCTGGGTGGCACTCAGCTCATCTGGGTGGTTGGTTTAAAGCAAGCCCACAGAGCACAGTGAACTTCAGGAAGAAACAGGTGTTCAGTTCTAGTGTCACAGTGTTCATCTGCTCTGTTCACTGTTTCTTTAGCAACTGTAAAAAGAAAATCTTAGCAGATGTAATGGTTGGCATGTTGGGACAACATTCAAGGACAGATTAATTAAGGCAAAATGATGATTGTATTTGCTTTATATTCCCTGATATTTTGAAAATATGTTTGTGTGACCTGAATTTTCCCTCACCTTCCTTTCACCTTAGATTTATTCACTCTTTGCTTTATGGAAGTGTTAAGGACCTTCTGGCAATCCTAACTCTCGTTTAAACAGAGATACTTAGTGTCCTCTGTTCCATGGTGTTGTCTCATGCTACACTATGCTTCTCTGCCTCTTCAGGAATATCCGACTGCTGAATGCACCAAATCCCTGTTGGTTCCTTTGCTGGTCCTCCGTCCTTTCTTTTTTTCGTCACAGACGCTCTCAGCAAGCCCAGCAAAACATCACTTTTGTTTTCTGGACCTTGTACACTGAAAGGACTATGTTGGTTCAGGAACTGTCAGAGGATGCAAGAAAACTAGAAGTAACTGGCATGTTTTTGAAATAGGAATGCATATGCAGGCAGGGGCTTGATGGTTTCATGGGCAGAAATGAATCATGCCTGTCTCCAAGGCAGTTCTCTCAACACCTGACTATGTCTCCTTTGTACTGACTGCTTGGACTCCTCTGCTACGTCACCTCACTTCCCTGCCATCGTCCACGTTCCCTGACTGATTCTACCTGTTTCTCCATTTGAAGTGTCTGCTGATTTTAGGCATTTATACTCCCAACTTAGCCAGTGATATCTTTGATTAGTTTTGGAGAAGCTTCAGGGAACAGACAAGTGGGAATGCTGACTGCCTCTATCTACAATATGCAGAAGAGATTCTCTAAATCTGTTGATAGCGTATCAGTTTGCTCTGGTTCCTTTGTTTTGCTGACATTTCTCAGCTAAATGAGAATCCACCACAGAGATTAATGCAACCTGAAGCAATATGAGAAGTACAAACCCATCTGTTAAGCTCACTCAGTGATCTTCCCACCATTCTTTAATCTTGGCAAGATGGAATAAGGGAATCAGGACTGATTGCTGTGAGATCCTCTTTCACAAGGTGGGGGGGCTTGCTCACTTCTTATCAGATACCCCATTTTCTCATGGGTGTGCTGAACTGTCTCCCTCTCTCCATCCATCCCCTTCTTTCCCAGGTCCTTCACTCTGCAGGAAGATGGGAGTTGTCGTCTTCTCTACTGCCTGTGCCTCTAATCTTTCCCACTCATTGCATGCTCCCCACTTGTGTGCCCTGCAGCCCCCCTCCCCTCTCTACTCGGTCTGTACAGTACTGCAGCACTGTTACCTTGCAGTACTTGCAGCTCTCTCTGTTTCTAGCGCTGCACCAAAAGGTTACAAGTTCCTCTGGAGGGACAATGCACCAGGAAGTCCTTGACCCAACAGATTGCTTTCATCTGATTCAGTTTCATTGTGCTGGAAATGTGATTAGTGCACCCTTATTATCATTTATCTTCCCTCTAGCTAATCAGTAGTAATTTCCTTAACAATATTTCTGAATTAAGATTGGTGTCAGCGGGTTGGTTTTAGAAAATTTTAAAATCTTCCCAGGTTATTTTTACCTCCAGGCAAAATTTCCAAATGAGCCTTCTGCAGCATGCTCACTTGCCCATCTTGAATTCCAAAGGCAGAGAGTGCATCTAATTTAGATTAAATAATCACAGCATCTCGCCCTAAGTCTTTCAGTCATTTTTGATGGCACATCGGTGCAAAATATCAAGCTAGAGGGAATCTTGATACATGTGTGCATTAAATTCTTTTAGGCATGCCGATTCAGTTCATTATTATCTTTATTAACATTTTCTAAAATTTCTTCTCTGAAGAGACATGTACTAGCTAAAATGAATGCCTAGCAACTGAAATCAGTTTGCAGATGGTTAGGGCTATAGGTTGAATAACACATACACACAAATGAGAAGAATCATGCGATTTTTGTAACATTTAGATGTTTTAGAGGAGCTTTATTTATCTTCTATTTATAGAAGAGTTTCTCAGAAACCTCTTCCACAAATAATCATAATTTAGACCACTGCTCTGCATACCAAGTAGGCACAGCAAATTTTCAAGACAATCTCACTAAGAATATGGATTTTAGAATAGACTTGACCTTTAAACAGAAAACAACATTCAACATTAACTACAGCATAGCTGCCACTCCATTATAATTACATATAGAAAGCTGTGAAATGCAATGTGAAGGTTATATAATTTAAAATTGCAGTCAAGGGCTACAAAAACAATCATTGAAGAGATGTCCTGCAGAACATACTGTCAATTTTCTGGCATATATCACATAACCATTCATAAAGTTGTACAGTTCCCTAAAAAGAATAGTAGTACATCATGCCCAAAAGCCTGGTTAATATTGCTGCAAGATTTTTGCATCACTGAAGGGCTGGGTTTCGAAGATGCAAATGGCTACTGCTGCAAAACCTTTTGCTGTTTTATAATTGCGAATCAATGCTGTACTAATGTATTATTAATAAAGTATTAGTTATGACATTTTAGTAATAAAGTCATTAATAATAAATGAGATTTTTTTTAATGCAAAAAGGCAAAAGGTGAGGTATCTTGATATCTACAGATCACTGAGCACTTCCATGCCACTGCACATAATCAGCTAAAGGCATTTTTCAGTAAGGCCTCCGTACAGTATTTGACAGGGAGCGACGTTATACCATAAACATTATTTATATTCCAATTGCATTGTAGAAACTAGAGAGTACAAACAATGATGACTTGGGAAATGGATTTGGTACTTTATTCAGGTTTTAGTGCAAGTAAAATTCCTATTGAAATCTATGAGAATTACATCATTTTTAACCAGACTTGAATTTTGTCTGTTAGTAGTCACTGTGAGAGAGTACAAGTGGAAGTAACTTCTGTAAATGCTTGGATCTCCAGGAAATATTTTTCTCTTGAATTATTTTATTGTATATTTTAGACCCAGCAAGTTGCAATCACCTGTGCAGTTCAGTAGATTCCTGGGTTGATACCTACCCAGTTACTCTTCTTTCAAGCCCACTTTTTGTTAACGGTGTTTGGTGCAAACCTGAAATCAAAGGTACTCCAAGTCAAGTGGAAATCTTTCTGCCAAATCACAAGACACATTTTGTTTAGGTAGTGCTATCTTACCAGCTCCCTGTAATTTCTTTTACATCTTCTTAGTAAATATGAACATACCAACAACATATCTGTGTTCTGTTTAAGTTTGGAAAGACAATATCCTCCTCAGAGGAGGAATTCCAAGTAAAAAGCTGCTTCTGCTGTGAGCTGTTTCGTTTGGGGTTTAGGGATTTTTTTCTTTTAAATTTCTCCAGTATTTTAAATGTTTAAAAATTCCTTGAGGGGATCTTGTTTACACTGAAAACAAAAGCAAAAATTTCCTCCAACAGAGACTATAAAGCAAGTATTATCAGCTTTTAAAAAATTGCCAAGATGAGAAAAATGACATAAGAAACAACTACAACTGATATGAGAACAATAACAAAGCATTTTTGTATTTATATAATGCTCAGTTATTGTCCCTAAAACTACTTATATAACTTAATTGTGTTTTTTTTTTTTTTTAAAAAAAGTAGTTTCGTGCATAAACAATAAAGAACTGATTAAAATGCTGCTCAGCTTTGTGGTAGTTATGAGTGACTGTAAAATACAATATTGATGAAACTATTGCTTGTTCTCATTTTTTTTTTATTTTATTTTTGAGGGGGAGAAGCAAGTCCTAAAACCTTTTGAGGAACATTAGCAATACTAAAGCACCTGTAGTTGGAGGCATATTATATTTTATCATGCCTTTACATCCTGTACCTGGGAGCATGGACCTCAGATTCTGACCCTGACAGTCTCAATAATCAGGTGGTCATCCATAAGAATATGGGTTAGAATTACTGTAATTAAATTATTTTTTTAAAAAGAAAAAAATCATTTTTCTGACATACTGCACTTCATTATTTTTTAAAAATAGAGAAAAAAAAATCTGAATAATGGTGGTGTTGGGAAGTGGTAATATGAAGTCCAAATATAGTCTTCTAAGGTGACCGCTTTGAAAGAGTGGAAATAAGTTCTAAAAAAACCCAGCATACATGACAGGTTTTAAGTGTAATCTAATCTAGTTGAGGATAAAGCTGCCATTAATTGCATAATTTGGTGAGGACAGATTCTAGTGGCTTGTCTGACTTCTTTGTTGAAGAATTTTGGTATAAAAGAGCAAAGGATGTACTTCTCTAGAGACTGCTTTGAGGAATGCTATAAGCCTGGACACAGAGCCTTAACAGTGAAAAAGACCAAAAAGCAAAGAAGACCTATCTCTGAGAAAACCCTTTGAAGTAAAGATCTTTTGAAACCCTTCAGAGCAGGATGAAAAAATGTGCAGCTGTGATACATCTGGTTGAGAAAATATGGAACAACTGAGTTCTTAAAAACGGAAAAAAGAATTTAAAAAAAAACAAAAACAAAAACAAAAACCAACCCAAAACAGTTACTAACGGTGGACAAGTCTAAGTTTGGTATCCAGGTGCAGTTGGCAGAAGTGCATTGGGTGTGTATGTGAACTGTCAAAATGCCAGAGCCTGTTCACTGCCTGGACTAAAATGTCCTGAGAAAAAGCTTTTGTTCAGAATTTCACTTTTAAACTGGTTGGAAATACAGCATTTCTGACTGTGCCTACCAGTTGCAATCTCAGGGGAGAAGCACCTGCTTATAAGTAATAAAAAAATCTGTTCAAACTAGACAAAGCTCATAATACATTGGTTTTCCCATTTTCTAGAATTAGGCACTCCTAGTTTTTTCTGCCTGATGTGCCATCTCGTCCACTAAATACAAATAAATCTCATGTAATGAATATTAGTTACTGTGTTTATCTCATTCATTAAGAGGCCCTTAATGTGAATTAATTGTGAGATATATCAGTTTGATTCTCATAATTATTTCTTATGTTCCTGTGCTCTGCAGTTCAAAGAGAAGGTGACTAATCAATCACCACCTTGTGACTGGCCCAGGAGTAGGTGTATGTGAGAAAGAAGATGCTTCAAGGAATTTATCTTCCTTCCACTGAATTATGTTACCATATAGAGGTAGTCTTGTCTCCTGTAAGATTCACTGTTTCACAGTGATGTCTTTGAGGGGCAGACAGAGGTGAATAAGGATAGAAGAGGTCTGGCAATGGCTTCAACTACTAGAGAGCAAAGCTGCTTAAATATGCAAGAAAACTCCTGCTGCATTGTCATCCAGGAGAGATGTTCCTCCTACTGCAGGTCAGTGTTTGCCAGGCAGGATCCGTACTTGGGGAGTATTTTAGAGGATGAAGTAGAATGAGAAGCAGGAAATTGTGTTACTGGTGAAAGAATTACTGCATCATTCTTCTAAGCAAAATCTTTATTCCAAAAAATTTTCTCATGTCTTTGTCCATGTTGTCCTATTACCTATAAAACTTTTATATCTTAAGGCTAAAAGAAAACATTATGAACATGCAATGACACAAACTAAAATTCTAAAATGAAAAATGGTATTAGTATGGAGAGTGTTAGGTTCAGGTTGTGATGGGTAAGACTGACTTTCAGTTCACATCTTTCCCTGATGATCTTGCTGTTGTTGTAATGCCTATAGAGTTGCTCTGCCTGAAATAAACTTCCACAATTTTTCAATTTTCTTTGCAGACAATGAAGATAACTTCTTCATGATGTATAGTGCTTGTAAAGTGGTACCAAAAATGAAAAGACAAAAAAAAAAAAAAAAAAAATACAGAGGGAACCTCTTCAGTAGATGGTACAACTAGTGAATATTTTTAATGATGACTATTGTGCATTCTTTGTCTACTGAATTTAGTCTCTTGTATTTGTTAAAATTCAGGAAAGGGACCACTTGATGTTGGAAGATGGACCCTTAGGGAAATTTGTGGTTGAATCAGAATTTATGAGAGCATATACTGAGCTCTCTGTTTCTAGTTTCTTTTTGTTGATTGTTCAACATCCTGGGCAGAAGGGATCATAACAGGTGAAGAGAAAGAATTGAGTACAGATTTCTATAGTAACCGATAGTTCTGTAATAATGTCCCTAACTGCTTTTATCGAAAACAGGGCCATAAAGTACTATTGCTGCAATAACACTGAGTACTTCTCTAGTGCTGTAAAAGAGTCTGACCCAGATTCCAGGCTGTGAGGAAGATGAGGGAAGCTCTGTTCATATCCAGCTCCAGGTGGGCTGCAGTGATGGTGAAGCTTTTGCTTTAACCAGTGAAATTGGTTATATGATGTCAGGTCTGATTAGTCCTTCCTCCAGATTCCAGAATCTCTTCAGACTTTCTGATATGTTTTAGATAATGTGAAAGTTTTTCCAGCTTTTCTTTTAACGGGATGCTGCTGTACAAGGTGAAGGGTTTACTGGGCCCTTTCCTAAACAGGAGCCGTTTGTCCTTTGCATGAAGTTTCCTCTTTTTCTCCAGGATTTTCCATCCAGCTGAGAGCATGGGAACCAAGTTCACAAATTCTCCATAGTGTTTCTGCCAACACTTAGTGGAGATGAATGCTCAAAATGTCTGTGTAAAAGTTGGGTACAATTCAGCAAAACCTTCATTGTAACTTTTGGAAAGACTTAGGATAAAAGTGAGCTGTTAATTATGCTATAGCAAGGATCCCTGACAGGGACCTATCCTGAAATCCCATTTAATCCTTACTGTTACTAATAAAAATTTTAAAAATTAGCTATTTCTGAACAAAAAGATAAATGGTGCTGCCATATAAAAACCTTTAGATGACTAAGCAATGCAGAATACAGTATCCCGTTTAATGACCAAATGCCAGTTCTGACATATCAAGTGCATTTTTAAAAACAAAATTAGAAAACCTGAGACAACAAAGAACTGGGTTTTCTTCCTGGTACAATTTTGTTATGTATGATACCTGAATCACAGGCTACATGTTTCTTGCAAGATAAGTCTGCTTTCCACAATGTTAGGTGATTGAAAAATGGAAGTATATACTTGTTTAATCACATAGAGCTATGCTGTTCTCACATACGACTGTCTTCATATTTGTCTTGGTCAATCATTTGGGCAGCTTGAATTTTTCACTCAAATATATTCCCTGTCATCTGAATGTATTCGTAATTTTAAAACGTATTTTTCCCCAGTCTTTTTTCTATGGATGTAATTTAGAGACCTATACATCCGTGTAATGACTCAAACCAACAGAATTCATATGAGATAGGAAAGATGTCATTTTCCTTTTCATAACTGCGTGTTTGCTTCTCTGGGTTTGATAAAATGATGCTTTAACGCTCAGATTTGTGTTTACAGCACTATGTGGCTGGGCATCTCTCTGATTATGTTCAAGTGCATGATGTTTGGCCAAGCAAGGGCTATAAGTACTCTTTGAAAGAGCATTTATTATACTCTGAAAAATAGAGTTCTCATTGACATTTCTGAAAGTTCAAGTGTTCTCTTGATGCAGTGGATGACCTCCTCTTGTACATATGCGTGATTATCTGCATTCTTGAGGTGGTAGCTGTCTGTTTTATTTTTATGTATCTATGTATTTGTAGTAACAACATATGTCTTACGTGTTTGTATAGCAAGTGTGCATAGAAATACAGATAGTCTATGTATTTCAGTACACTATGCATGCACTAGTATGAGAGTTGTTTGAGAAACAGACTTCTTATCCTATGAAAATAGTGCCATTTCAAAATGTGTTCTGAATCATGGCAAAAATTGGAAACCTGAAAAATTGTAAGGCTACTTGCTAGATACTTTTCCTTTGACACAGCCAGACTGTCTAAAAATGAAACAATTGAACAAAGTTGAAACAATACTCTCTAGGAAATTAAAATATCAAATTATTATAAAATGAAATATTTAAATTTTACTTAGATTCAAAACCACTTCCATGTAACATTTCACTGCAGTTGACAAACATTTTGTCTTTGATAGAGTGTGTTTGCATTCACAGGACATTGTTCTTATGACCTGTCATTTCAGACAGGGGATTACTTTCGCTCTCTGGATGTGTAGGTGCAAACTCATGTTTCACTGTTTTTGACGTTGAGCCTACAAGCAGACAAAGGGGAGTGTGCCCAGTGCCATTTGGTAGCCTATCCTGCCCAGTAGGGTTGGATCCTTCCCTACAATAGCTCTCTAGCTGGCAGGTTCTGCTGCAGCTTGCAGAACCTATTTATATATAAAGTGCTTCTAGGCACCATCTGTAAGGTGCAAGCATCTTCTCTAAACACTCAATGGTTGTAGCTACTATAGGAGGAAATGCCTGGTTTTTATTTGATATATGATGAAAAGGCCGTTGAAGGAGGACAGTCTGCAGCCTCTGGATGGTTTGCTTTCATTCTTCATGTCTGAGAGTAGCCAATAAAAACTCCACCTCATTGCAATCCGTCCTTGAGAATTTGTTGACTTCTGACATAATGGGACTGGATTCTGACATAAAGCCATTTCACCAAATATTTTAAAGCCACATTTAAATCACGTCATTATAATTTACTCTATAGATATGTAGCTTATGATTTATTTTTTAAGATGTCACATCACCGCTGAACAATTCTGTTTAGTTTATCCTTAGTCTGTGTGATTTGTAAATGTATATTTGTGTGAATAATTACTCCTGCATAAGCTAAACCAAGTAGGCTGGCAAATACAGATTACTGTTTCTTTTTAGGAAAGTATGATCAATGTGACTTTATGCTTTGTGGACTAATGATACTAAATATCTTTGCAGTTAATTCTTATAAAGAAGGGGATATAAATAATATTAAACACATATAAGAAAGAATCATTAGAATTAAAAATTTTGTCACTAGTGAGGTGAAAAATAATCAGCACTGCTTAATGAAAGTTTGAAATAATAAAATTTCTGATAGGGCTTTAGGTGTCAAATGATATCGTGTCCTTCAGTGTTTTATAACCAAAGCAATGTTCTTAGAGATTTTAAAATAACTAAGTATCAATTTAATATGACTGAAAATAAGAACGTTTCATTTCAGAATATTTGAAAAACTAGGTTTGCATTTAAATCTAATCAGAAAAGATAAAAAAAAAGATTTGTTGTTTGGATATTTTGCTGGATATCATGGATTAAGAAGTTATATTCAAGTATTAGTTTTGGCTTCTGCTAAAGGGAAACTTGAAGAGTGTGATTTGGGACAGAGGACGGTGGGAAGGTATGAGTGAATTAAAAGAAGGAAAAATAAAGTTGAAAATAGATATAGAGGGAGGAGTCTACAGGATGAGCATTATTAACAGGGAACTGAGCTATGTCAGCTCAGATTTATCTGGGGCTCTGTAACCATAAAACAGGGAAGAGGTCCTTTTCTGTAGGCTGTAAAAAGACTTCGATCTTAATTCAGTCGCCCTGGGAGTTGGTAGGAAAAAAAACCTGCTGTAAAAAGCAAACAAGTTAAACCTTAGTGTCTTTCTAAAAATGATACCAGAACAGCAAAAGCAACCTGTAGGAGAAGCTTCAGTAGAGCCCTGCCTGGAATGGAGCTGTGTTAGCTGGACAGATAGGACGAGGAGGGAGAGAGAGTGTATAAAATATGTCTGTGACTGAATTCGGTCTGCAAGGCCAAACTTTATCGAACTGAGGTTAAGGGATGTCTTTTTTCTTCCTGTTTTGATACAAATTACAGTTTTAGCTGTCACTGTAATGTAGTGTGCAATTTTATGTAATAAAAACTAGACACAAAGAATCCTATTTGACTGTAAGCTGACACTGTGAGTCATATTGAATTACTCTGGAATTTTATTATTTGAGTAGGAATATTGAAGTAAAAAAAGAAAACTTCTAGGGTAAGGTGCTAACAACCATGAAGAAAAGATGTTGCGAGTCTGTTCGAAGAGGACTCCTTGTAGGTAAAAACCACTAGTTACTTAATGGCCACCGAGTTAGTTAATGACCACACACACACGTATCTTGCTATGTGGAGCAATACTGTGATTTAAATCTGCCCAGACATTGTTGGTTAGGTGCATCTCTTAGTATTGTAACGGAGCAAAATGACCTTCAGTTAATCCAGATATGTAATGATTTGCTTTTCTGGGCTCAGCGTGTTGAAATTCAAATTGCACAAATCATCTCTTTTTGGCTTGCCTCACACAGTTTTTTATAAATACATTAGGTTATTATTTTTCAAGGCATAAGATTATTTTCCTCATTCAATTTTTCTAAGAAGGCATAAAAGAAGCTCAAGGATAGGAAATCCTGTGCTACTAGAAATAGAGTCTGGATAAGTAGTGTCCAAATTTGGGCCATAAGGTAAGAGAATTTACTGTCAAATATACAGTTTAGTCATTCACAGGATATCGCAGAGGCATTTCTGTGTAATTACCCCAAATTTATTGACAAGATTTCCCAGACAGTTTGGGAATGGCCAAGTGTCATAGGACACACAAACCATTGTAAGTAATATTTGCTACCAGAAGACAACATGCTTGGATTTTGAGGCCCTATACCAAATTTTTCATAAAGAAAATAGAGTAAAACTCACCACGGGATTTCAAAGATAGTGTCATTTTGAAATTACTGTAAACAATGGAGTATAGAGTTTGCGTGAAAACGGAGTTCTAAATAAAGGAAATTTTGTTTTATAGCAAAAGCAGCTCTATAACAAATTATTCTTTCTTATGGAAAAAAACCCTAAGAACTCTCCACGTAAAAATCTCTCAAATTCTACATCAAATTGTTTCTTGATTTGTTTTTGTCTTGTGTCTGACTTGTCTTTATTTTACTAAATGCTGACTTACACCTTTGGTCATGCTTTCTCAGATCTTTTCCTCCTCTGGTAATGCTGAACCTAGTAACATAAAAGAGAAGATAAAGCTTACTGCCCTTGCACTGGGCTTCAGTGAGTCCTAACCACAAAGGAACAGACTGACTGAATCTACTCATACCAAGTGCCATTACTGTGAAAGAAATCAATAGTTAGGCACATTAGCTTCTTAGTTCGACCTTCAGCACTTCAGTTGACCTAGAGACAGTCATCAGATGCATGCCACAAAACCTACAAACACAGAAGGTCTCTCACTCTCCCTATTTTTGCCTAGAACCAAGTGAAGGACAAATTTTGAAAGATAACTTAGAATATTAACATATCTATAGAAATACAATAAATATACAAAAGATGGGTATGGCTGTTTATTTTGTCTCAGGCTTGCTATTTTGGGCAGCGAAGAAGGCTTGGGTGGTAGCAATCGCAGGGAGACAGCTGTGGTTCCCTGAATATCAGAGGGATGCTTTTGGCTGAAATGGGAGCAGTGGCTCCTGTCAGAAAGCGTAGCAGAGTTTACAGCAACAAATGATTTAGCATACTTGGGCACAACTCTGTTATCTCCCCTTTCCTTTCTTCCTTTTGTCTAATTTTAGAGAAGAGCTAGTTTTATGTTTGCAGCTTTCTTTGCGTTTCTTGATGTCCAGCTTTGATTTACAGCCAGCTTGAGTTTACTTTTATGCTCTGCTGAATACTGCCTTCAGCCCCAATTTCAGAGCTGTGCAAATAACATCGTGAAGTGTTTAATTAAAGCTAGCCTCGTGTCCTGATTGCAGACTGACGTCTTCTCAGATACTATTTGCAAATATATTTTGGAGTTTTTACTTTAGACAGGATGACTAGTTGAAGGTTATTTACTTGTGATTGATCATGCATTGGATGTTTCTGTTACCTTTATTTTGTGAACAACCTGAAAATAGTAGCTGAATGTTGACAGACAAATAAAGGGCATTGACTTGAATGAAAGAGGGGACTGTAGTAGGCCCGCACAGTTGCAGAACTGAGGTGTTGATACTCCTAGAATTACATATGTGCCTTTTGGAGAAATTGTCTTAATTCTGAGGTAAAAACAGTCCTAAATATATTTTATACATAGCATTTAAGACTATGTTTTCTTCAATACTTGAAGTTTCTTTAGGTCATCCATTTGTAACACTCTTGGTGGGTAGATCAGAACTGGCAGGAATATGAACTTGACTGTGCTACTGAATATCAGTCATTCTCACAGCTGCAGCTTCTACTGTCCTGTCCTCCCAAATATGTGTGTAGAAGCTGTTTATTAATATGTGTCAACAGATTGGTGTTTGATAAAAAATATTTATAATCTGAGGTTACTGAACTGTGTCACTAACAACAAGTAACGTTAAGAAGAGATTTTTCACCACAGCCATTCTATATGCTACTTCTGATTTTGTTTTCTGCATAAGTTTACACCTTTCAGATAAGATTTCTCTGAGATTGCTGGGTACTGACCTTAATGTATTCTCTTAAGAAATAATAGTAAAACTATTTGCTTAGGCGTGGTGCTTTTCTACCTTGAGATTTCACAGCCTTGATAGCTAGACCAGATTCATTTGAGAGCTACCTTCTTATCTGCACTGAGTCCATCTGCATTTTGGTGGTTGTGAGAAACATCTCTTCCTGGGTGTACTGGCTTTGATGGTTTGGTTTGGGTTTTTTTTCTTTTTTGTGGGTTTTTCCCTTAATCTTTTTCCTGTCTTGCGTGTCCCTGGCAAATTAGTCACAGTCTTCATCTTAGGCAGTGTTTTGGATACAGATGTATAATGCTGTTATTAACTTCCTTTCCTCATTCAAGTGAACTGAATGATAACGATGTGATATGACAAACACATTTCCATTATTATTTTTGACCTATTTAACTTATCCTTTTTTAATTGCCTCAGCATTTTCAAAGAAAGCAAAGTTTTAAAATAGTATCCAGCATCTTCAAGACCTCAGCTGCCACCTGCTTCATAGAGTTAATCGTACTTTTCCTTTCCAAGACCTGTCTTACTCTTTTGCATCCATTACTGGATGAAGTATGCTGTTTTATTTTCTTTCATTTTGGAGATAAGTAGAAGAAATTGAGAAAGGATCCTTGACTGTCTCGATTATGGCATTTTCAGAGTACTTTCCTGTTTTGGAGGGATTTTATCATAGTTTTTAAGATAGAATGCTTACAACTCGTTGAGCATCATCTTGGGACTTAGAAACTAATAATAAGTCTAACATAAAATAATTACTTTTTCTAAAAATGTTTGTTTTATTACCTACCCCTACTTCATTTCATGCATGGGGGAATACTACTGAACTCCATATTGCACACCGCAATTTGTTCCTAAATAGTCATATCTTTCAAACAGCATAGCATGAAACAATTCAAAGAGTAAGTACCTAATTCAAATGGATAAAACAACTCATTCTTCAACAGTTTCCCAGTTTTAGGGTAAGAGGATTTACCCTTGCATATCTAAACCAAGTACACAAGTGCTCTGTTTCAGCACCTGATAAAAGGATGAGTTCTCTTTTGTTTTTGAACAGAATTATCCTAACAAAGGGAAGCACTTTATCAAATATGGGTAATTGAGGGTGGGACATTTTGCGTTTTTAAAATCTGGAATGTGGAAAATGAGGATTATGTCATGTTGTAAGCATTTCTAAAAAAGAAAAAAGAAAGAATAGAAAATTTAATCATTACTCATTGTTTGAGGTGTCAAATGTTGTGAGTAAAACAAGACTTCATGTAACACAAATGGACTGTTAGTTTCTCGGTGGATTATTGAGAGGGTAGCACTCTTTGGTTTCAATAGGATTTTTAAACATTATTTTAAAGGTGTAATTTTTCAATATTTTATTTTGTTTTTTACTAGGAATAAAGGACCCAATTAGTTAAGCCCCAATGTATTAAATAAAAACAAACTGACTACTCTGAGCTGGTGTTGCTGTACTGTATTTGATGAGATGTTTTTATTAAGTAGTGCAAAATATTTTGTGTTTTATTACAAATTTTACTGAAGTATTGAAGTGTAGAAGAAAGGGAGGGGTAGGAATAATTTTTAAAATTATCGTTATAATTTAATGTTTACCTATTCGTATCTGGATCGTAGTACCAAAATATTATGACTTTGTTCTAAACTCTTCAGTGGGTTGTTGACGTCATTTGGGAGGGAAGGAGCCAGGTGTAGTTTTACTCAAGAGATTTTTTTTATTCCATTTTTTTGTCAATTTAACTGAAGTTGGATCTGAGATTAGCTGTGCAAACCTCCAGCTGCTAGGCTATATGTGATGTTACCAGGATGTGATAACTTACTTTGGTAGACATGGGCAATATTTTTACCCATGGTTCCCAAAAAGGTAAAATTAAGGGTCAAAGATTTGTGATGAGAAGAAAACTGCTTTGAAGTTACAATGAAATATAAGTGTGCAAGTACCCCTAAAGTTGGACAGTAACAAGAGGCTTAGGTCATACTTATTTTGAGGCAAGTGCAAAAGAAAGAGTTCTAATATATTGAGCTTTGACATATCCTTCATGTGGAAGATGTGTAATGAAAGCACATGTAACTCTTTGTTATATTATACCCAGCTGCTTTTTCATTATGTAATGACTTCTTACATGTACTCTCAATGTATAAATGTATTTAATAGCTTTGGCATTGGGGCTTACTTTTCACATTTGGAGCAAAGAACATGGTTTGCATAGTGTTTGGGGCAGCAGGGAGTCAAGTTCTGGTTCTCACATAATTAAAAAATGAGCTGTGCTTTTGTAGGGCCTTTTATTCAGCCTGCTCTTGTTGAGCTTATATGTTGCCTGGGAAAGACTGGTGAGCAGCTCTTGAAGATGCAGTTTGCAACATAAATTAACTAAGAACATCCAAGGGTAGTTGCTAAATGCATTAATAATTGTGCAAACGTGTAGTTTTGTTGTTTACAGAGCAGTGGATAGCACCCTGGAGGAGCAGCTAGCAAAAATGATGTGAAGAGAAGCAGCACATGAATGTAGATAGGCAGGGATCTCATTTTCACAGGCATACTGTACAAGCAAATGGTTTGATACTTCATTATGTTACATCTTTGTGTATTGATTTTGCCTCAGGAAAATTCAGTGTACTTTCTCTCATACAAATGATGAAAGTTCTGATTTTCGGTTTGCTTGAGGGTAAGTGGGAAAGGCATCGGGTCCAAAGGAACTGGATTAGAGGTCTCCCCAGAAATCAACCTAGATATAACCTCTCAAGCCAGAAGACTTCTGAGACTCTAATAATTACCGCCCTAAAGTATCTATTGACACATCTGTAGGTACAAATTAAAATAAAGCTGAGATCTACAGATGAGGTAAAATTTGTGCGAACTTCGAGGAAGTACACTGATTAATATCCTTCCTGAATTTGAGGAGAACTTTTTATAACCAGAGGCATCAGGCTAGGTAAAATATAAAATAGCTTCCGCTAGTATAAGAACTTCTTCACTTGATTTTATCATACTTCTCAAATGTGATGATCACACAGGAAAAAAATTTATATTGGATTTCAGCCTGTAGTCACCATTTGGATTTTCTTAGGAAATAGATTTCAAGTTCTTTATGAAGTGTAAGATTTTCTGTTCCTACATTTCAGTAGTTGGTGTTAAATCTGATGTTTGCCTGTTATGGAAGTGTTTTATAACTTCAGCTGACCTTTCTAAATACTTGGTTTATATAGCACTGATGACATGTTATAGACTTAGGATCTTGTTAACTTGACAATTTAAGAAGAGAGGAACCTTGGCAATTTTTTTGTATGAATTAAATGCTGACATGCAAACTGAGGCAGAATATTCAGATACAGTTGCAGAAGGGTAAATACTTTCCTAAAATACCACATTCGGGAACCTAGTAAAATTTCACACATCCTACATATCCAGAACAGCTGTTGTTAAAATTTAAACAGTTTTTGTAGAGATGCCCAAAATCAGAACTGTTGCCTTTCGCAATGAATCCATACTTAAGTTACCAAAACTGAACTGAAAGAGAAACTTCTCCATCTTGTACCGCTCCTCTTATTTTAATTTTTAAACACTCATGTAATATTCTTGTGTCTTCTTGTATTTGTGTTATATGTGAACACTGTCTAGGGGTTTAGAGGTTCCAGAATGTCCTCAATGGAGGAGCTTCATAATATTCTAAAATAATAATATACAAGACTGATTTTCCTCATACTTGGTCTTCACCAGAATTTATTGCTGTAAATGTGTGAGAAAAATGTCCTTGGTCATTCTTAAATCATATATCTATTTAAAAAAAAAAAATCCTTAAAAACATGTATTGAAGTATTTTTCCATCACTGCCAATGCTTATAATTTAATAATAACTTAGATCTTTATTACATATTCTTGCAGTGTCCTAACTGAAAAGCTGAAGATCTTCATGTCTGAACATTTTTAATTTAGTCAGGAGTGACTCTAAACAATTTAATAATATGTATTAATGGAAATGTTTATGCATCAGAGTGATGTAGTCTGTTATCACTATAGTTATCTGAGTATAATGCTGAGATAACTGATGGATTATAATAAAATACTTGAATAGTTAAGGTAAGGCTGCTCAAGAATCATATGAGACCACATAGTAAAACTGTATATCAGTAGAATATATTATCTGTATATTTTCATAAGTGACTGGTATAATCATTCACTCATCTTCTGAAATGCTTCACAAGACTCTGATTCATTTTAAGACAATTAACAGAGGTAATTTAGTATCCCTTACATGTTTTTAAATACATTCCTGTATCTAACAAATGGAAATTCTCTTCAGAATCCACACCACTTACTATAAACATTGGCAAAAAACCACTGGATTTTTATCACAGCTGATGAACTGTGAATGTAAACTGCAAAGATATGCATTTATCTGTCAGATTGAATTCTCAAGCTCTTTGTTATTACAGGTATTCCTGATTAGGAAGTGGGGGTAAGGTAATTGCAGAACTCTGCTCAGGTGCTTGATGCAAACAGATTTGTTTCTGTGGAAGGAGCACCCTCAGTGATGTGTGGTTATAGGTATAGCGTGACTTCTGTCTTCTCTTTGCAGGCAGAACTTGTTGATATACAGTATGGGACTGTGGAAGACTTGATCCGGATTCAAGCCATTACAAACGTGACCAAAAAAATTGCACTTTTGAAGCTAGGACAATCACCTTTGCTTTATAAGGTTAGTCAAATGCTTGTGGCACTTCACTTGAATTGTTTCTTTGTTTTTTCGCTTTCAAAATACCAAGACAAGGACTTTTCTATCCCAATAAGTCAGGATTTACTGGCATTCAGATTCTTCCTTAATACTATCCACTTTGATCTGTAGTGTCTTTTATGTGTTACACTTATTTATTTTGCTGCATATCTTGCAGCGCCCCAGTAGTATACCATATTTTCTTTGGGTGTACTGTAAGCCTTTTGACAAATAAAGAAATCCCTAAAAGAAATAGTAAAGCATGAGGGGGGGCGGGGGGGGAAGGCAGCTGAGATCAGGAAGAGTTGGATCTGTGTCTGCTAAAAATATATGTATAACACTGCACTGAAATCTTTTGTTTCTGTGTGGTAGTTGGCCTGCTGGCTGTAGTTTGAGCCTGCTGTGAGAGGAGGCAGAGCACAGTATGCGCTCACCCTGACTTCAGGCATTTGCAGGTCTTCCCAGGCCCCTGGGCTCTGTCTGAAGCTCAGCGCTTCGGGCCTTGCTGCAGATGCGCTGCTACAATCACTGAGATTGTGAGGTTGTAACCAGTGCGGACACTGTAGGAGGACCAACATCATTGTTTACGGTTTTTGTAAGAAATGACATCGTAACCTGATTTCATCATGATGTAATATAGCTTTGCACTGTGGAGGAGGGTGCCTTTGCCTTCTTGGTTCTTTCTGCTGTCCTTACCACCTTAGAGGGAAGAAAGGGACTGTGAGTTGGAAAACAGCTTTACTTCTGTGGTAGAATGTGGTAGAATGGTAGAAGCAGACTACCCTGAGGTACACAGATAGGCATTTATTCCCTCTGCTATGAACGGTCAGTCACACCTGTAGAATCACTAGGATTTACTGGTCTATGGGTGGGTTACCACCAGTTCAGAATAAGAACCATGTTTTTCTTCCACTCCCTCCTTCCTTCTTTGGTTGCAGTGATGTGTGGGAAGGAGTGTACATGGGTATGTGTGTGTTTGTTCTTCCTACTCCAACTCCAGTTCTGGCAGAAAGCGCAGAGACAGAGCTCAGTCATCCGCTTGTACATTAGACATAATAGACTCAACATATAAACCACATTTGAATTCTAAATGTCAAGTAACTGCCTTCTATTGCAAATATTTTATAAACAAAAATGCTGGTTTGCCTTTCAGAAAATACACTAGCCCAATAAATATTTAAACATTTCATTCCCAATTCACAAAAGCAATTATAAAAGAACAGTAACTCCAGATCTTATAATTAAGAGAATCAGGGTCTGCTCTGTCAGCCATAGAAAGCACAATCGGGACCACAACACAGGTTCAGAAAATAACCACTTAATATTTTTTTCTATAGGAATAATATTTGTCTCAATAAAAATGCCATTTTCAACTGAGTAGCTTTAGCTGTTTATTTGAATTATTTAGATGCAATCTAATTACGCCTGTGAAAGGTCAGTTATCATTGTTGGAACTTGGCTGTTGTGCATCATTTCTACCCATAGATCTTATACTGCATTTCACCGCTAACTGACAAAACCAATGAAATAGCAGTTGGGGCTCATAAAGTAGGAATTTGATAAAGATGCCAAGTTTGCTGTAATAGCACTGTCTGAAGTGTCTATTAGATGGACTTTTTACCAATTTAATTTGTGTTCCTGTAAGCACTCACTTAGCAAGTAGTGCAGCCTGAAGGAGTGGGGCAGGACAATTGGTGCTGAGGACAGGGAACATCTCAGGAACTTTTAGTTTGGGTTGGCTGTAGTCTGGTCCCAAGAAGTATGTGTGAACTGGTGGGTGAGGTGTATTAGCCACACTTGTGGAACAATTCATTTTGCACGTTCAGAGGCTGTTACAAAACATGAGCCAAAGTGTGGTATGGTCACGAGATTGATTTTGAATGCATGCTCAGGATCTGAGCTAAAAATACAACCACCCAAACCTACTTTTTGTGTTCTGCTCATGCAGCTGGGAAATTTGGCCTTTATTTGTTATTTCTTCTTTTTGAGGTGGTAAACTGTCTTTATTTTTAGAATATAAATAGCGTGTCTCTGGCTGGGAAATAATTGTAAGCTAATAAAAGTATCAGAAAATATATAGGAAGATACCAGAAGTAGATTCCTCTTTCATAAAGAATATTTGAAGTGAAAGAGAAAGATTGCCTTAAACAGCAAGTCCTGCTGGTTTAAATGGGCCCAGTATCTCACTACTGAATCCACTTTTTGTATCTTTTTTTCCCCCTAATGTTTATGTTTCTGTACTTAACTGAGTCTCACATTTCTGTTTCCGCAGATACTTCCCTCTGCCTATTTTTTCCTTATCTCTGTCTTCCACGTGCTTGGTTTTACATCACATTAAAACAGAACGCTAGTTCATAACAGAGCTGTCACTATATATATATATATATTTTTACTGCTTTTCTTCATAACTTCTGTATTTAACTTGTGTTTTTCACATTTTAATGTTCTTTAATTGCTCATTATTATTACTTTATATTATATAAATATCTCTGGATTTGGGTCTTATTTTTATAGAGCCTGCACCAAGGTTTCATCTTCATAACAGAGTTTCTAATCATGCCTCTGTGTTTCAGCTTTGTGTTCTCCCTTGCATGGGTGTGCTTTTTGCCTCTCTGTCTTTTATTTCCATCATCAACCGCTGTTTTTCATGTGTTTATCCTTTTTTCCCCTTTTGTGTTTTTAATTTGCCTTTTTTTTAAACTCGACTGTTCTTTCTCTCCATATTGAGTCCATTGGAAAAAGCCTGAAAGAAATAATAAACTGATGCTGGCAGAAAACTCACCATGAAAGCTGAACATTTCTTTAGTCAGAAGAAAAGAAGTAAGAAATAAGCCCAAGTGATGGGAATTTGAATATTTGGAAAAATAATTGTGTTACAGTATTTTTGCTGTAGAGGTTTAGTTTGTTGTTTCATGGAGATTGGATAGGGCACAAAATTTGGGGGAAGGTGAAGGTTGAAAATAATTTGAAGCTTCTACTTTTAGTCTTTCCAATTAGGCCCATCTCTCCTATCTTCAGACACACTGAAAATAAGACAAGGTTCAAAGCTTGGAGTAACTTGGAATTGGAATATACAGGGAATCTGTAGTACTCAAAAAAGCCTGAAGTTAATATGCTGTTAGAATATGTAGTTAGATCCTTAACATGAGTAATTCTGATTAAAATTGGTAAGGTTCATAAATTGAAGCTGCTTTGTGAGAGTGAGGTTTGTAGAAATCTGATCTTAGGTTGTTTTTGTAATTAAATATGATTTTCAGATTTTATCATGAGTGTGTTCCACTGAAACAGAACATAATATCTGATCAGGACAAGAAGGGCAGCAGCTATGGCAGTGGGCACATTTCCTAGAGTATTTCCAGAGCCACACAGAAACATCTCGATCCCTTAAGTTGGGCTTTTACAAATAAAGAATATGTTACTACAGCTGAGTGGTAAGTTATGCATATAAAAGTCAAGGACATGGACCCTACCTTTATAGCAGGACAAGGTATCAGAGTGTTCACTCGGGGGGTGGGGGGGAAGAAAAAAAACAGGTGTGATAAAACTAATAGATAAAAAAAGGGATACGTATTAATGTATATATAAATCAGAGTGGAGTGGAGATTTAGAAAGGGGTTTTACCATTGATACAGAACTATTAAGATCAGTAAGGGAGCAAGACTCTAGTCTATTAATATTAAAAGTGGGAGAAAATAGTGGTAGAAATGCTTCAAGGGCTGCAGCAAGTTGTAGTATGGCAAGGGCAGAGTCATTTCCAAATGCAACTGGAAGGTTGAGGAATTTACTGCTCCCAGCACCTGGAGTGACAATATCCTTCAGCAACACAAACTAAGGCAGTGGACTGAGTAGTGGAGCATACAGGGAGTACTCACATGATGCATTAACCTGGCATAGCCGCGATGCTAGTAATTTCTGTCTCTAGCCAGAATAATTCACAGTGCTGAATAACTGACGGAAGAATTTTAAACTACTGTGTCTGCTCCTAAAGGGATTTTGTGACTAGTTTGAGACACTTGTAAAAGCTGGATTGTTTCTAAATAAATAGGGGACTGGATTAAGGAAGGAAAAAAAACCCCACCATTCGTAAGGAAAAAAATGGGAAAGAAGTGAGACAAATATAGAACAGAAGCACAACTACTGGAATTAACTACCATAAAAAAAAGTAGAATACTTGCTCCCTCATGCCTTAAGATTGAAAGTGTCTGCCTCCTGGTGTTCTGGCTCGAAGGAAAATTTGTATTTTGGTGGAACTCAGGTTATTGGGATCAATCCTGAACTTCAGTAGCCAGTTACATACAGGAGGTCAGAGCAGACTCCCTGATGTCCTTGAATCAGGAGGATCTATAAATGCAAGGAAAGGTGGTAAAGTTTATAAGTAGCAATTAAGCAAATCACTTCTGTGATGTAGAACACCTTCTTGAGAAGGAGCAGCTTGAGTTGTCTGCTGTGTTTGTAGACAGAAAACATCTTCTAGTAGTATAAAATGTGTGGTGACAGAAAGATTGATGAAACCACCTCGCTAGCACCCAGATCCTCTGCCCTAAAAGCTTGCCTGAGTATATGTCACCACTGTGAGCACATAAAAGAGACAGAGGAAGCTTATTTTCAGGGAGGACTGCACCGTAGTTTCAGTATCCAGCATCTGGAAATTCCATCTCTAGATTCGTTTTTTGAAAAACGTTGTAAATTTTGACCATGATTTAATCTTTTGGGGCTGGGATTCAAGAAAAAGCCATAATTTCTGTCCTAAATTAACTTTTAATAGAGTAACAAAAGCCCTGAAGGCCAAAACACTTCATCTTTAAAATGTTCACATATTAACATTTTTTCCACATCCATTAAATGAAGATGTTGTTCTACTGTGTAAATATCTATATTTATTTTAATAATTTACTGCCTTCATAAATATTCATAAAATGGCTTTTTAACTATCATAAAGTTTAGAAATGTGGATGCTTGCATGTTGATGCTGAGGTTATTGACAGGCACTTACAGATAAGGATTTACTAAATGGAAAATATTAAAGATTCCCAGAATAAAGGCAATTTGCCAAAAGGCTTCTATTTAATAACTGCAATAGTTCTAAGTAAGTTTACTTTGGAAAAAGTTATTTCTCTTTTCTACTGTCTACATTGTTTATTTCTTTCCCTCTGGTACTTTTTATGGCTAGCATATATAACTGCGAAGATTACATTTTAAAATCTGCATTTAACTAGGGCTCTCTCTCCTTCCATCCCTTCCCCCCTCCCTATATATACACACATATATCTGTGTGTATATGTATATACGTATGAATATATATACACAGTGTGTGCATATAAATATATATAAAAACTATATTAAACAAAATGTTTTTAGGGAACTTCAACACCTTATGTACATTTCATTACTAAGGGCACTGAGGGTTGGTTTGGTGTTTTTTTTGTAGGATGGATTTTTTTCCAAGGCACCTAAAGTCTTTATATACCCATTTCCCATGTGAGTGCTATGGGATTTTTAATATTATGTCCCCTCCCAAAGCCCTCCTTGAAAATTTGAGCCATAGGTAGTATGGGTAAAAGTTATAGAAGCATATAAAACTAGACCTGGAGATCAGGATCAGAAAGGTCCGTCCACTAACATGTGCTTGAATAGCATCCTGTTTCTCAGGTTTTCTCTAATTTATCATACTTTTAAAATCTCATCTCTATTCCCAGAATCCTGCTAGTTCCTCTTGAATAATCCAAGCTGAGTTGAGATTGATTGATAACGATCAGATTTGTTGATGCAGAGTTTGCTATTTGGCCAAATTATATTCCTACAACATGTGCTTGTTCTTACTTTCTTTTCAAGGAACTACTAGATGCTTTGTGGTCCTTTTTCCTTAGCCTTTGTCTCCCTGAGTTTATAGGAGACTCCCTCCTTCAAGTCATTTGCTTTTATTGCTATTCTTTATCTCCACCCCCCCCCCCCAATGGTTAGATTTAACATACTCATGTTCTTAACCTTCCTCCTTCTCAGCTTCTTTAATCTATAAAATATAATCCAGTCTAAAGCAGGCTCCCTTTTAATTTCTTTCTCTACTTCCTATGTAAAAAAAATCCTGTACCAAGGCCTTCAAAACTTACTGGACAGTAGTCTATACCAAAAAGCTGTGCATGTAATTGAGGTTTCGCAGTGCTATCAATCCTGTGTTTTGAATGATTCTTTTAGTCACCTATTTACCTCTTCCCGATTTCATGATTCATGGAGTGATACAGAAGCTGTTTTGCTCTTTAGTGATTACTGGGAAAATTTGTGTTTGTTTTGAAGAAAGATCATGGGTCTTCCTTCATCTGAACGTGTATCAAATTTAAGAGAGTGGTAGACATAGTTCTCTGTTATGTTCCTCCTGCTTTCTTGCCCCTTTGAACAGAAGGATCAAGCCATAATAGCTAATTAGAGAAGCCTGACAACATCCTGCCTCAATATCATAGCTCTGTTCTGTTGGGGTGGCTAAGAAATCAACCCCCAGCCCATTGAGTACACATACCTGAGTTTAAAAAAAAAGTCTCTCTGCACGGATTTATTACTTAATGCTTCATCCTGAAGTCACGTTTTAAACTTTTATTGGTAAACTTAGTTTAAAACAGCTTAAAAAAATGAAAGTACCAACTGTGAAACATTTTTTTCCCTCTGTGTGAGGTACTATGGGAAAGAAAATTGAGAATTGATACTAACTTGAGAAATCTATAGTTGATGACTAAAAAAAAAAAGTCAAAAGAGTGGTTTTGTATTGCTGATTGGAACCAAATCATGCTGAGCTCTATTGTTCAGTTCCTAGAAGGCTGTTACTACCCAGAATAATTTAAACTGAGTGTGTCAGTTTATCTTGTACTTAATCCAGCGTTTGAAGGATGATGTACTGTGACCTGTAGCACCTAAAAGTGAAACAATACCAGTGCACTTATAAATCCAATCTGTATCTGTCCAGATGAATATGAAATAGTTGACAAAAATTTGCGTTCGTATCCCTTTAGTTAAATGCACTGCAGTAAATAACAGTAAAGAATTCCTTCTTTATACAGTATAAATGGGAGAAAGTAATTTGCTCTTGTAAGCAGTAAGAAGAGTATGTAAGGGGTGGTGTAGGAGGAAAGCAATTGATGCCTAGAAGGAAGCATAATTGTAGCACAACTTGTCAATATTGTCAAGTAATTAACATTTTGGTTGCATCAGTAAAAGGACTTTTAGTTATTACTCATTTCCTTTTCGATTACAACCCTCTGGATTTGTTTGAATGGAAGGAGAAATGTGCTATTAGCAGGGTAAATGAGGGGACATATAAGTTAATGAGCAAAAGTAGATATTGATTATTCTGCATTTCTGATGCCACTGAATTTTCCCTGAATGTTTTGAGAAGTCACTGCCGTTTTGCAGACATGCTTGTATTCCCAGCTGTAGTTCCTATTTTGTCTTTCTCTTCTGGATTGATACAGCAGTTCCTGGAGTTCTCCTGCTGAATCAAACGCTGAATTCTTAGTTATTCAACTGGGTATATAGTCCATATCTTCATATCTACTTATCTTCAATAACACTGAACACTTAATTTTCTCTTGGGAAAATAATTCTAAATAGTCATATACTCAATTGGGTGTTTAATTGCACATTCGCTGCATATATTAAAGGCATCCTTTGAAAAATTAGTCCAGCTCCCATTATGAATTGCTGTTTCCTGAGGGAAAGGGCTGACCATTTCATAGCAGGTCTCCTTTTAGTACAATAGGCTTAAATTGAGTGAGACACTAAGTGGCTCCCATTCTAAAATGGAGGATGGCTGACTCATAAAAATTTCATTCCAGGGTCTTCTGAAGCTCTTGTCAGGTTTTAGAGGTGTGAAACCCAAGCATAATTTTCTATTTTATCAAGCCCTTAAAAAGTGAGTAGTAAATGCAATCATCCAATTTACTGTCTGAGTGCTATGTCCTGATAAATGGTGCAAAGTCAAGTGAAATGGCTTTGCTGTGAGGCAATTGTTCTGACGCAGAGCTGAGCAAAGAAATCCATTGCCTCAATTTGTACCTCAGAGCCCTAAATTCACACAGCTGATCAGCTACTCGTGTGCAGGGCAATAGGAAAGACTTAAGCACTTTGTCTTTCCATCATAAAATCTAAACCTTTTAAATTTTCTCTTTCTGCAGATGCACTAGTCATACTTCTTGCAAGTGATCTTGGCACTTTTTGTGCTGCTTCTATAGGGAATTATAGGCATTTTTTTCTACCGAAGCTGCTAATTGAGCTGGACTTTTAGATTAGTTGAGCTTGCATTTCACAAAAGAGCCACTGACAGACAAATTATTTGGGCCTTTTTTCATCTCATGTGTTTCCAGCACACACTGTTTGATTTTAACAACAGCTGAGAAAGAGAAAAGAAAATGGAAGATACAGGAGCTTTGAGTAGAGATGTGGAGTGAATATATAAAATCTCATCCTGCCAGAACAGGTCTATCTGCCTTTTAGTTCTTTGAAAGCATCAGCCACTGGACTAGGTGAAGCAATGCAACCCATGCTATTAATCTTCAGAACTGCCCACTTGAGCAACTCTGCAAAGAATAATTACAGACCAGTACTGTACATGCTGGTTATTTTGTATTTTCTGGAATAGTGATCAGAGGAAAAAGTCTTCCTTCTTCAGGCAACAAATGTTTTATAAGTACTCCCCTCATTCTGTAGTGGGTTTGAATTTTATAGCATGTTCTGTAGCAGTTACTGGTTTATTATTTTATTAAAAAAAACTTATGATTAGTCTGTGGCATTTTTATGCTCTTTTAGGTCTCTCTTTCTTGTTTCACAGTAATTACTTCTTAATAAACAGTTTATTTACATGTCTGAACTGAGTTGAAAGGTATCAAAAGTCATTATTGTTGAACAAAATATTTATGTAAAACTTTTTTTAAGAGATTACAGAAGTAAATAGTTCTGTTCCATGAATCATTTTATTTGATAACCAAGACATCACAAAGTACTCAAGAATGTTTTTTGTGCCTTGTGGCTTTTTTTTTTATCTGTCCTTTAAAATGCAGCTAAGTTAATGAAGTTAAGAAAAGAAATGGTTCAGTAACCCAGTGGGTTCTCTGAATAGAAATAGCTGCGAATCTGGTCCTACAGTTTAGGAAGTATAACCAGATCCAGACCTTGGTTTGATTTACATTTGTTCTGCATGGCTTTAGAGACTCATCTGTGACAATTGGTTCAGAAAATCAGCACTTGTGATTTATGTATGAAAATCTGAATTCTGCCCTTTCATATACACCTGTAGTTCGCATTGTGATCAGAACATTGAGTAGAAACGTGGTCTTCCTGAATGCTGATATCCAACCTTTTCACTGGTGTCAGTGGGACTAGGTTTTTATACTTTGCATTCTATAGCCTATGAAGTTTTTTATTATTTTCTCTAGGGTTATTTGATGCACTCTTTTCAGATCTTCTGTAGCAGGATTTTGTGGAACATAGCTGGATAAAATTTATAACTGCTTGTCCTCAGGATTTTGCAGGTCTTTTCTTGTGGGGGGAGGGGATTGTGGCTTTTAGCATTATATTTTTCATTTTCTCTTTCTTTACATAATGCTAAAGAAGCCATAGAAAACCAAAGTCAAAATTCCACTCTTAGCTTTTTGGGCCTCTCGATGCCTGTGCATGAATTTGAAAAGAAAAACATCAAGTCCATCATTGCAAATGTAATTGGCACCCTCTTTGCAAATACAGCAATACCACTTGGAATATTTTGTTTCGATTGCCAAGACATTAAGCTAACCTTCTGTGCAGAAGGCAATTCTTCCACAGCAAACGTATTTTCACTTAACAGGAAAAGATTGTGCATTTCAATATGCAAACTCAAGTATTTTAATTTCATTTTTAGGTCTGAGTGAATAATTCACAGACAACAATATGCGCAACAAAGTTAAACTTACGTTGTTTTCTCTAGACCTAGCTCTAAGTAAATGACAGCTTGCTTTAATTTATGTCTTAACCTACTATATTCTCATGGTTTTAAGTGGATTTGGGTTTTCTGGGTGGGATTTGGTTTTTGGTTTTTTTTAGTATTGATTTTATTTTAAGCAATTTTCTGAGAGCAATTAATTTTCCATATTTGAAGTTGGAGTTTTGATTATTCATGGTGATTGATTTTTTTTTTTGTCCTTTTTAAAACCATTGCTTTTGGTGCTTTTTTGATACAAATGGTCAATCAAGGATGTTGCATATGAAAAGATTCCCGAGCTTCATGATGGGAGAGAAAACAAAAGTTGTCTGATCAGTCACCAGTACCTTAAGTTAAAATTGGTGAGGCTACTTTCTTAAATTGGTTTAAGATGTCATATAATAACTAGTAACATTGTTCATTAATAGTTCAAAATTTCACATCACTTTCACACTTCAAATTGCTCTAAAATTCAGGTTCTTCATCAGATGATAAAAACCCCAACCAAACAAACCAGAAACCTCACGTTGTTGCTGCTGATAGCCTTGTAATTGTAAACAATCATAGTATGTGCCTTGGCTGTGATTTGTCAGCACAGCGCACAGTTATGTCTAGATACAGGTAATATTTTAGACAGAGGACAGAGTATTTGCATTTTGTGAAGGCTGGAGGAGTGCCTGCACTGACAGTCGAACATGTTATTTATGTTTTTCCACTGTAAGTTATTATGCAGGCATCATAGGAACTCTTACCACACAGCCCCAGCAGTGACCTTGAGGTGACCTAGAGATACCACCCTTTCAATAAGGAGGAAGTATATTTTTCACTTCTAAGTCAATCTTGGTTTTCCCTAGAGTGGGAATTGACTGTATTGCCTTTTATATCAGTATTCGGTTATAAGTGATGGTTTTATGATATAAAAGGTTCATTGGGGAACTGACCTGGCAAGTCATTTCAGTCAGGCCTCCTACCATGATCTCAGAGCAAATAAGATAACATTTAATCCACTTAACCACCTGACTGTGTCCCATTCCTGTTTATCATATTACAGAGTATAAGAAAAAAAGACAAGTCCAAATCTGCTAGTTCAGGCCATTCTTGGATTCCAGGTTTCAAAAAATCTTTATGGTAGATCAGAAATTAATTAGTCCTGTGCATCTGACTGCTGTAGAAATTCCTCTCTCTCAATAACCATGTATGCCGTCTCAGTTTTGAATTCCCTCCTAGCAATGCAGTTGATCACGCAAATGTGTGACACGTTGGATCTGCCGTTTCCAATATCAGATAAATGTTGAGGCTTATGCAGGCTTTATGTGCTCTTGCAGTGCCTGGCAATGTAAGTTGTCTCTATGGTAAGGTGCTGTATGTTTACCTCCAAAAATGAGATACAAGGAAGACACTTGGAATGCATTAGGAGAATTGTGGCTTGGCCTCCTTTTTCTGCCTGAGAACGGTATGTAGCAACAATCCCATTCAAAACAGTGTGTGTATGTCTGTCTTGTTTCGAAAGATCTAAGAATAAGTATCCTATTTGCACGGTGCTTCACTCTTGTCACTAAGGGGAACAACTTTAAAAGATGGCTTTTGCCCCAGCCAACAAAATGGGGTTGGAAGGGTGATACAGAGTGGGATAAAAGTACAGAAATTTTCACTACAGAGTATTTAATTTACATTTTGTTTCTTTTTACTGTAATGCAATTAATCAGAAATTAGCTAATTACAACAGGTTGAGATCTTAGCATTTAAGAAAATGCATGTTGCATTTATTTTGTTGCAACATTATATATAGAATATAATCTGTTTGCAAATGCCTGTAGTGTTTTGTTTTCATCTGTGCATTTTTGCATGTACTTTTTTTCTGGAAAATTTGTGCTCTTTACAAGTGTAAAATGGGTCGCACAAATATTTTTCAATGAGATTTTTATTTAAAGATAATTTTTTAATTTACATTGTTTGTAAGTATACCTGGCTTGGATGAATTTTGATGTGAATGCCGTACATGTTCACTGAATGTTGCAATTACAAAATCTGATGTTGCCACTCAAAGTTTTTTATTTTCTTTGAAGATTAAGTCGTTTCAGGGCATACAGATTCAGAAAGTAAGGCTTGCTTCTGACCTACCCAAAGTGCAGAATTGTTCAATGCTTTGGTGATAGCAGTGGTAACATGGGAACAATAGCTTAAATGTCCTATTCCTCTCTTCTTCAGTTCAGCAAGCACACAGAATAAAACTTGAAGAACATTATTTAATTTTGAAAATACCTATATTTTAATGTCAAATTAGCTTCATTATTAGTATGACAAAGTTTATTTCTCAGTAAAGAGATAAACTTGGTACAGTGAGGTTTCTAGCATTCTGCTCTTGCTCTAGAAGAATATAGAATTATCTTTAAGCACATTAAAACTCACTTTAATATAAAGACATATTTAAGTCCCTTAGTATGTTTTACAGGAACAATTCCCCTTTAGCAAAAGAAGTCATGTCTGGTGTTTATTCAGGTAAAACTCTCATATGATGATAAGGTCATGGCCCTCACATAGTACTGTTATTGTTGAAATATTGTTACCATAAACTGTCATGGTAAGATGCACAGACAATCACTCATCCAGAATGATCAGCTGCTTAGTGTTCTGTCAGGAAGTTCTTATTGACCAGAAAAAACTCTCCATCATTTACTATGAGAACATAACATAAGTAAAGTCCTCTGTCAGCCTGATATCCTTACCTGACATGGCTCATGCTTGGGGGAAGAGTGCGAGTTACAAAGCAAGTACAAAGTAATGTGGTTTTTTGGGGTTTTTTTGGTAGACCTTTCTCAAAAATGGCAATCATTGGTGTTGTGACCTCCTGAAGTGGAGAATGTGTCTGGGCTGACTTAATTATTGTCATGAATATTCCATGAATTGGTATATTCCAGTTCTGAACCAGTTCATACTTACTTCTACCACCACTACAATATCTTGTGGTGATGAGTTCCACTACATAGATACTTAGGATTTCTTGATATAGAATTGCATGTTTGGAAAAGCATGTATTTAAAACTCTAGTAATGCTTTCTGACTTACTGCAAAACAAAAATGGATATAACCACCTACCCACAAAATATTCCAGCTTCAGTCTGCGTATGAACAGGCCAGTGTAAATGATACAATTCTGAGGGTACCAGCTGCATGCTAAACACTAGTCTTTGCCCTGTAAGGATCTTAAGAAGAGATAAGCTTTGATAAACTTTTTCTCTTGGCCTCAAGATTAATAAGCAGTGTAAAAAGAGCTAGTGCTTCAGAAGTCTGTGCTCCTTAAAGAACACCAAAACAGATTTTAAGCAATTTTTTCTAAAATTAAGCTAGTTGGTGTCTCGTGGTCAAGGTGTGTTACATGATGATTTGTTTTGCCTCTGAAGATGTTTAGAAATACTGGTAAAAAAGACATCTTTAATATATATAAATAAATAAAAACCATATATAAATAAATTTTTAAAAGCAAATAAACACAACATCCCTCAAAAAACAAACCAAACTTATATAAAAGCGGCTGTGTGTCTTGTCCTTAAAGAGGAAGCAACACTTCCTTTTGTATCTTCTGGTGTTGACTTAAGTCTTTGGAGTGGTACCATGTTAATGTTTCAGTCAATCTGATTAGAAATGGTAATGCCCTCATTTTGGAAATCAGTTTACTAATAATTATTTTTGGACAAAGCTATATATCTTGTATCTTGAAATCCACGTACATCAATTTCCTAGCTTAAAGCCATCTGGGACTTTTATGCTGATGGATAGTACATGATGTTTATTGCTTTATGAAATTTAGAGGAAGAAGGATGATGTGAAGTGATAATATCAGTAATACAAGTGTGATAATATATGGCTTCAAATTCTACTCGTGTCTGAATAAAACTCTTGTACTTATTAGTAAATTTATGTATTATAAATGAAGTTGAACGATGCAAGTTGCATATAGACCTAGAAAGCATATGGCTATGGAAATTAATCACTGAATAAATAAGCAATATGCCATAATTTCAACAATATTAAACAATAGAAATGCATGGAGGAAATGTCATAGGCAAAACATTTTTTTAAGTAAAAACCGGGTATGTTCTCTGAATTCTTCTCTATTAATATGTACTTCATCTGCTATTTCTGGAGGCAAATAAAGCAGCAGTTATCCCAATATTAAAGACAGATTTGTATATTGTTCTAAGTATTCACTTATTAGTATCGTATCAGCATCAGTACAGTCCAGATCCACCTTCTGCACAGTTACCCATGTGACCCTAGAAAGGTTCACATCATCTTTTTTCATCTGTCTCAAAAGTGGGGCTGAGCGAGAGCATTTGCAGAGAACCACATCCATCACAGATTTGTAAATTCAGAACTGTGAGTGTAATTGAGCAAGTGGCTTGAGAGGATTTCTCAGACTTTGTTTTGTCACCTGATCTCTGATCTCAAGTGTGTACCTCTGCTGCCTTCCTGTTGCTAGGAGATCAGCGGTTCAAATATACCTTTCTCAAAACATTGTGTTTCAGAATCAAAACATTTCAAAGAAGCATACTAAATTTAAATGCCTTTTTGTTTCTAAAAAATAATATCCCCCCACCAATTGATGCTGTGTATAACAGAGAAACAAAAATAATTTTATTGACTATTTTGTTATTGAAGGGCGGTTGAGTAAATAGGTTAATACAAGAAGATTGATCATTAGTTAACAGTGCCATCTGGAAAATTACAGCTGTTTTGTTCCCTATCAAAATTGCTCAGGTCCTCAGAATAAAACACAATGGTAAGTGTTTTAAAAGATGCTGAGACTAAAGAATAGAAAAATTTGGGTTTATTGTTGGAAAGCAGACCTTTTTGCTGCTTCTTCTCAAGGCTTTGTTGCCCTCATTTTGAAATCAGTCATAAAACTTTTTTCTCCAGCCAGGGTAAAATAAACAGTTCATTCTAACAGGTTGTGCTTATCCCCTTTTCTAGAAGCCAGTAAGAATCTCTTGACTTAGCACCCTGTTTTACAATGTCCATCACCAACTTGTTGATATGTCTTCTGAACGAAGGGATATATAGAGTGGGGATACTTAGAAGTAGTTACACAAATGCTTGTACTTCAAATCCAGAGATCCCAGATGGTAAGCCTGGAACTTAACATTGATGACTGTGAGCTGAAATTAATATAAATGTTTCTAAAGCAGACTTCAAAGTCTTCAGTTATTTTCTAATAATCAAGGATTATGTTATGGGGTGCAAAGAGTTGAGCTGTGTTAGAGAAGGTTTTTACTGTCAGAGCTGCCTTCTAAACTCAGTATCTCTCAGAATGTTACATGAACAAATCATTCTCTTCAGAAATCTTATTGAAAAGACAGTTTAGTAGATGCTGGCAAAAACTCCAAAAGGTAAATTAGACTTTAAAACCCCTGTCATCCTGTTTTAAGTATCTTCACAGATCTACTGAGCTATTCAGTGTCTCCTATGGGCATATAGGCTCTTGTTGGAAACATGGGCATTAATTAATTTGTTTCTCTAAGTTGTCTCTACTTCTACAATTAACTATTCTTTATGTACTTTGTCTATTTGAGGATCAATCTTTAGCATTTACTATGAAAAGAATCATAATGTTTATTAAACATTTTTCCATCTCCTGAGAGAATTAGGTTCACTACACATAGAATCGTAGAATCATTTAGGTTGGAAAAGACCTTCAAGATCATCAGGTCCAACCACAAACCTAGCACTGCCAAGTCCACCACTAAACCATGTCCCTAAGTGCCACATCTACACGTCTTTTAAATTCCTGCTGGGATGGTGAATCAGCCACTTCCCTGGGCAGCCTGTTCCAGTGCCAGACAAGCCTTTTGGTGAAGAAATATTTCCTAATATCCAATCTAAACCTCCCCTGGCACAACTTGAGGCCATTTCCTCTCATCCTATCCCTTGTTACTTGGGAGAAGACACCAACACATAAAAGGTTACAAAACCTGACTTCTAGTTTCTTACCACTTCAAGTTTATTGAGATTGAGTGTGTTATGTTGGTGTAAAGCTGGTGCATTTAAATGCAGACTTAGACATAATTTCAGTAACTATTAATATTCTAAATATAATGGATGTAATTGCATTTTCCATTAATAAGTGATGCAGAAGTAAGCTTGCCGTGTAACCCTGAACTGGCTTTCAGTTTACCTTTTTGACCAGTTGCAAGCAATGGTAAGTACAAAGATTAGTCATCACTGCCAGTCTGTCACTAGAGAAAAGGAATTAACAGGCAAGACCAGAAATTTCTATTTATACTGTTTTCACTCCTTGTCTCATTTGCAAAGATGTTGCATGAGAAGATGATTGTTTGAACTTGGAATTGTTCCCTGGTTTTCCATAGATTCCTATGCTGTGTTAAACACCAGAGATACGAATGTCTTAATTTATGTGTCAGATCATTCATTCATTACATGGCCTGGCAGCATAACATTGTGTTGTGCTTGAGCTTTTATTTGGGGTTGGGGCGGGGGGTGGGATTTTGGTTTGTTTTGGCTTGTTTTTTTCCCCAGAGTAAAGTTGTGTATGCTTTAAAAACTTTTACTGGAAGTTCCATCTCAAAACAGTAGTGTAACAGAAATTGATTGATCATGAGTTTCATTGTATTTCTTTTCATATTCTAACTACAGTATTCTGTGTTTCTGTCATTTAGAATTCAGTTTAGTGGAATTCTAGGAGCTGAAAGTGGTGCTAAATCCTTTCAGTGGGCCAATTAAAGGGAACTATATTTGGTTTTAACATAGAAGGTTTCAAAAGATATTTTCTTTTGGTCTTTTCTTGCCTTCCCCAAGAAATTGTCAGAGAAAGACAAAAATTACTTTACTGTGGCTGCTGTCCATGACCTAGCTGAGAAGAATGACAGGGAGCAAAACTGTTTCTAGCTCATCTTTCTTAACCACCCTTTGTGTGACCTTGTTTTGGTATTGGGGTCTTCCTATCCTAATCACTGCATAAAAAATCTTTATGACAGTAAGCCAGACATATTTTTCACATTTCATATTTTTCACTCCACTTTTTATGAGAAGGCAAGGGCATAATTTTGGATTGATGTTCTGGGACTAATTGTATACTAGTGTTATTGAAGAAGAGCTGCGGGTTGTTGGTTTTGATTTTGATTTTGGGGGGGGGGGGGCGGTTAACTGATGGTGAATGAATGACTTCAGTGCTTTGTGACTGCCAAGCTAATACAACTGCCATTCCTGTTTTCATCAACTACTACAACCTTGGACCTCCTTCATGTAGCTCTTTCTACTATTTCATTTTGGTGAAATGGGCTATCTAGTAGGTCACAGGAGGAGCCAAAGATCTTTTTTACTGGTGTTTTGAGTGGAAAGCAGTGAAAAAGAAAGGGTCTAGGAAGAAAAAAGCTGCAAATATTGACTTTTCAGCTGTTGTGTCTTTTCTGTAGATTTCCTGCAGCTTTCCTGTACTCAAGTTATACATAAAGTGGTACTTTGCTTTATTACATATTCTGCTGTAGACCCTGATGTTCAGTATGAAAGATACGCTCATGATATGTTCTGGTAGCACAGTTCATGAATCAGGTCTTGTGGAAAAAATTCTACTTGCTGAAATGTCAGTCATGAAAAAAAATGGAAACTAGCCAAATTTTTAATTTTGGGATTTCTAGGGGAGCCTTTGAGTGGAAATTAGTACTGTTAATTTATAAAGAACTTTTATTGCTAAGGTTTTTAATAACTTCTTTAATATTTATAGTTTTTGAAATAACTTTATACACTGGGGCACATTCTTTATGATAATTTCTTTTACCATTCCTGGTTTGTGACTGTTTTTCTAATAAGGAAGATAAATAAGTTCATTCTGAGTATTGATTTACTTAAAGGCATGCTAACCAAGTAGTTAAACACTGGTCTTTTCCATAAATGAAAGTAAAATATTCATCAGCCAATTAATAATATGCATTTTTCCTAGTTGATATATAGATATGCCTGAGGCTTACATATAGCATACTCTATATCATTATATGTTCCACTTGGAAACATAAAATTAAACCAAATGTAAATTTAAAAATGCATAACAATACACAACAAAAAAACAATATCTAAAGAGACTGCTATATTATGTTCAAGGTGTTATTTTAAAAGCATGAAACTGGATACGATGTTATACCCCAGAAAGTAGTTGAGCAGAGAACATTTTTTGTGCTTTAAAAGAAATGGAAGATTCTGTGAAATGCTACTCTATAATGGCCAGAATAATAAAATAAGTGAAAAGGAATTTTTTCGCACAGGTCTAACGAAGGCAGTTGTATTTTAACAATTTAACAAACGTCCTAAGATGCAATTACTTGAGGCAGCAAATCTGCCTTAATTAAAAATCTATGACTGATTGTTATGGAGGCTGAGAGAACATCTGCTGATATCCTGATAGATACCCTATAACATCTACACTTATGGAGCTAGTAGAGTCATAATCCTACTTTTATCTTGGAGGTGGTAGGATCACTTGGGCTGTTGGCATTTCAACAGTACTAACTTTCAGTGTCTGTACTGGAAAAAACGTACTCGGGGTACCCCGAGGGTATACCAAATACAGGCTACATGTAAGTTGATAAAAGATTGTTGAGAGAATCAGGGATTACGAGTTTATATTGCATATGAGGCACAACGTGGGGAGTTTATGCTAGTAGGTATTTCCCTTTCTCTCTAATTATTTACTTCCTTAGTCCTGCTGGTTATTTAACTGGTAATTTTAGAAACAACATAAGGTTTTTTTCCACATTGTTGTCTCCATTTTTTGTGTATACTTTTGTTTTGGTTGGTGGTCTGGGGCCATTAAATGTCTAAAGCCCACCTTGTTTGGAGAATTGTTTGTGGAAACTGTTCATAAATGAAGGCAATTATGTGGGATTAATGCAGAGGTTGCATGAATAATGGTAATGACACCCAGAATCCCCAGGAGGATTTCTAACAAACAGCTAAGGTAAATCAAACACACAAAAGAGGACACATTCCTGGCTTTTAGGTACATGCAACGCACAGACCTCTGCTGTTTACTACGTCTAACAGTGTAGTACATCTTGTAATAATTCTTCAGTCTTTCCACCCACCTGCTGCTTCTCATGGCGGATAGAGCATAAGAATTTGAGAATCCCTATCCTGAGTTTAACATACTAGTTGCTATCCTTTCCTGTACTCTCAGTAGATGACTTACACCTCTACTTAGCTGTTGGGGTTTCCCTTATGGGCAGAGGACAGTGGCTGGGTCAATCTGAATGACTTCAGAACGCTGATATTTACAATGTAAACTGAGACGTAGCTGTTCCTTCCCTGTCAGAAGGGCTTCTTCTCCCTTCATCTGAAAACATATATCTATGTTACTGATTTGTACTGCATATAACTGAGAGAGAGTACTCAAATCTGTAGCTTGAAAGAGGAAAAACAAGCCTTGTGAACTCAGATATTTGATTGCTGGCAGTACTTAGGTAATAGACTTTAGCATTTTTTAATTATTTTTTTTCTAAGACTAGTATGACACTGCCTTAAGTTTTTGTTGTGTGAGTATGGCCTTCAATTTAACAAAAAACTTGACTCAGAAATGTCAGAGTATGAGGATAACTCACTCACTTAAATCAGAGGCAGGTATGCCAAAACTGAGATTTACGTATCTGGTTTGTGACTTCAGTTGAATGTGTATCTATGATCAATGAATAAATAACTTCAGTAAAACAAAATTATAATTTATGTGTTCTTAATCTTTACATTTTCCTGCATGCTGTCAGGTTACCAGTTTTAACGTGACTGTTCCGTGATGCAGATACCAATCCACTGGCAGTGGGTTGCAGTCCCAGTCTATCCCAAAGGAATAGCAGCTCACCACTGGAAGAAGCACCAACATGAGCATATTTCCCCCACTGCCACTCACAGTGGCCTCACTAACTCTTGGTAGGTCAGTCTCAGTTTGCATAGCCGGCAGTATATTTTGAGGGCGAAGCATGGAAATTGTGATCGAGATTTTTCTCATAATATCTGTTCCTTAAAGAATAGAGAATTCTCCAAAATGAAAAATTCAAACCCCCCTTTGGAGGGAAGGTAAAGGTTAAATGGACAGGCACCAATAACTTTAAATTGACACGGTATTATATTTAATAGTTCTTACTGTAGTGACAGATAAAACCCCTTTAATGCACCTATTTGTGGTACTACTTACTGAGTATACAGTATTATCAGTTATGAATGTAATCACTTATTTTTTGGATGACAATTCAGTGTTCAATTTGTAACTAAAGAGCTAAAAATAGGAGCTGCTGCCACATCTGATGGGACTTCAAATCCTGTCCTCTGTATTAATGCAGGGTGGGAGGTTTGTTATAAGGCTTAGGGTACCGCAGTCTAACCTCTCCCTCTTTAGCAGCATTGAGTTAGTGTGTCATTATTGCTGTGGTTAGCAGAAAACAAGGAGAGAAAAAACACCACAGGCTAAATCTATTTTCCTGCACCAAGAATAATGGTGACCCTTGTCTGAGGGAGACGCCGCAGCCCCTGGCCCAGGCCAGTGGGAGCCCTGAGGGGTTTATGTGCACCAATCAGAAAACATTCCACCCCCAGAATGAGCGGGATTGGCTGAGCCTTGCCCCACACGCTGCCCCGGGTAATCTGCCTGGCAACCCAGAAGCTTCCAGAAGGGGAGGTATGTGTTGGGGAGTGTTAGGGCGGGAACTGCTGCCGGCAGCGGGTTGCCTCATGGCAAATCCACAGGGTGAGTGCTGCTCGTTCGGTGCAAAGGAAACCGTATTTGCCACAGCGAGGTGCTGCAGCGAGGTGCCACAGCACTCTCTGAAGGTGGCAGTGGGAAGGCTTTGGTTTCTGAACACGTTTGCTTTCATTATGGAAGCCCAGTATGGCAAAGCACAAAGGAAGAAGTGGTTTTCCACACGTCCTACCCTGGGTGCGGGCCGTTAGGTAGCTCAGCAGTACTTGCAAGAGATCCAAAGTGAAGCCAGGTACTGTTGTATGCAGCCAAGCTGATACTGAAAGTGGATCTGCCATAAGTTGTTTGAGGTTGGGGTGTCTGTTGGCTGGGAACTTGCTGCTGGCTTCAAGGGTGGTAAGGAGAAATAGACTGAGACCTCCCTGAAGTTGGGACTAGGTGCCCTGAATGAGTGCAGCAAACAGTATGGCTCCTGGGTCAGTAAAACTGCAGCCTCCTTGCCAGAGAAAACCTGTGGGTTTTGTGTCCTGCATGAGGTGCAGAAGGGTGGTATAAACCTGACGCCATGGCGTGAGAAGCGTGGTGTACTGGGAACAGTGTTTGTAGATGGCATCTGTTGGCTTTACCTCATCTTTCTAGTGGTAGTAAAACAAGTAAATAATAAAAAAAATTAAGATGAAGTTGTCAGATTTGACTCAGGCCTGTGACTATGTTGACTGGTGGATTTTGGATTAAAAGTTTGGTAGAATGCATAAAATACAACTAAGGGTCTAATCAGTTTATTCACGATGATTTACCAAGATTATAATTATACTTTTGTGTAATTGTTTTTTGTATGATGAATCTTCAGCTCTATTCTCTCTATAACAGAGTCTAAACATAGGCTGAAATAACAATAAACATAATCAGAAACAACAGTTTCAGTATGAACAAGAAAATGCTATTGGCTTTTTGGAGGTTGCTCATCTGGACATTCATCCAGTCTGTTTCTTCTTTTTAATGTTTACTGAATATTTAATGATACTTGTTATACACACAGTGCTCCTCCACATGCTTATTTAAGAGTGAGTTGTATTTCCTGGAGATGTAGGAATGCAATAGCAATATGAAAGGCTTTGTATTACATACTCATCAAATAATGAAGCATTTTTTCTGGCCTATAAGCAATTCAATTATTTTGTTTCTGAAATAAATTAAGTAAAGCTTATTGAGTCCAATCAGCCCTTGTTTCTAGGGAATTGTAGTTCAATTTCATTTTTAATTAGATTGAACGTTGTGAATTTCTTAGCAGTGGTAAGCAAGATCTGGCAATAAAATATGCACTCAATTTGTATTAAAAGTTCCTAAAATCTAGTGCAGGGAACTGGCAGTATATCTGGTTTATGTTTAATTGTCCAAGTACCCTATTGTGAAAAATTCCATTTTTAAAAACTGCTGATGTGTAACAAATTACTTTTCTTTGATAAAACTGTATAGAAGATGAGCAGACAGCAAACAGGAAAAAGTATGGGACAAAACATTGAGTTCATTATAAGCTTAATACCACATTCAGGACCATGACATTAAAAATTTTGCTGTGCAAGGATTACGGGATTAAACCAAACTGCTTTTTGGTTTAGAGATGGTGGGGGGAAAAAAGTCTCAAGAGATTTTTTCTCAAATACTATGGCTGACAGAGGCTAGTGCCTAGCTTTCCAGTCAAACTAGTAGACAACAAGCTGAATTGTGATTCAGTGTTACACGTGAACGCCTGGAAAATCTTAATCCTGTTTGACTGGTGCCACTTTATGGTAGCTGTAATTTATTCAGCCCTTTACTCCTTTTGCTGTTGAGACTTTCTCTCGGCTTTGCACCATAGAAGCTGCTGCTCTTTGCATGTGTGCTGTGATTCATGGTGCTGATTGCCTGGCTTGTTTTCTTTGCTTTCCTTTTTCTTTTGTTTTGTGGCTCTATACTGTGTTATCCATGTTCAGACAATGCTGCTGGGCCTCTTTACAAAATGCAGGTGCTCTAGACAAGGTGGCCATTCTGCAGCTTTTGAATATAGCATAGCTTATAGGAAATTTAAACATGGCATTGTCACAGACAACATCCCTAGCTATGGGGAATAATTTCTGTTAGGGCTTCAGGCCAACATCACTAGAACATGTGGGACATGTTAGAACATGTTGTTCTTGTGTTTGGGGGTTTTTGATTGTTTGTTTGCCTCAGAGAATGAAAAGGGTCACTATGCATATGGTAATGGATAACTGGTATATGAGAGATGTCTGTGGGAAGGCTGAGTATGTACATTTTGTTGCATTACAGCTTAGTTGCTCCTTCTTCTGCAAGAGCACTTCTAGTGGGGCCGAAGGCTTCCAAGGACTTCTTATGGCCCCATCTAGCACAAAAAGGGATTGAACTAGTATGGAGACTTAATATTGCTCCAAATCGATGGGCTAGGAGCATTGAAGCCTACGTTTCCTCCAGTAGTTTCTTTTTAAGATAGATGCACTAAGGAAAAACAAATTACCTTATTCTTTTACTTCTGAAAGCTGATATTCATGAACCCTCACAAATCAGTTTTCTTGTGGTTAATCCTAATTTAAAAGTCTGCTGCCCTTGAATATCACTTATCTGGCAGAAGAATGTAGTTAAAAATACAACTGACGGTAAATTTATGTACAAAGTAGCTCTTACTCCTCACTGCCATAGAGCTCCATATGCAGATTTTTATGATTAACAAGCTAAGGTTTCTTACCCTTCCCCCCTGCTTTTTCTCCCACATTCTGTAGGATGTACAGGAAATACAAGAGGGAAATCTCCTCTCCTTAGAAATAAATTTTAAATATAAAAAGGACAAAATTCTGAAAATTGAAAAATGTGAATGACAATTTCAGTTTAGGAAGTGATTAATAAAAATCCCTTGATAAAATCTTAGGTATGCATGTCACACTCTTTCCACAAATAAATGCACTTTGTATTATCATTTCTGTGATAAGTAAGTACATCAAAATTTTAAGGTCTTGCCATGATGCAGAGCACGTATTTGATTTTGTATTGTTCATATATATGGCACTGTATGTCAGGAATAGTTTCTTTAATTCCAGTGCAGTATGTTTTCCACCTTCTAAGACCTTTATGGGAATAGCCTGTCATTTATGAGATCACTGTTGTCTGCATTTCTAGCTTTTTGAAGTTTTATGCAGCCTAATCCTTTTCCCAGTCCTGTTTGTTCGATATAGCAATGGTGTCATTCCTTAGACAAGGGCACAGTTTGAGCTGAATAGGAAAGATGTATTTCTTTTCATCATCCCCATGTTGTCAGCCATTAAACTGGCTATGTCCTCCATCTCTTTTACTATCTTAATGCATCACCTTGAGGATTGACCAGCACAAGCCAAAACCTCTTCAGATAGTTTTGCCACAGAATTCTTTTGAACGCTGTCCCTAGATCTCTGTGATGGGAGTTATAGAAGCATGATTAAACATTAAGTGCAGTATTAAAAAATTAAGCTGAAGCCAAAATGAACCTTTTCCACCTTACTTGTCAAAAATATGCAACCTGGAAGAGTGGTATAAAAATGAAGATATGTGTATCTAGACGGTTCTTTTCTGCCTTGAGTCCTGTTTGTGTTAGCACTGCACCTTCCAGATACTCCGTATTATAGTAGGTAATTGAGAGGACAGTGGCATCTAATTAGATCTGCAGTATGCAAAGTCTTATTTTTCTACTCAAGCAATCTGTTTCAGAAATAAAAAGATGTTATGTCAGTGAGGTCTTCCAACAGTTTAAATGGTGCTTTCCCCTTGCTTGTTAATTTTATGTGCTGCCAATTAGTAAAATGAGATGGGAGTTCCTTTCAGATCATCATGATTTTAATTGGAACTTCAGTAGAAAAGAGTAATTAATAACTTGTAGCCTGTCCAGCTAGTAAAGCTGTGTCTCAGTTTAACGAACCATGTCTTTTGCACATTGCAATACGAATTGAAAAATGCAGTAGTTAAAAACTGGTTACTGTTACTTGTCTAATTAATGCTGATCATTGCACTGAAGTGTAATGACAATAGGAGATACAGCTTCTACAATTTTTTATGAATGTTTGATTTTAAACAGAGTAATAGTTAATAGATGTATTTTTTATATATCTTTGAAATATATTCTTTCTTCCTCTGAAATATTATTGTGTATTGTATTGTTTGTTTTACTAATTAGTTTTTTACTTTAAAATGCTTTTTTGTTTCAATGCTCTGTATGTATTTTGACTTTGAATATAAAATTCTGCATGCATTTTTGTGTGGATTACCTAGAAGAGGCAGAGAACAGGGGATGATAATTATATACAGGCAATCAGCACATAAGCAGGAATATCCATTAAGTTTTTATTTTATGAATGCATTATGTCCAGATTTTACTGTGTTAGCACCTGAATGCACTTCTAATAAACAGTGCAATTGTGAATCTGGCTTTAGGAAGATGAAGACTTTTGCCCTGAAGTTATATGGAAGAGGTCATATGCTAGAATCATAGCATGGTCCAGTATGAATTTTGCTGTACTGTCAGTAACTGACACTTAAAGACCTTTATTATCTAAAGAACTGTGATGTAATTTACACTAACACAGATATCGGGTAATATATCATTTTTGTAATTTTGTGAGCAGATTTAAGGAGTGAAACTGCCCTATTAAGCTTAAAAAATCCCACGCTTAAGCGTTCTCTAAGTGCCTGTAGCGAAAGTATGTTTAATCTTTTTTAGAGTTATGTTACTTTGCCAGACACAGACATATTTTGATTTTTTTTTTTTCTGCCATAAAACTGGTGATAAGAGTTAAGAAAAAAGATAAATGCTTGCTTAATGCACCACTTAAAGCTTTGGCGCCTTGGTATACCAAAGATACCCCTCTACAGAGTGTCTTAGTTCCTTTTTAATTGTTGTGACTGAAATTTCCAGGTTTTCATGTAAATAAATTCACAGAGGTTGGGTATATGATCTTCATGGTACTGACAGCAGTATGTCAGTATGGCATAATTGCTTAGATTGTGATTTACACAAGAGCCTCTTTCTGCCATGTTGTGGTGATACAGTAGAAAGGCTTTCAAAACCACATGAGTAGGTTCAATGAACAGCCTAACACTATTAGTGTAAGTTATCTGTGTACAGGACTGAGGATCCAACTGAGATACACACTTCCAATAATGTGAAATACACGAACACGAATGCCTTCTGAAGAGAATTTCATTTTGAGGACTTTTGGCTGAAGACAGCATCGTGTGCTAAAGGTCTTTTTGAAATGTAGGCTTTTCAATTGTATTCGCATAGTATTGAAAATACATGATAATGAGGTAAAGGAGAAATGTTAAATACCATTGTGCAGCTAGTTTATATTGTTGTATTTACTGATACATTTTAACCATTACATAATAATTGAAGGTCTGAAGGCTTATGTGCTGTAGTTGAAAGCAGAATTGGGTCTAATAAGAAAACATCGCTGGATTTGTATTGAACCTTATATTGAGAAGTAAAATGTAGCAGAAGGGAACCTATAGTAAAATGAAGAGATCTGGTTCATTTTTTTCCCAGCACTAGAGTTTGATTTATCACATGCTGAAAAACTCTCATCAACGTATATACAAATGGTGAAATGCATTTCAGAGTTGCTGTATTTTAAATTAACTTTTCCAGACACAGTCTTACTGCTACTTATTTTGAGTAAGGATAGAATCTTCCATAATGACAATCTCTTATTATATATAGAATTGTAAGCCAGCATGTCCTGTACTGAACTGCATTATCTTACATAATGTATCATTCGATAAAAGAACAGGTTTGTTCCATTGGTTGGTGAACAGGTTTTTCACAGCTTTGTTTCTTGAGGTTGGATTTTGTGGTGTCTAATTTGTGATCCAAGTTTCTGTATTCTTTTCCATCTGTCACACTCTCTCTTGTGATTTCTTGTATGGTTCTTCCCCCTTCCATTAAGGAGTAAGCTCTCCAGATTTTATTAATGCCTTCTCAGTGTGGTGCATTAGCAGGATCTGTCTCTTGTCTACTCAGTATCCCATTTTCATTAAACTTGCAGGAATACACTGAGGTATTCTGTCCTGTGAAATAAGTCTTCTGTGCCAGCTAATCGGTGGCTCAATCATTACTGTGGATCAAGGCACATAAACGGACAAGCATATAAAGCAGACTAAAGGAGTCTTACAGAGGCAATATTTGTCAGTAATGGGGCTGGTATCATACCTTATAAAGCATAACATTTAGGGGAGAATTAAAGGGGAGAGAGAAGAAATGACCTTCACCAGAAGAAAGACAAACCACAAACCTGCAGCTGAGTGCGCCTTTGATACCATGACTGATGGCAAAGAGGTTTCACAAAGATGCAGAAATGTCTAGACAGTGACACAGCAAGGTTTGCAGAAAGTTTGGCTATATTTTGGGACCACTTCCAAATATAGTGGGAGGAACTGCTAATAATGAGAAACTATTTTAATATGTAATTGGTAGGTGGTTCTAATCCACAGTTACCTGTGTCATCTTTTTTTTCTGATGCATTCATAATCATCATTAACATTATTGGGTTTAGGAATATACCATGTTGTGATGCATCTCATCAGTTGATCACGCATTACTACTTTATAAATCATCTGTAAACAGAACTAGCACTGGGAATCAACTAAAAGGGATCAACTAAAGGGAGAGCAAAGATGGCATGCTCATTTCATTGTCTTTAAGCCATTAGGGTCTTTCTGGATTAGAAAAGATAAGGTGTTCGGAGCACTGAGCGAACAGTTTAGGAAGCTCTTTCTTAGCTACCTCTGCACTCTTACTTGGTGTAATCCAGATGAGACCGAAGTGTGATGTGCTTTTCTGCTCTCTGCCCAAGAAATGACAGCTGAAACTCAACCCCAAGATGCAGCTCCCATGAACAGAACATCAGAGTAGTGCTGATGCAGTCAGGCTTTATTTTTGACTGGAAAGTGAGAGCCCTTCTTTAACAGCTACATGGTTCAATGTGCATGCTTTTAATCCTTCTGAGGCTCCGTGGTTAGCAGGTAACCAGTCCAATGTACTCTCTGGAAAAGAATGAAGCCTGGTTACCTGATTGTTCATGTGGTTTTTGATGCTTGGGAGGTGCAAGGGTACACTGAGCTGAGGAGACCAGGGGAAAAGATTTTCAGCGAGGCAGACTTTTCTCTGAGCTGAAAAATAACAAATACAGCTTGAGGCCACTACCTGCTGTGTTGCTTCCCTGTTTATAACCAGTCATTTAAGGACAGCTCTTACTGCATTACACTGGATTTTCATATAGAGAGGTGATAGTCACTTCTCTTTGTTCCTGCATTCAGATCACTAAGGTAACCCCCTGATGAAGCATCCATTCAGGTGCACACTAGCCTCAGGTGAGATAAAACACATTAGAGTCAGCTGTGACAGGTAGTGGCCCTTGCTTCTTGTTGCTTGTTTATTCCAGTGAAGAGTCGTGCTCAGCTTACTTTTGACCTACTGCCTATCTACCAGGAGGTTTGTGGCCAAAGCCCAACAGTAAAGCTTGGCTCAAATGTGGAGTACAGACCTAGTCTCTGTTACCTATGTACCAATACAAAAGATACATGTTTCCTCTGCAACATTCAGAGATGGTGCAGTTAAAATGGAGAAGTAGCTTTGAGTTTTCTTGTTAGAGCAAAACCAAGTTCTCGAGACTATTGCAATCTGCCTGTATAAAGAATTGGTTTTGTTTACTCTTGCAGATCAGTTATCTTGCTCTCCTGTCCAGAAACTTTAATGTGTTATCAGGGTAACCATTTAGTATATCTAAAGCTAGTGATGTTATAGTCATTGCGCTTTACATTCAAGCAATAGCTTCTTATATAAGAACCTCCCTGAGTAAAATAAAGGCGTGTCTTTTCACTGCTTCAGCCACATCATCTTCAAAAGACAATTTAATGGTGCCTTGTGGTGCGTAGAGTTTACAAGGCCAATCTGTCCCCAGTTACACAACAGGGCCTTTGATAAAGCAGCAAGACTAAAGCAACATTAGATTAAACTGAGTCCAGAATGTTTTATGGGGTGATTTAATATACTGGATTGAAAGAGTTACTGTTTTTTAAGTGACTCTAAAAACTGAGGATTTAAGCAGCCATAATTAATGAAAGGGTTAACAGTGGGCACCAGTGTCTGTTTTCTTGTCAAGTGTTCTGCTGTTACCATTTTTTTCTGAGATGTTTGTGGCTTTGGGAGGTGGAGGAGGCATACACCCAAAACCATAAGGAGCAAATTCTGCTCTTAGTTGGTTCTACAATCTAAAATAATCCATTGATTTGAATAGATGTGTCCCAGTTTACTTTAAGGGCTTAATCTACAATCTTTAGCCATGTAAAAAAGCATTCAGTACCTTCCTCAGATTCTTTGTGCTAGGGCACTTTAAGTCTGTTAAGGTATTGACTTATTTAAGATGAAAATGGAAGCAACAATACTCATTTATTGTTGGCATAGTTGTGATGTTACTGTAGGAAAGTTAAAGAGCAGCAATTATAGCTGAAATCTGAAAGCTGTTTTATAATTTCACATGTACAACACAACTCCTTACTAGAGATTGTAGCCATGGCAGCAGTGGTTGCTGCGCTTTGTGAATAACAACTGTGTATTTACCTTCTCTCGGTGAAACAGAGGAATTTAGTAGTGATTTTTGTTACTTAAAAAGTTTTTAAAACTCTCTTCAAAGTAAAGATTGCATCTGTGTTTCCTATTTCTATGCTATTCAGTAAGACTAGAGTTGAATAAAAACATACTGGTTATGGATGCAGGAAAAGAAAAGACAATTGTCATTTTAAATCCTGGTTGTTACATCATTTAGCTGTCATGTGTCCTGCTTCTCATATACTAGCCCCACCCCTTTTATTGTGCAATCAAATCCTGGCTGAATATGAACATGAATTTGAAAGAGAACAATACAATAATAAACAAACCTAACATTTTGAAAATTTTTATTCCTGCATTACATTAGGGTCTGTAATACATTTTTAAACATCTGTGCTAGTCACGTTCTCTACTCTGCACACTCATATTCATCTGAATAGAGTTCTCTCAGACAGACTGTCCCTTTTCATCTAGGGATTGCTTGTTTGAATAAGATACATAAGATTACACAAGTGATTCAACAGGTTCACTTGCATCTGTTTATCTGAATTCAGACTTTTGAGTCAAAATCTTGGCAAATCACAATATCAGACATGTTTACTTATAAAAAAGGCAAATAGTAGGCTGCTATTTTTATACATTTTTTTTCTGTCTTTCAAGAAAAGCAGAACTAAACATCACATGCTTTTGAGGCTTAAACTGGATGTCATATATTCATGTAATTTACATACTTGTAAAGCCACAAAGGACTATGCATAAACATTCCTTAAAACCAACAGCCAGGAGATAAATTGAAAGCAGTATATACACAGAAAAAAAATGAAGTGTCTAAAAAACAGAAGGAGAAGAACAGTTGAACTGAGAAATGGAGGTATAGTAACAAGTTCTCGTGTTCCTACAGAATCAGAGTTGTGAAGTCCAGAAACATCATATACATGGAGTCATTCCTCAGACCAGTTGGAGCCATTTGGAAAGTCATCAGTCGAACATAGTGAATAGTAAAATAATTGTTAAATACCAGAATTACTTCTGTCTGAAAAATTAATATAGTTTTGTGTCATTGTAGTCTTCAGTCAATTTCAAATATGCAAGCATTACACAGAAGGGTCATCTCATTTCATGGGAGTATTTGCTAGGTTACAATTTGATTTCATCTTTTTCAGAATGAAATCCCCTTATTTTTCAGTTCTCTATGAAAGGGAAAACCTGAGATTTTTCAGTCAAAATTGATCTATGCAAGTTATGGTGCTTGGATGCTTTTGTCCTTGACTTTGGGGAAGTTTGCCTGATTTTGCTGCACCAGATCTATAGATTTTTTGGAAAAGCTAATTACTATTACCAACTCAAGCTGTGATGTTCTAATGAGAGAGAGTAAAAGCTATCTGTCTGACAGGAGACAGACTCCAAAGTTTGGGTAAGCTAGACTGCCTTTTTTTTTTTTTTCCCAATCCTGTAAACACCTTTTGATTTCTCTCTTAACTGAAGAATAATGGTGTCCAGAAATCCTGAGCAAGACTGATGATAGTGTATGCAAACATCTAGTATGTGCTATACACACTTATGCATGTCCTTGAAGAGGTAAACTAAGCAGGAATGTCATATTGTTAATAGTATGGAAAATATGGAACGTGTACTCAAGATGTTTTAATAAGATTAGTTTCAAAACTAAGGCATTTTCAAGATGGTATTTATATCACGTGAAAACATGTTGAGGTTGTAATTCTAGCAAGTGTCCAATGAGTAGGGAGAAAGGTGGCTCGGCTCATATCTCTTTGTGTATGTTTCTGAATAACGGTCAGTACCTCACCTGAATATAATCTCCAACACACCATCTTTGTCTGACTATCACAACAAAAGACGTGAAGATGGAACAGTTTCAAATCTCAAATGCAGTTGTAGTGAGTGTTTCCTCAACATGCTACATATGATTTAAAAGTCAGAATTCTTTTTCTTGTTAGGCTTTGAAAGTAGCTTTTGACATGATTTGGGTAACTTGACTTTTAATTAGTATTTTGGGGGGCTGATTTTGTCTTTTCAAAGAATAGCTGCTGGTTTTATATTACAAATAGTTTGGAACTGCACCTGTCTTTGTACAGAGCATAGTATGGTGAGAGCCTGATGCATGATAAAGCCTCTATCTCAATAGTAATTAAAATAAATAATAATGTTTTCTGTTATCGTTTTTGTTAATAGTCACCTATGTTGTTTGTTCCTTTAGCTTTCTCTGTTAGAAGATGCAGGGTTTGGTGGTGTTCTTCTTTACGCTGATCCTTGTGACTTACCAAAGACTACAGATCTTGCCGATAAAGCTTTTATGGTTTCCTTGAACAGCGGAGGAGATCCATCAACACCTGGTTATGCCAGTATTGGTAAGTAGCGTTCAAGGCATATTCAGTTAATGGACATTTTAATTCTCTGTTAGATTGTAAGTATGGGAGTTAAAACACTAAACCAAATCCTGTCTGAAATAGAAACTCTGAGTAAGGGAACACTGTGTAATGCAGCGTGGCTCAAAGGATGGAATCCAATCTCAAAAGTGCTTTACTCTAAACACTTGGCACTCTAAATAATTTATTTTGTTTCTTTTTGTATTTGTGTATTCACACATTGAACCTTTATTCCTTCCTCTTATCCCATGGGAAAAGAAAGCTGTGAAGTACTAATCCAGTGGTTTCTGAACAGGTTCCACAGGATCTGTCCCTACTGAAAGAAATATTCCTTCCCTTCATTCTTTCTTCCACTTTGATGGTACTGGTAATGGAAACTTCTGGTCAATAGGTGCAAGTGAAATGTAATCAGAAATGTATATTTGAAAAGATGTAAGAAAAAAATAATTTTTATAGTGTCTTAGCACAATTATCACTTTAATAGCATATGTTCATTTAGCCTTGCCTCAGTTCTGCCAGGATAGACTTGGTTATCAATTATGCTTTTCTAAATACATGTATTTTCAAAGTGTGGGATATAAAGAATTGATTTTAAGGAACTACATACTCTTTTATAAGTTTCAGGGTTGTTTTTTTTTTTAAAGCAATGTTAACAATAAATAGCAGCAGCAGCATATTTGAATTGTATGTACCGCTTAAATCTCCATTCTTGGCAGTTCAGTGAATGTTCTGCTTCTCTGCTGCCTTTTCAGCTTTACAACCTTTTTTACTATCTAACTATTTGGAAATGTATTAAGCAGCAGTCTGTGAGTTTGTGGCAAGGCTTCATCAAGAATATTTGGTCCAGTTACTAGCTCAGACATCTAAAGTATGACTTGAATTGGCACTAAATCAACTGAGGCAACACTGAGATACTTCATGACTAGAATGGCAGAAAATAGAAATATTTGCCTGGTTGTCAAAGAAGGGTGTTAGCTATTCACAGCATGGATGCCTTGACAGCTCAGTGGGAAAGAAATTGCACATTTTCTCAGTGTCTCAGTGTACCTGACCCAGTGTTCTTAAAAGTGCCCTGGGAGCTACAGAGGTAAATATAACACTCTTTAAGCTCTATTCTTGCTCATTTCATGGAGCTATTCGAAAAAACAGTTTGTCGCTTATCTGTCTGGCTGACTCCTTAATGTTTTATTTACCCTACATGAAAACTGGAGCTAATTAAAACAGATACACCAACATGAAGATGCCATTTCAGTGTCTAAACTTTATGTGTTGGTTTTCTGTCAGTAAATGATCTCATCGGCAGTGTGCATTCCAATCTCCAGTTTGAGAAAAAGAAGCTTAATTGTATGGAAAATGGTGATATAAGTATATTGATGTTTTCTACTAGAACCCTTAGTGTGGCTTGTCTGTGGTTTTAAATCTCTGAGCAGCATTCATAAGCAGGGAGAGGCTATCATGTTCCTATAATCATTTATATTTTGATCATGGAATGCAATGATGATCTGGAGAGTGCTTAAAGGAACACTTGAGGAAACTCTTTTTCATGGTTCTGTCACTGGAAGGTAGATCAGAATGAAGCAATTCCTGTGTTTCTGATGATGATTTTTTTTCTCCGGAGGCTATGAATCAATTTGGTTAGGGGTAACTTATACCTGTGACAAATACAAATATGTCTGGAGCGTGGACTTTTGCCTGAGGGATGTGCTTGCATATAAGGTAGTTAAACTGACTACATGTAGAATAAAAGTGCCAGATACCCAGGGTTGCCCCTATCACTTTGATTCACAGAGTATAACGTGCACTACAAGAGATTTTATTGGAAGCTCCTGCTTAAGTTATTGGCGTATCTTTGACACCATCTGCACTCCACACATTGCCAAAAGAACTGTTACTATTACAATCTCAGGGACTGCTCCTACTACTGTTCTCCCTTTTACTGGGAAATTCCTAGTAAAATGAGTGATCCAAACTTAGTCTCGTACTAGGTGAGTAAAAGGTAGGAGTCTTGTATCTTCATGCTGCTGCCTATGTTTTTCACATTCTTTTAGTCTGAAATCAAATTTCTCTCTGGTGTCAGAGTATTGGACTGCTTCAGGTTTTTTCCTAGGAAAAAATCTTCAGGAAATGATACCATTTACAGATCTCTTCTCAAAGTTGACAACATTTTCAAATGGGGTTTATGTAATGGTTCAGAGAGAACTTTGGACTTCTCCTGAGGTTTTAGCTCAAACTTTCTGTTTCATGAAGATTAAATGCTGCGCTTCTGCATATGAATTATTTTAGAATGTACAGAAATAGCTTGAGGATGTGTTTGAGATCCCTACTACCTATGAGTGGAATGATTTTTTTGATCTCTCTTTATTAAAGAGAAAAAAGTAATGATGTGGAAAAGGAAGTGAACAGCACTTATGTAAAAGTTTCTGCAGCTTTGGTTTGATAATGTAATTCTGTTCTTAAGACTCCCAATCCTATGTCACATCAGTGCTGAAACAATCATATGAGCCTTTGTGGGCATCAGTTCTGTCTTCCTGATTCTGATTGCCAAAGACTGGTATCCTCCATTTTTAGAAGTCTTCCTTCTATCTTCCTGCTTTTGAAATTAAACAGATCCAGTGAGTGGGACTCAAGGAATTAAACATATGGGATTAAGAAGCTTGAGAGGGAGATGAGACACTTCTGTAGCAAAAATTATACTGAAAATAAAGTTTAGAAGAATAGCATAAAGCTTGAGTGATTTCCTCCATCTACTTTTTTTTTTTCCATTTTGACTTTTTGAATGATGTACTTCCTTTCACCTACCTTTGTATGGCAGACTTCTATATGATTTCTCCATTACTAGACTTCAGAGCCATTTTAAATCAAATTTGTTTCCACACAGGAAATGGATCAGTAAAGAAAAATATGGATAGAACCTATTTGCCAATCCTAGTATGTAAATAGAAAAGTGACATTGTGATAAGCATTAAGAACCCTGCCTCTGAGATAAGGTACCTCATAATAGAATCTCTATCTGTGCAGTGGTGGAATAGAAATTATTTCATGAAGAATTCAGGCAGCATCATAGTAAATTCTGTGAGCTTAAAAATGCTGAAATATAACAGCTGCAAAATACAATCTTATGCTATCAGCTGGAGTTTCAAGTGTAATGTTGTTTTAGAGAATTGTTATGTAGTTATAACAGTAAGGCAAAGCAGTATATTTGTAAGTAGTCCATGCTTCAGGTCATTGTTAGCAGCTAGTCATGTGAGCTATATTACAGGGATTTGGGTGAAAAGTCAGTAACACAGGGGAAATTCACAGTGTCCCTAGAACTGTGAATAGTGAACACTATTCAGGCAGAGGAATTGACATGAGCATTCCTCAAACGTTGCTAATAGGATTTGATTTCAGAAGAAGGGACAGGGAAGACAGAGAATAGGCGAGATGTTGATCCACTGCAGGCTACAGCTCAGCCTATCAGTGAAGGTACCTCTGAAAACATATTTAAGAAAGGACAAGAATTTTGGGCAGGAGAGTGAAACTGAGCCTGGAAAAAGACATGGTGAAGGTGCTGTTTTAATCTTTTTGGTTTTGTTTCTCACTATCCAAATCTGTTTTAATTGGCAATAGTTGACACTGTTTTGCACATGATGGTAGTTGGTAAGTGATCTCCCTGTCTGTATCTTGAGCAATGAGCTTTTCCATCTTATTTTCTTCCCCTATCCTGTTGAGTAGGGGGGGCAAGAGCATGGCTGGGTAGGTGTCTGGAAGCTGGCCAAAGTTAACCCACCACACAGTTCTCCATGTTTTGATAAATTACAGCAAAAGTTAAAGAACACCAGATATGCATCATAAAAAGCCCATGGCATTTACCTTTTTAGTCATGTGTTAGTCTTCAGTTGAGCATAGCCAGTTCTTCTGCAGTGAACACAGGGAACTACTGCTACTACTTGGAATATGGGTAAGTAAGAACATGCTGTGATGAAAATGTATGCCTACTTTATTTTTTGTCAGCCCTATGATTCTGTATGTTTATGTGCTTCCTGCCTCATACCTGAGTTTGTCCTTACTGTCCTTTACTTCATGATATTTTACTCCTCTGAAGCAACCAGCTGAGCAGAAGTCAACTAGAAAATAGAACATTGTGTAACAGTTTTAACCATGCATATGCAACATATGTTCTAAAATGTTTTGTAATAAATCATCATGACTTTTTACAAGATGTCCTCAGCCTTGGGTTGTCTGTTCTTTTAAAGAACAAAACACAGTTACAAGGATAGTTTTCTATGCTTGCCTTTGAAGTTGTGGAAATGATCCTGGGATTTATTTATTTTTTGTCGAAATTTGTGTTTACTTTCCACTAATAATGTCAGATAAATGAAATATGAAGATAACTTGGTGTAAAATGACTGTCTACATTCAGACTTCTGGGTTGTTTTGTTTCATTTTCCTTAAGGGCAGACTGAAGCTGGGGAGAAAGAAAAGCTTACAGTGCCATATTTTAATTTAGAGGGGTGTGTGTGTATATATTTACATATACTCTTGATCATTTTATTTTTTACTCATGACATAATTTTAGCAGTTGCCATAAAAAAAAAAACCCACACTTTATCATTACTAACTACACTGTTGTATCTGATATACTGTGTAATTTTCTGTAAGAAGAAAAAAAAAAAAACTGTGCTAATACAATAGAGAGGTAAATCTTCGGAAAATACTGGCTTTTGAATAGGGAGCACAGTAAGTAATAATTTCAGCAGATTTTCAATAATACCTCTAACACTAAGGATTGAAAGGGTATGTGAATCCATGATCTGCCTCTTCAGATTTCGCAGTATACAATAAAGCAACTAAATTTGTATTTAAGTACCAAATTACATGCTCTGAGTTGTTTGGGTTTTGTGGTTTTTAGTTTTTCCTCCTGTCTGGCTTTCAATGGGTGTTGCCTGTATTTAAAACTGAGAATATCAGTTGGATATTTTAGGCTCACAGGTTTGAGTGTATAGACCTTTGTATTGTATATCAGGTAACATCTATTAAGCTGCTTACAATTTCACCTTGGGAGGAAGAAACAAATTTGACTCACAAATGCCATGATTTTATCAATTAGTGTTAGAAGAGCAGGTGAGAAATTACTGCCAGTGGTACTGTAATAGCTTGCTAGCTACATTTGTATCATTTGACTCTTAAAACTGCCATATTCAAATATGGTCAAAACTTTTCTCCATTTCAAACAGAAAATTATAAAACAATGTGAATTTAAAATGGTGGACTGTACAAGTGATAAATGCCAAATTATTTGAACAACAACAGATCGATGCTTCCTATGCTGCAGAATTAGTTCAGTGGAAAACATACTGCCTAAATACTTCCTGACACCTTAGAAGTTGGAGAGGACTCCTCAGTATTCTTGACATTTCAGACAGTTTCAAACTACTAAACAGCCTTGACTCCCTACAAAATGTTTTCCAGTGAAGCCACTTTGTCTCATCCAGCAAAACCAGCATTTTAAATGGTGTCCACATGAAATTTTTGAAGCTACTCAACTGGCAAGTGAGTTTAGCATATTTAAATCTTTTGCATGATCATGATTGAAAATAATCTTGCCATAGCTTTACTGACATGATATTTCAGCTCAATGTAATTTGTGCGAGTGAGCTAATTTATTATGTGCTCACGAAACAGCCGTCACTGTACAGCTATAAGTCTAGATGGTGTGCTGGGATCTGCTACTATAAAAACACGGGTGCCTGCAGAGTCTCTTTGAAATCAATTGTCTTTGTATGGGCTGAGAATCCAGGATGGGGGTCTGCTTTTATAGCATCAGGAAGTTCTGTGAGGACTCCCTTGCACTCAGTAATGTGGTGTTAAGAAGCAGATGAGACCCAAGACAGGCTATTGAGGAAATATTTTACTAGATTTATGTGTATGGATGAGGAGAGGAACTACTTTTGTTTGCAAAGGTAGAGGGATGAATAGTTGTGCGTTTGCTCATGTAGCAATATATAATGACCCATTTTAAGAACCAACTAAGCTCTGAACTGACTGTCAGCTAGAGGCCAATTTTATGGCCCGCTTGCCCTGTTGCCAGTCATTTGCTACTTAACACCCTTCTCTGCACATTACTGTGCTTTCTTCTAATCCTGTATCTTTGATAGCCTTTTCCAGTGGCTTCATTGTGTTTCGGGTGGGAGTTGTTTTCATTCAAAACCCAATTAAGCTAATGTTACTTGAGATTTTTTCAACCAGCAGTGTCTAGGAGATAGGCAGGAAAGTTTAGCAGTATCTGTGCATGAAATCTGAGTTTATAGCAAAAACATGCATAGAAATAGCAAACCAATACAGTCACTTTCAGGTTTTTTCTAATTGCATCCTGTACACACATTTCTTTGTTCACTGCAACTGAAACACTTGCGTAGACTGATACCAGATTGGTGATGACACCTCCCCACTGCAGGCAAACAACAGTGCTATTGCTGGTGTTGGGAGATCCAGAAAGGGCTTAGAACAGTAGGTAGTTACCTTTTGAGTGGACTTCTTTTTGAAGGCTCCAAAACTCTGGTTGTAGTATTACTTGTCAAAATTTAAAAGATTCTCTCTTAATATGACTGTTCAGGCATCTTAGATTTAAAACTGGCTGTTGATTTTTCAGTGAAGAGCTATATTCATTTAAAAGAAATGCTGAGAGGCAGAATATGTTTGTGAATTTAGGCTGAATTTAGTGTTTAGTTTTGTATTCAGAAAAGGGATTTTAAGAAGCTGTCAATTTTCTCTTTAAATTTAAAAAAAATGAACTTTTCCCTTCTATTAAAACGATGAAATATAGGGAAGAGACAAAAGGGTTAAGTGATTGAATATTTTGAACGTAATGGGCCCAATTCACTATTAGTTGTGCTTTTTTCCGATTAATCTATTTTGTATGTACAAAGCAAATACCTGTTTTGGAGCTGACAGTGTTTTACTCAAGCATACCGCTAAATTGACACCTCAGAGTAAAAGGCAGGCATTTCTGGTAGGTGGTACTAGTTATTAACGCTGCTGTAATTGCCAGAAATACAGCTGTGTCAACGTAGAAATTCTGGTCAGGTTCAGTCAATAATTTTGGCCGTATAGAAGCTAAAGGGAAAAATGTCAGAACCAGGATGACTGTAAAGCAGTTTTGGTACCCCTCACAGGAAGATAAAGCAGATAGTAGCTGTGTACGTATAAATAAAGGAATTGTATTTGCTAATAAAGTTGGGTTTACTTTCCCATACGTTTGTGCGTGTCTGTAATACAATGGAGTTTTATCCTCCTGGAACTCCTGTGCACAAGTTGGGATACTACAGTGTAACTCTTACATATTGCAGACTTAACACCTTCAAGTGCACCTGCACAGTATCAAGAGCACCATAAAGTCAGCTGGCTGATTGTTTAAGCAATTAAAGATGTAATTAGTTTCATAATTGAATTTTTTCTAGTGCAGTTCAACTACTGCAAGCCAGAATAAACCAAAGCATCTTTAATTCGACTTGATCTCTGTTCCATCCCACTGCTTTACCATATTGAGCAGCTGCATAAAAAAAGATAATAGTACCTCTTCCTACTTTCAGACAGGTAGAAACTCCCCCAGAAGAAAACCTAATCATCTTAAAATGGAGATGTGGAAAATACTTTTTTGTTACATAAATGTGTACTATCATATTATATAATACTGTTCTGCGGAACACTAAAACACATAAGTAATTCATCACAGTTTGGGTTTGGCCAATTTTCAGAAGCATTTTGCTTGTACTTTTCAAAGGATTTTTTTAGACATGTACTGCTTTTCTTTCCTTCAGAGACAGAAGGATGCTCTACCCAGGGGGACTGAGAAAAGGGGAAAGAAAAAAAAGAAAGGGGAAACTGTTGTGATGGTTTAGTTGATTGGCTAAGGACAACATGAGTCGTGAAGGAAGCTTATGAGACAACAGGGTAAACAGTATGCGTTCATCAAATATGGTCAAAACTGTCTGAACATATTGGGGGTGTGATTTCGGTGACAGCGTGCTCCAGAGCATGGCGTATCATTGAGTGGCTGGGATGTCTCTGATACTGATGTCAGTAAAGGGATCACAGCTCTTGACACAGGGGAAAAGAATCACAGTCTAGTTGAGCTTGGAAGGAGCCGCTGGAGATAGTGGGAGGGCAAGCCACCTGCTCAAAGCAGAGTCAAATAGAGCAGGTTGTCCAGGACATTGTCCAGTTTGGTTTTGAGCATCTCCAAGCACGTACCACAGTCACTTTGGGCAACCTCTTCCAGTGCTTGACCACCCTCACCTAAAAATAGCTTTCCTTATGCTTAAGAGGAATTTCTTATATTTCAGTTTTCTCCTCCATTCCCTGAATACTACTGGAGAAGAAACAGGCTCCACCTTCTTCCACTTCCCATCACGTATTTACACACATTGATAAGATCTCCACAAGTCTTCTCTGCTCGAGAATAAACAATCCCACATCTCTCAGCCTCTTCTCCTGTGTCAGATGCTTCAATCCCTTAGTCATGTTCATAGCCCTTCACTGCAATTGCTCTACGATGTTCACTTCTCTTCTGTGTGAAGGAGCTCAGAACTGGACCCAGCACTCAAGGTGTCGTTGCACCAGTGCTGAGTGGAGGGGAAGAATTGCCTCCCTTTACCTGCTGACAATGCTCTTCCTAATGCAGCCCAGGATGCCGTTGGCCACCTTTGCTGCCAGGGCACATTGCTGGCTCATGCTTGACTTGCTGTCCACCAGGACCTTTTCTCCCCGACTGTGTTCCAGCCAGTCATCCCCCAGTGGGTACTGGTGCATGGGCTTATTCCTTCTCCATGCAAGATGTTGCCGTTCCTTTTGTTGAACTTCATGAGATTCTGGCAGCCTGTTCCTCCAGGTTATTGAGGACCCTCTGAATGACAGCACATTCATCTGGTCTATCAGCCATTACTCCCAGTTTCGTATCTATTTCAAACTTGCCAGTAATTTCTGCTTTCTAAATCCATTCATACCACTCCCACTGACCTTCTCGTCCTTCATACTTTCCAAAATTATTTCCAAGATTATTTGCTTCATTACTTTCCGAGGGACTGATGCATGGCTGATCCCAGATCCTCCTTCTTGAAGGTGACAGGAGTGATATTTGCTTCTGTCATGTCCTCATGAACCTTTTCCCATCACCATGAACTTTCTAAGATTTTTATGGCCTCGCATTGACATCCGTGAGCTCCCTCATCACTCAGGGTTCCCAGCCCATCAGCGCTTGCCCTGATGGGTGAATTTACATCTTGCTCTGACTAGTGCTCTCTTAAGCTATTTCTTCCCTCTATCATGCTTCTCAATACCACAAGCTATACTTGTTACTGCAGTTTGGATGCTGAAGGATTGTGGTAGATGAGGTTTCTTAGGTATGGCAGAATGTAGCTTTACAAAATGCTTTTGGATCAGGGAAGACATGAGGCATCATGTCCAGTGGTGTTCCATGGATAAGAGGAGCTTCCTCTGCCTGGTTAACCTCCACTGGATGGTCTTCAGGTGTGATGTTATGAATCACTGTAGACATATTGCCTAAGTGCACTCGACATGACTCTAGAGATCATGACTCCTTTCTATTAAGGGACATTAGATTCATGTACTGTTGCTGGTACAAAGTTGCAAGATGCCTTTCTGTAAGAGACTGCATCAGTTTTGATGCAAAGTTGTTCTCTCCTTTCCTCTACTAAAACAATTTAAGATGCACTGATGTTTGTTCTATGAAAGCGTGGAGCTTCATTTTGGGAATGGGACAGTACTGGAAAAAATACCTGGGGGTAGAGATGGCCAGGGGCCAGCTGTGCAGTACAAGAGAATATCATAAATGTGGGATACTATCTGTAACAAGGAGGCAGTGGCATCTTACAAAGCTTCTTTCTTCAATGCTTTTGGAGTAGCCCTGTACACAGTGATGCCAGTCAATATTTGCTGTGTGATGGGCACAATGCCAGAATGAGAAACAGTCAGTTTGTTGCCAGATGCGTTTGTTATCTGACATGTTTTTCTTGCGCAAAACTAAGGTATGAGAATGATTTGAATAAACCTTTGAAACTTTGATAACAGTTACAATTTCAATTGTATGAATATGCACAAAATATGTGTAACTTCCACTACCTCTTATATGCTAATTTTGCATAGCTGACAGGTGGGACTATTGAGTTAGTGGAAAAAAAAGAGTGAAGCCTCTTGGGTTATTTAAAACCTCGTCAAAGTCATAGATCTTTTAGAATAGTGATATAATGATTTGCATATTTATTTAAAATACTGTGCTATAGGGACCACCTTTTACAAAATACGTAATGAACAACTGCTTGTGCTGCCTACTTGGGAGGTAAATTTTTTTCTTATAGCAGATGTCAGCTAAAGCTGACACGTGGTGACAATCTATTCCTTTCTGGTATAATGCTCGTAACAAGGAGACTAATTTTAGAACAGCTGGCCTACTCATGTTTTAAAATGCCTATTTTTTTTTTTTTCCTGGATTTCCAAGCATCAGCAGTCTTTCAACTAGTCCACTGTGTGATTTCTGCCAAGGCTAGTTTAATCCAGGACTGCAGGGGATTTTCAGAAATATTTTGTGTACTCTGAGAGAACTGAACCACACATTGCCAAGCCTTCAGCAGTTAAAACTTGGGCAGTAGTAAATTTTGCATAGTATAAAATCCATTTTGCTTTTTGCAGTAGTAAATGAAGGTGAGGTAAAATTAAGAATTAATTCCCTTGTTAGTTATCTCTGCTCCCTCCCAAAATCATTGTATTACATATGACTTTGATTTTTGCTGATAAGAGGCAAAATATTTCTCTGGGCAGTAGCATTATGTGTTGTTAATCCATTGAAAAAATGGATGCGTCACCTGACAATGGACTACTTTGAGGAATGTTTTAAAAGTTCTGTAGAAAGAGAGAATATAGGCTTTGTGAGAAGATAGTATGAGTGGAATATTTCTTGAGATAAAATTAGGTGACTCAGGTGTTAGAAGAGTTGTATAAATGTTACAGAGATAATAGCATAAAAGTTTTTTGTTTGTTTGTTTTTTTTTAAATAACAGGGCAGGGGGGAAATCAAGAAATTCAGTAATACCAAAATGGTTAATTTTACTTTGTAGTCATGTTAGGTTTGTCAGCCTTAGGTCCTTTGATGCTCTTATCACTTTTTTAGTATTAGCATTCTATTTTTAAAGTGAAAGCATTACCTTGTGAGCTTCAGGATACTAGAGGAAACCCAGAAGTGCAGCTTCACTGCTGTCTAATAATAAAAAAAAATAATCCTAAAACAGAATGCAAATGAGGAGGACATCCATGGATTTTAAATAGGTTTCATAACTGTTAGGCATTACTTGTGCTTTTTAAATATTTTTTTGTTTGTTAGTACAACATTCCAAAGCATAGAAAAGAAGCATGCTTGAAACACTTAGACAGGAGTAGTAGTCCTAAGCTAGTCAACAATGTTTTCTAGAAGATACAGCTTCAGTTTTATTTTTTGAGTTTCTGGCAATTTCGTCTTGTTATACAAAACACATCTGTGTTTCTAGAGTCTGGATTTGTCCTCTGATTTATACAATGGACCCGTAATTCTGAACTTTGAAGCCCTGATTTAGGTATCAGTGCTTTAAGATAGGATTTAGTTACATCTCTCATTTGCTTTGTAAGATGAAAAGTTGAATTGCAAATCCTATAATGGATTTACAAATCCTAAAGCATATGTAGATATACTGCAAGAGATTTACAAATCGTAACATAAATCTTAATAAAGTAATTTTTAGCTATACAAATCTATACTTATTTCTAAGTTAAAATCTCTGTGATCCTAGCAAAGATCATTCTTGAATTTTAATGTCTGTTTTGTTTTGGGTCATGTTCTTTATGATTTATGACTTATGTTTATTAAAATACTTTGTCTCAGTTTCTTCTTCAACTTCATAGAATAAAAAAAATCAAAAACCATTATCCTCTGAACAGCCAGAGGTGTTGCCATTCATAGAAGCTGTTACAAAACCTGTTGCCTGATGGTTGTATTATATCACAAATGGGCAACTGAAACTTGCATAAAACTACTGTGATTTGGTAAGATGTCTCCTAGTAGGCACACCTTGCTATGGAGCAGCTTTTGAAAAGACATTTTAATATCTTGTCTTGCCTTAAAATGAGAAAAGTCCTAGCTTTAATTTTTTTATTGTCTTTTCTTTGGATTTATTGTGTTTTGAATATATGAGTACTGCAAATACTATATTTACTGTTTGGGGGGCCAGACACTGGAACAGATTGCCCAGAGAGATTGTTGCCCAGAGAAGATATCCAAAATGCAGCTGGATGTGGTCCCAAGGAACTTGATCTAACTAATGCTGCTTTGAGCAGAGAGGTTAGGCTGGATGATCTCCAGAGGTCCTTTCCAACTTGAACTATTCTATGATTCTGTGAGCAGGTAACAAATTTTAGAATAAATTCAGCCTGATAACTAGTTTTTTGTTAACACTGATATTAATTAAAAATTATTATATAAGTGATCTGGAACAGGATGTCCTAAAAGAACCTGGGACCTGTGACATGAAGACAGAAAGCCACAGAGTATAGCTTGTAATGTTCTCCCTTATTGTCCAGCTAATAAGAGCAGTCTGTCTTGTAACACTTAGGGAAAGCATGTCTGTGTGATAGGAAGGGAAACAAAATACTGGTCTATATATAAGAAATCAGGCCTGAACAGGTTCTGCATAGTCTTTTCCATTCCCATGTTTGTATTATGACCCAAAACATTAATCAACAAAATAAGATGTGGGAATAGAATGTGATTTTGGCAGAAATATAATTTGGTTTTCCATTTTAACTAGAAATCAGCCTTTTTTTTTGAATCAGCTGTTACAGAATTATTATTTGAATCAACTATCATTATCAACAATGTCATGCATTTCATTTCTTGGTCTTCACTCTTGATCAGTAGTTTAAAGGATTCAGTCTTTCTGATGTTAAAGAACAAAGTCCCGTGTGTGTTGGTAGTGTGCAGCCTTTTAAATTGATCATGATCTGGTATTAAAAACTTCTGTGACACCTGTTGTAATTGGCAGACAAAGGAAGAAGTTACCGATTCAACTGACTCAATGTGTCCATCTAATGCAATTTCAACACAATGCAGGTATTCATTCATGACCGAATCTAAAGAATAAAAATAGCAGTAATTGTCTGAACTAGAAGAATCAGTGAATGTTTTCTGAGAGCTATAAGTTTAAAGAGAGAATTAGATGGATGAACGTGGGTACTTACATTATTATAGTCTGTAGATTGCAGACATTAAAGAAGATTTTTCACAGTACTGGGTGGTGTGCAGTGAGGTATATGACAGCATGAAATATATTTTAGAATTTTTATTAAGGAATTTTTGACACGTGGTGAGAAATGCATTAGTTATATGACATACCCTGTAACACTTCATCACATTAGTTTTTTCTCTGACTGTAAGGAATGGTCTTGGCAGTTCATAGACAGTTTTTGAGGGTGCTAAAGGGATTATACCTTCTGAATAGGAGATATATCCAGTGGTTCTGAGAAGCAATGATAAAGAGAAAAGGATAAAAGAAACCTGAACGTCCAATAGTGTTTGTATTAGCTGCTGCAACATCACAATAGTCTTCATGATTCTTTTGTGGAGGAGGATTCATGAAAAACTACATGGAGTTTTTCTGGAAGGTCAATTACAGTGACCATCATACTATTCTGGTAGGTGCTACAGTTACTGCATGGTTTTCAAAGCTAATTTTTCAGCATGAAATCAAGTTGTCACTCCTGGAAGAAATGCTTGCATTGTTAATTTTGTTGCCCAAGATTTTGGCACAGGAAAGCTATTCAAAGCCTCAGAAATTTCTGCTTTCCCCTATATTGCTCTAGCTAAGACAAAATCATGTGAATAAAGTGATTGTCTGACAGTCAGATTCGTCAGTTTTGTTTTCTGAAATATGGGATTGCTTCTGTAGCGTTATGTATCAGTTCTACTATCTGTATTTCAAAATCTGTAGATACACATATGTTTACTGCTTTTCTTAAGCTATGTCTGATAGCCCAGTAAAGCTGAACTGAATTATAGTAGCTGTGCTAATGCACTGGTATCCCTACAATAATTGGTTATGATAAGAAGGTAGGTATCCTCACATGAACTTGTTTTTACTTTGTAGCCATGACTTTGCAATACCCAGATTCCATATCTTCTGGTAAGGCTACAGACACCTGCTGCTTAATGGAGAGAAAATAAAGTAATTGGAGAAATGTCAAAAGACTTTGACAGTGTTTAAATAAAGACCTTATCTGCTTCTCCTTCCTGGTCATTCCTCCTAAAATTGGTTGCATTTTTGGGGACTTGGAATATTGAGCAACGTAAAGATCAGGTCCTATTGGGGTGGCAACAAAAGAATTGCTAAGAGCTCTAATGCTTAAGAAAAGCAATTCCTGCATGCAGCCTATTAATAGTATTGTGTGGAGCTAGTTTCCCTTCAAAAGGATGTTACTATATCTTTTCTTCAACTTTTAAATACACATAATTGTAATATTGTATACTTTTTACATTAAATTTGAATCATTGAGGTGATCGTTGAAAGGATATAGGAGACAATAGAGTAATTACAGTTAGGCTGGTAATTATAATTTCAGAATATACCAACATTTAAAAAATAATTTAGTGATGAAAAATACTTCTCAAAATGCTTACGGGAAATCAAAAGAGACTTTCATCTAATCAATAATCCATAGTCTTGTAGCCCAGGAAAGTGCACGGAAGATGGTTTTTGGAAAATGAATTATTTAACCCATGAGCAATTTGCTTTTCTGGAGAGTTACTTGTTTACCTTTCTTGTGTTTCAATTACTCTGTGATTTTTTACTAAGACACACTTTGAAAAAAGTTTCCAAGTAGCTTTAATAGTGATATTTAGAATTATACTAAGATTTATGCCTTCTTGAGGTATTTAGGGCTGGTGTTAGTTTCAGGATTTCTTTTCTTTTTTTTTTTTCTTCCTGACTTCAAGTGATGGATTTGTGGTTTTTTTTTTCTAGTAGAAGAAACCTTTTCGTATATTCTAATAATACTTCTTTATTCCACATTTTATTTTTAATATCTGTAATTTATCTGTATGTAATGTGTTTACTTTTCTGAAGAGTGAGAATATGTGTTGTCAAAACAGGGGTCACAACAATCAGCTAAAAGAAAACAAGTGTTCCCTTTCTTATAATATGATGGCTACTCAGGTGGTCTGATTCTTTCATTCATCACATATGAGAACAATACACTGTTTTGCCAGACTCATACTGTAGGACAATATTCTGCAAAATTACTTCTCCGCTGTCCTTTTCTGTAGATCATAACCAGAATACAGGACAAAAATAAATCCCAATAAACCTTTTTATTTTTGCTAATACTTCACAAGACAGAAATACAAATGCATTACTACCAGAGAATCCTATCTGCAGAGGAAAGAGGTTAAATCCAGCTAGAAATATCTTAAAAGCACATCTGGAAACATTCAGAATAGCTCTCTTTGCTTGAGATAAGATCTCCAGAAGGGTTCCAGCATCCTCTTAACCTCTTTGCTATCTTAGTCATTAATACTTCCAAAAGTTTTACCTTTGGCCTTTGCATTTCTTTACTGGGTAATACTGTAAACATAGTTTCTTTATTCTTGTTTATGCAGCTATAATTTCATTATTCTTTGAGGTTTTGCCTGATGTGTTTCAGTGTGTTGTTAATCAAAAATGACTAAAAGGAAGCATTGTGATATTAAGTAGTTATAGACATGAATAAATATTGATTGTGGAAGACTGCTGATTATTGCAATACTCTGATTTGCATGTTAAGAATTAAAACAGAATTAAAATATTGAAAGTCAAATATATTAAAGAATCATCACTGAATAATTAGTTATTTTTTATTAGTTTCTTTAAAAAAAATTAAATGGCTGACAGTCAGTAGAAAATTGATGGGTATTACATACACAGTTTATCTAGGAAGCCTTGCTAATAAAAAAAAAAAAACCACGCTATTTTGGACAATTTATGGACAATTGTTGACTTTTTAAATCATTGTTCTGACAAGTTAGAACAATGCCTAATTATTGGCTGTCACACGTTTAAAGAACAAATACTGAGATTTGGAATTCCTGAACAGAAGAAGGGGATTTTACTGTTTCTGTTTTATGAGTTGTGCAGAGAAATGCACAGAGATAAAGTGATTGGCAAAGAAAATTGATACACTAGTTTAATCTAGATTTCTTCCCTTTTTTTTTTTGTAAAAAAACCCCTATACTAGAACATAATAATAACAGAAGTTTTGTGCTCAAATGTAATTTAGAAATTGTAATTCCAGTAAAGCTACTGTCTCCAATATTTTGAAATCATTAAACATTTGAAGTCTAGAAAGAAAAATAGTTTAAATGACAGTGGAGATTAGTTAAACCTTACCATGTTACACTCCAAGGGTACAGAGTGACATTAATATTAGGATAACACAGGAGTGCTAGGAGATATTCAGGATATGGGTAAAAGGACACAAACATGAAGTTGACTAACAGGTGGATTTCTCAAAATCTTTTCTTGCTGTGAATGTCTTGTTCTGAGAAGATGCGAGTGAGGTATCACTAGGATACCGCCATCTATCAAGGAAAGAGGTGATCTTTAATCCATTTGCCACTTATCCATTATTTGACCTGATTATTTGTGTTTGATGATCTGTCATGCCCTAGTATGTTCATTTTCCATTATTTTCTCACATTGACTGCTGTGTCATGTCCTGAATTTGATGCTGGGTATCAAGCACTCTCCAAATAAACTTTTAATTTAGTATACCGGTAACATAGAGGGAAGGACAGTTCAGAGGACTGAAAACCTGCTCTGATTTTCACTCTGCAGGATGAAAACATGTTGTTTTGTTAAATCCTTTGAGGGAACACATGTTAAAAATAATCTAATCCCCAGGAAGCCCTTTAGAAATGCTTTATGAAGTCCTCTGGGACTAAACTAATTCATTCCTCCTGCAGCCTGAGTTATTTGAAGAATAAAATTATGGTAGGTGGTCTAGGGCTAAAGAACCCCCAGTACATTTTCTCAAGGTGCCTGATGATGTTCAGATGGAATTCTTTGTAGACTGGGAATGTGGATGATAGAAATGCCCAGTCTCCTATTTAAGTTGCCTTCAGTAGATTCGCAGGGAGACATCTTTTGCATTCATTGGTCATTAGACTGTGCAAACTTAGTTACGAGGAGACCTTTTTTAAAAATGTACAATTGAAGGCAAGGTTTTTAATTGCTTTGTCCTTTGACAAGACGAACCAAACATTTCCCCGAAGGTAAAATCAGTAAGATGAGGGGGGAAAGATACACTGAAGCTGGGTATAGCATGTACCCATCAAAAATGGAATTAATGTTGATGTTTGACGATGGGTTGACAAGACAGAACTTAGGGGCACATTCAAAATGGGACTTGAACTGTGATTCAGAGGCTCTTCAAGCTTTCTAGAAACTCTTCAAAAGACCTTTCCAAGATGAAGGCAAACTGCTTTTCTGAAATGTTAACAGCTGTCTTCTGGCCTGGCTCTCTCCCTTATGGGCAGAGTAATTCCTACAAAAATGTTTATTCCTTTTGCAATCTTTTTCGTATGTTTTCCTCCGCCAAGCTTTTCATAAATGATATCAAAACTTCCCCTTTCTTGTGAGTGACATCAATTGTTCATCTTTTATGAATTTTTGAACCTTGTTTTACGTTGCTGAAAATATGTGCTTATACCAACAGTACACCAATATTATAGTATGTAATTTGTTTTAGGACTTGAAATGACCATGTGTTATGGCCAGATAACTGTTTGTTGGCATCTGATGAAAATAAAGTTTATGCAAAAAAAGCCTCTATTAATTTGTGAACGATGCAGTGTCCAAAACAAAGATAAACTCTTGATGAGCATTGTTCAGAACATGTTGCTTTAAAAAACTCTAATTTGACCAGTTATAAGTTATTTTTAAAAGCTAGTGAAAGAAATTTATATCTTTGCATGTATATTTATAAATATATATATATGTATTTTCATGTACCATCCCGTTGAATTTTTGATGCATTAAAGTGATTTATGGCTTAATTAAACTTTAATGCTTTACTCATTTTTTTGGTCCTGGTAAAAATTTCATACTTGCTTCCTGGAGAAAAATCTAAACATTACCATGCCATAGATGTTTTGGTGCTTTAATAATAATGCAGGTTTGATTATGTGGATAATCTGGATGCATATTGTATCATCCTGTTTCTTACCTGTCATGAAAAACGGGATTAGCAGAATTCGTAATAATGATATTTATTTTTTTAATATTGTCAAGCTGTGCTGCTCAACACCATAGTCTGGCACTGCTGTGCCAGATTGTTATTGAATCAGATGAACTGTGATTAGTCCAAAACAAAGTTACTGTATTCTTTCTTCAGTCATGCTTAATCTTCTCTTCATTCTGTTTCCTTACGTTAAAGGGGATTTGGGGTTTTTTTTGTAATTTTTTTACTTAGTTCATGAATGGGTCTATTTTTTATTTATCTATTTCTTATACCAATTACATTTCATGGAAGTTCCAGTATGATAAGGAACTGTAAGAGTGAGATATTATGGTAGTATAGCTGTCTCTTAGTGACGCTTATGCACCAAGCAATCACAAAGATAGGATTTCTACATGGTCTTTGATGTTTGGGATGTTTTACTTTCAGTAGAAATTTTCCTTTTAGTACAGATTACAATAATGGTTTATCTGGTTAATTAGAACAAGTTAAAGAATTAGATCGTTTATCTTACAATATGGATTTGGGCACCTAATAGCCAAGGTAAACAGAGTGGCTGAAAAATGTCCTCATGACACAGATATCATTACAAGTTTGCTGGTTTTAGCTTACTGAAAATATTTATAGTTTCAAAACTGGAGTGGTTTAATATTTTAGTAATTATTATAATAGAAATTGCCTCAAACTCAAACATGTGTTGTTCCTGTCATTTGTGAGGCTTCATTTAAACCCATGGTGAATTCTTAGCCTGAAAAAAAAAAAAAAAAAAAAAAAAAAAAGGAATAGAATAAAGCAGAGGGAATAAAAGAAAATGAAAGTTTAAATAAATATCTGTAAAACATCTGCATACAGACCTAAGATGCTAATTTGTACTGGACTAGATTTTGATGTGAGCTTGTTTCTGTTCCAAATATGACAAACATAGATTTTCCTTTAGCTAGAACCTTATGGATTTTTTTCATATCTCTGGTCTTAAATAACATAGAAGAAAGAATCTATGGTCTTAAATTTCAGTGAAGGAAAGGATTGTGTATGTCAAGCTTCTACTGAACTGCATTAGTAGGATTTACCAAGCAATATCCAGTATGGTTTAAGGCTGGAAGGAGCACTTTGCAGCTGAATTACCTTTCTTCTTGTAACTGTAATTGTGCCCATACATTGTATCTGTGACTGGATGTGGGTACTAATTTGAGTAGTCGTGCCTCTGGTGATTTGACTGTGAGACCAATTAGATGGCTTGAAGCACAAATGGGTAATTAGAGCTCAGATCTATTTAGTGTATAGCAAACTCTCCTACTTCTGTTTCAGGTTCTACCTTCCTTGTTACTGTGCTCTGTATCAGACTCTGTAGGAGAAGTCACTTCTAAACGGAATGTGTTGAAGGCGATATATATATTGCAGCTTCTAGTAATACCTTTCAACATTATATTCCAAATAATCATAATGATGCTCTAATTGTTATGGAGTACTTCCTGAAATATGCTGATGACTCTTCAGTCCATTGATCTGATTGAGGTCGGTGGCTGTTCAACATCTTGCATGTGTAATTTGCAAAAACTAAGCTTTATTCAGTAAATTGTTCTCAACTAGAGACTGTTACATTCTAATTGCAGACAGAGACTGACTGCACTCATCCAGAAAAGGAATTCAATTCACAGGGCTTACTTTGACTAAAGTGAGGAAGGAAATGCCTGACACCTGGGGAAGGAAAGCTTCACTTGTTTCAGAAATGTCAGACAAAATGTCAGGGCTGAGAATATCAGGCCAATGATTTGTATGTTCCACTGATAGTATGTTTTTCTTATGATTCCATCAGTATTTTTCTTTGAAGTATCGTCTAGTTTCTTTTATCTTCGTGTTGGTAAAGAAAACTTTAATGTTTCCACAGTTAAACGCTTGCTATAGATTACATCTTCCTCACCTTTTTCAATTCCTTTGATTGTTATGTTTTATGCAACTACTGGATATTTTAGTGTGAGGACTAACAATTAGAACAATGCTCCAGCTGAGACTTTGTGTGCTTGAATAACTGACCTGTGAATGTACCTCACGTAGGTGATTCATACTGCATAGTTGCTTTCAGGATAAAAACTTATTTGTGTGTAAGTTTTTTTTATACAGCTGCAAATTCTGTTTAGAAAACAGAGGGTTTCTGTATACTTGGATACTTCTTTTACATTCATTAATGCTATTTAAGAGATGCCCTTCAAAACCATGTCTACAAATTTTTGTTTCTGCTTATATTTAATATAAAAGTAGAGCTAGGAGATGTACTAGTTTTTCAGGGTATTACCTTCAGGATATTATTACCTGATAGTACTGGAAGTCCTGGCTTAGTTTACTGTACTGGAAAACCTAATAATTAATAAGTGCTTTTAATGTATTTACAATTCAGTCATGACAATGATGAGAGATAGTTAGGGTTAATATAATTTTGATTAAATTTATGATGTTAAATCTGGAGAACTCATTTCAGAATCAGCTGTAAAATGTTAATGGCAGCAAGTACCTGAGTTTCAGTTCATATCAGAATAATTAAAATTATTTAAAATTAGAGGAACCTCCATCACTTCTGACAAATTTATTTTAAAGTTTGGACTTTTTAGGTATCACTTTTCAATTCCAGATTTCTACTTAGCCAGTTTCAATAGTTAAATTACCCCATGACCAACTTTGCATGTTTCTTATCACATCAATGTGGAGACGGCCTATGGTATTTAATTTTGATCTGGTTTATCCCCTTGGCTGTGCTTTGCTTTATCTGCGTCATCATCCTGGGTAATGATTCCTTCTTCTGTCCTGGCTTACAGATCCTTTAAAGACTTATTTCCTTCATTCTACACAGAAGAAATAAAGCATTAAAAGCAGATCTCTTGTGGCTTTCCTCTACTATTTTATCCACAGTTAATCTTCCAAGACAAAAACAAACAGCAAAAGCTATTTTTACTACCATGGCACAACATACTTTTTTTTTTTTCAAGTATGTGTTTTAACAGTCCTAAAATGGCAACAGTCCTAAAATGACAAACCCATAAATCCTATCTGTTGCTTAAAATATTTTTACTGTACTTCATTATATATTTTGAAATTCATTCCTTAAAACTCTTTGTATGTACAATTCAAAATAAATGTTGCTTGAAGTTTAAATTTAACAGCAGTTTTCAGCAGGTTTCTTAGTGTGTCCAGGATGGTTCTCACAAAGACAGTATTCCTTGCACTTCTGTATTTCAAGTTGAAATAATAAAATAAATTCTAATGGGAAAATTGCAATTTAACAAAGCTTCTTAAAGCAAGCCTGAAGTATTTCTGGATACACACTGAAACTCTTAGTATACAATATTACTGATAAAACAGTTCATGTTCCACCTTGTAGGCTTTCACCCATATCGTAACATCTACTGTACTCTAAAAAGGTTATGTTTTTCTTTCCTGGGAAAGCAGCTGAATTATCATAAGGGAAATTGTTTTGATGAAGTCGAAATCTGAAGTCATGTACTTGGCTCATTAAATGAACTCCCTCTCTAAGCTTTCGGCTTTACCCTTATGTGGTTTAAAAATAATTTTTAAATAAATAATTACACTTATGATTGCATAGTCTGTCAACAGCTTTTTGTTGATGGTGGATATTGCTATGTTGTTAACTCCATCTATTAGGCCACATTCCTCTAATCTTAGAAAGGTATTATAAGTGTCTAAAATAATATGTAAGAAAGTATTATCAGTGCCTGAGATATGCATCTCTCTAATTCTGCTGTGGTCAATTTTGGATTATACAATTGGACTGTCCTTGCCTCATGTACAAAAGGTGCTTTTAGTAAGTTGAAATATCTGTAACTGCAGAAAATACATATAACCATTTTATGGGGATACCTAATAATTCTAGGTATCAAAATTAAATATATACATGTAAATGGCAAGTGGAGAAAAACAATTGAAAACTTTCAGTTATACAAATTTCAAGATAAAAATATAGACTTCATGATCATGTACTTTTCTGCAGTATGCAATTCTATAATCTTTATAGCAGATAGTTAATGAGTAATATTATTTTCAGTTAATTTATGGATATCATATTGTCTCCCAAAATGAACTGAAAACAAAGATGTACTGTGAGAGTTCTGCACGTATTTGAAATATTCCTTTTCCAATTACAGTGGTCTTAAAAAAGAAATCAGTGTATTATTTCCCTTTCAACTCTATGGTGATAAACTATAAGTGGAAATTGTGAGTATTTCTTTGATTAAGGCTTTAGTGGCACAAGGAGTAAATACAGATCTTCATAAATAGATGTTCAAGTGTCTTTGGAAGAAAGGTGCTACTTTGACTCAGATTTTCTTCTGGGAGGCATGTTTTCTTTTGCTCATGCTCTCGAAGTGTGCCCTGGGAATCTGTTAATCGACTGTGACATAACAGAACAACAGGTATAGAAATCCTGGCCTCCTATACCCTTCAGTGGTGTAGTATCAGGCCCATTCTTCACAGCTGCAAGGATTAAGTACTTGCTTTGTTTTGCACTGATTGCTAAATGTCTTCTTACTCTAAGAACAGGGCAGCACTTCTTTTAAATAACCTACCTCTCTCTCTCTTTAGTTCTCAGTAGCTTATTATGTATTCTTAGAAGCTTAAAAATACTTTATCAGTTTTGACCTTTCCCATCTGCCAGTCGTTGTTTATGAAGAAAATTTTGCTTTGAAAATTAAAAAAGCCATTTTGATGGGTTTTGGGGGTTTTTTTGAGGACAAAATAATATGTCTCAATTGTATACTATGAAGATTACTCAACGGAGTTCTTTACCGTATCAATATGTCAACACCTTTATATGTGTTGTTTGAAATGAATGGATAATTAGACAAACTTTGAGTTAGACACGTTAGGAAGCATCTAGGCAACATTAAAATTTATCTCTTCATTGTCAAAGTATTTATCTTTTAATTACCTAAAATAAGTTCAGTCCTATCTGGTTGCCTGTATTGGTTGAGATAAATGTTATAGCATGTCAGTGGCATGTGGCTTTCCATATATTTGTACCACTGTAGTATTGACAACTCAGAGTTCTTTTGTTCCACACTGTAATCTTCAATGTTCATTTCTACTTCGCTCAAAAGATAACAGAATTGACTCCTCCAAATCTCTACAAATTCTATCCTAGAAGCTGCATCAAAAGTATGTTAATTTTATACACTGATTTTTCTTACCTTCTGTTAAACATTGTTTAAGCAAAAATTTCTACTTTAGAAGGGGTGAGGTGTATACCAGAAGTCCTTTTAATTTGCCTGATACACTGAATTCCTTAGGTTCTCACTGGAAAACTGTCTTGTGTTTTATAATAGCCCAAATACATACTGAAGAGTGAAGTCTTCTGTTCTAAATAGACATGAGACTATATGATCCTCCTTCCAAATTATGGCTGGAAAAAAACGTGTGTTACATAAAAAGAGTATTTGCAAAGATTATGTCATTGTATTTAATGAAAAATGAAAATACTTTAATTTCTTCATCAGCAAAGTTTAATCTATGAAGTAAACATTTCAGTAAACACCTGTCATTCCTTTTTATAGGATAAAAATAATGGAGGGGTGCCTAGGACTGGAGATACAGTGTAAAGTTCTGGCCATTTTAAAGTTTTTAGGAGTTGTCAGTCGACTTTAGGGTCAGAATTCAGTCAGAATTTTCCGCCTCAGAGTTACTGCAAGGTCAAGTTAATGGAGATAAAAAATGTCACATCTGTATAGCTAGTGCAAACAGCATTTCAGAAAATGTTTTTGAAGTTGGTTGTTTGGGAATTAATTCAATTTACCAATGCATGTCCACACATCCTTCACTGCTGTCATTACCTCTACTTATATTTTTTTCTCTATTATCGTACAGAGCCTGTCTTCCCTTTGGTTTAGATACTATTTCCTATTTTCATACTAACTGGTAAGATTTAGTAAAATCCCACTGAAATACAGAGGGAACTCAGTCTTTCCCCTTTGAAAAGATTTTTGATAAATAGAGCTGTTGCAATATTTGTGGTATTATTTTTTACTCTAATACTCAAACACTATTTTGTCTGTAGTTGACTTATGTTTGATGCACGCATAATTCGCTGCTAGTAGCGTAAATATTTCAGACTATATTTATCCATCTATCCACTTCTTGGTGGGCTCTGCAGTATTACTTCAGGAAGGAATAGCAATCTGTAAAATCTGGCTAAGCTCCTTTGGTCTTGTTAATAGCAAAACTGCTGTCTAAATTAGTCTCTGCTCAAGTAGGCAAAATTTCAGCTGAATTGTGCCCTTCCTTATACTGCTTGCTTGTTTGTGTTTAAAACTTTTCCAGTAGGCATTTTGAAGACATTAGCAAAGAAAGGCTCATTAAAGTTTGTCATTATGAATGACATTTTGCTATTTATTGTCCATTACTTGTTATTTATTGCAGACTAAGCCCCACAGTTATTTGAAAGAAGATCTTCTGTTGTCAGTAGTATTCTCTGTAGAACTAGCAAGCTTTCCCTGCTACACCTGCTACTTTAATTGACTTTTATACTTTCATAGACTTTATTTTTATACTCAATTAGTATTATTCCTGTTTTGAAGAGTTAATACTATTCTAGAAGTGAAGTATTTTCCAAATACATATATTTATTTTGCATTTTAAAAAAATTATATAATTTAATGTTTTTCTAATGCAAAAGCAGTAATTCTTTTGTTAATCTTTATGTAACTTGTGTTTTATACTTCTGATTTCTTTATTAAATGCAGAAAATATCTGTCAATTGGATTTTAATAAATTGCATGTTTTTATTCTGAAATTATGAACTAAGTTAATGGAGCAAAGGGAATCACCTCTGCCTTTTGAGGTACATGTAACCAGGAATGCCATTGCCAAGGTAGGGTTATATTACAGCTGGTAGTGGTGCTATGCTGGTGGAAGATAAACTGTATCCCTTGCTTTAGGAAGGAGCATCTGTGGAGATTAACATTGTTGGGTCGTTTTGGGATATATTTGAACACATGACATTTCTGTGTTCCCATTAAGCCATTGCAACTTTTTGTTATCTGTAAACCATTCATTAAGTAACCTTGCCTTTTTATGAAAAATGTATCATACCTCTTGACCATAAAAGGATCAGTGAGGATATTAGAAGGTAGTAATTTTGGTATCTGAGAAACATTATTTCATTTCTTTAGGAACAAAAAAAATAGTTTCAATATCAGCAGCATTTGGTATTTTCTATTAATAAGTAAGTCCATAATTGATGCTTCAGCATCTTCTGTGTGTTTGAACTTCAGAACACATTGTCCTGTGAAGATTTTTAAGAAACACTGAACACAAAATGATGTATGTAACTAAACTATTTTATCCAATTCCTGTATATTTCAGTAACATTACATTGGAAAAAGCAGAAAGAACACAGCAAATTTGTTGTAATTCATCCTAATAATGAGCACAAATAGTGTAGGAGATAGCATTTTAATATTGCAGATTAGCACTTGATTGCTTTATGTCCTGCTTAAAAATATAAGTGTAGATAATACCAATATGCCACTATGTGCAGAATTGCAAAATAATTAACTAATCTGGCTTTACTCGGTTAACCTGTCATTTGAAAACAACCTGAGAAGAAAGTGGGCTTTGGAAGTACCAAAGATACTTATCATTGTTTTATAGTTCCCTGGAGTTAATTATTTTGAAAGTATTAGTGAGGTTCATGTCTGAATGTCAATGTCAGTGTAATTACCTACACACTGAGCACCACATATAGATATTTAACTCAAGGTTTTGAAATGCTATTAACGATTCAGAATCATTTTCAAAAATTCACTTTTTAAGACCATATTTCATTGAAGGTTAAAATGACTTTTGAAAATGAGCATTCCTCAAAATGTTTTAGGCTAAACATTATACTTCCAGCTGCATTTTCAGAATCTTGACCTGAGAATGTTAACATGAATATTTGTTCAGTCAGTCATAAGCAGGTATAAATTGACTGTAGTATAAATGTGGTAGTTTATACTAGTAAATGATTTGATCCTGTGACTGTGAACATATATTCAGATTATATAGCTCTTGTAACACAACATTGTACAGTATTACCTGGAAAAGAAAGATTACCTATCTTAATGCATAACAGTATGTTTATGTTTGGGGTCAGATGCTCAGTAATAGTTATCTTTTAAATTTACATGCCATTGAGCCCTCCTGAAGTAAGCAAGGGGCTATGGATTATTGAGAGACTTTGGGTTGAAATTCTGAGTACTTGACAGCCTCCTGCTATGAAAGGGAGGAATAGGGAAAGAAATCTTACTATGAAGTAATTTAGGAATGCATTTCTTAAGTGATATGTAAGAAACCTTAGAAAATCCAGGGAAGCTACATAATATAAGTGATCTTTGGTTTTTACTTATTTATTTAAAGAAAAGTTCCTTCTGAATTGAAAACATTGCAAAGAGGAAGATAACTATTACACAATTTAAAGTAGGTCTGGGTGATTTGTCTTTGAAGTGAAATGAATTGAAAGCTGGCACCACTTTTGAAATCTTGAATTTTGTTCCTACAGAATGTTTACCATTGTAAAAGCTTTGACAACAATTTCCACCCTCTTTACTTGAGTAAATTGCTTTTAAGAGAGCTTTTAGATTAGACTTTGAACTGGAAAAGGCATAAATATGTAGAAAAGTCTCCATTGTCAGTATGTTTTCTATTAGCCAGTCTGTCAACTAAGCTTGACTCAACTCTGGATCTTACTTACGAATTCATTCTTATGAATGTAGAGTGTGACAATCCGTTTATCTTAATACAGGTTCTAGCTACAGATGCATGGAGTACAGAATTCCCTCTTCCCACAGTGCCTTTCTAATCCTTATTCACTAAATGTGACAGCTTACCTGACGTACCCGATTTCTTTATCTAAGTGTCCTAAGTACAGCTACAGACAACTTCCAGAACTTATTTTACAAATGAATATAGATGACCTCTATACTAATCCTTAGTATTAGATTCTAAATGCAGAGTTCTATTGAAGTCTGAGCTCCCTAGTTGCTGGAATATTCTTGATTAAAGCATTGACAGAAGTCATTTGGGATTCTCTTTCCACTTACATAGTTTTGTAATATTGCCATGGCAGGAACAGAGCACACGTGAATTCGGTTAAGTGCCAAGTTCCATCTTCGCCTTCTGATGACATTGATCCATGGATACATTCTTGACATTCTTTTTTAAGTCCGGGCCTTCTTATGGATCATTCTGCAATGATCATTCTTCTTATTTTCATTCTGCAAATAAGTTTATTGCCAGTCAGAGAGGGACCTGGGGGTGTTGATTGACAGCCGGCTGAACATGAGCCAGCAGTGTGCCCAGGTGGCCAAGAAGGCCAATGGCATCCTGGCTTGCATCAGCAATAGTGTGGTCAGCAGGGACAGGGAAGTGATCTTACCCCTGTACTCGGCACTGGTGAGGCCACACCTCAATTACTGTGTTCAGTTTTGGGCCCCTCACTACAAAAACGACATTGAATTACTTGAGTGTGTCCAGAGAAGGGCAATGAAGCTGGTGCAGGGTCTGGAGCACATGTCGTACGAGGAACAGCTGAGGGAACTGGGGTTGTTTAGTCTGGAGAAGAGGAGGCTGGGGGGAGACCTCATCGCCCTCTACAACTACCTGAAAGGAGGTTGCAGAGAGCTGGGGATGAGCCTCTTTAACCAAGTAATAAGCGATAGGACAAGAGGTAATGGCCTCAAGTTGCACCAGGGAAGGTTTAAACTAGATATTAGGAAGTATCTCTTTACAGAACGGGTAGTGAGGCATTGGAATGGGCTGCCCAGGGAGGTGGTGGAGTCCCCATCCCTGGAGGGGTTTAAGAGTAGGGTCGACATAGTGCTGAGGGATATGGTGTAGTTGGGATCTGTCAGTGCTAGGTTAACGGTTGGACTAGATAATATTCAAGGTCCTTTCCAACCTAGATGATTCTGTGATTCTGTGAGTATTTTACCTAAAGAGGTTGGATTTGGGGGTTTCGTGGTGGTTTTTTTTTTCTGGTGGTGTAGGGTTTTTTGGATTTTTTTCCCCATTTCATTTTCAAGAACAAGGTTAAGATTGCTGCAGAATATGTAAGAACTCACTTTTTTTTTTTTTTTCCAGGGACATTCCAGTTGTCAGGTACTACAAAAGCCCACAATGTGATCTGAGATTAAGATTTGATGTTAATATGCATATATTTGACCATTTTTGTCTACTGTATGTATATCTCCTTTCTGATCACATTCCAGAGAAGTAATTCTTGGCCAATCTGATTTCCCCTGCACTTTAAATTATATTGGCGTCAGCCTTTCTATTCTCTTTTGATGACACTTGGTGTGTAGTTTAATGCATATCGTGTAGTTCAGTGACCAACCAAGTGAATTTACTGTGTGTCTTTTGTTGGTTTGGTTACTTCAGAAATTAGAACGTGCTATTTCACTTCACAAGATAGAAGTGTTGGATTGATGGCTACCAGAATTCCTGTCTTGTTCTGGATATGTATGTTTAAAATTGCAAAAGATTTTCAGAACTCTTGTGGTGAAAAATACCTTACTGTGTGTAAACACTTAAATGTACAGGATTTTTTAAGAGTTTGTTAACATTGTTGTGTGTTCCTTTGGAAGCTCTCAAAGTTCTTGATAGTAATAAAAGTGTGTAATTAACAATAGTAAGTAATGAACAATGAAATAAATCTTATGCCCCTTTGTCACAAGATCTAAAGAAAATCAGCGGTTGAAGTCTGATTCTGCATGAAAGCACTTGCTGAGGGTAGCCATTAATTTCACAACTGCTGAATTAATCCCAAACAGAAAAATATTCAGTCATTTGACCAGATTGAGCATTGTTCTGGATTTTAATCTGAATCCTGCACATTTCTTACAGTTTTTAATAATAACCCTTGCATGTAAGGAACATGAGCAGATCAGTAAATAGATAACGTATTGCTTTTTGTTGAATTGGGGATTTGCAAGGTTGCTTTACTGAATTCAATCTCTTGTGTATTTTCAGGAAAATTGAAAACTTTGCAGTTATGTTTTTTTTCTTTTATCAATTCAAGGTCAGGTCTAATGCAAGTTGGCATAGCTTTACTCTTAGCACTCATAGATCATTGTTGGTAGTTGTCAGAAATTTTATTGTAATCATGTTGCTTTATTGTAATCATATTGCTTTGATGAAACTTATGATTTGTATACTGAGTTATCAATAATTATTAAGTTGAGGTAATTATAGTAATTTTATCAACCTATGATTTGACAAGAAACTTCTCAGAACTTGTTTAATGCCAATTACTTGTCCCAGAAGAAACTTCTGTACTTTTCACAAAGCCAAAGTGTGACTTCACTTTAACATAATACTGTGTAGTATCATAATTTAAAAAAAAAAAAATCTGCATTTTTAAAGAATTGCCAGAGCAGTTTGAAGACTAATGTCACAGTAACTAATCCATACTGTAGTTGTAGCTTAAGTTCCTCTTGCCATTTCAAGATACATGTACACTGTTTATCAGAAATATTTCTGTGAAATTTTAGGGCAGAAGAATCCAACTGTAATTGCAAGACTGACTTTGTACACAATCCAAACCAAATAATTGTGCCATCAAGCTCATAATTAATTTTAGTGTATATCTTGGAATTGCATTAGGTCTTGATTATTGTTAGGACTTCTGCAGTGCCTCTGAATGAGGAGTTCTACTATTTTGCATTTTAAACAAATACCTTCAGGTTATTAATTTCAGGTGTGTTCCATATAGAATGGCTGCATCTGCCAACCTGAAGCAAACCTCCGATATAGTTTTCACTCTTCTTTTTAAATTTTTTATGGACAGGAAGCACCACAGATGAAAGTATCCTTGCTGTAGAACTTCACGGAACAACACTAAAGCTAATGAGGGGTTTATATTTATAAAAGTTGCTCTGAAGAGGCACTCGCACTTTTGGAAATGAGTCTGAATTATTTCAGTCTCTTGATTATTCAGTGGACTATTTACTTTTCTGATCTGAGGAAATTTTCAACTGTAGGCTGCCAGCTCTAATTCAGGTAGTTGGCCATTTTTGAAAGTGTCAAGTTATCTGACCATAATAAAATGAGTTTCTCCTGTAGGGAAAACTCAGATTTGCAGCAGCTTGTGCAAAAGCTACAAATGTGTCTGTCAGTGTTTTTATGGTTAAGAAATGGGTTAAGGAAGATTCAGTATAGCCTTTGTCCTTTCCGTGCAGTATTTTTTTCACATCAGTCATGTCCTTCAGGAGGTGCTCTGAGTATAGAGTTGAATAAGAGTGTGCAACAGATGCAGTTTCATTGCCTTCTTTGGCCTGATGAAGTCTCATTGAAAATACATTGGAAAACACAGACGATTGGGTACTGAAGTACCTAATGCAAATTCCACACACACTGAATGTGTCCCAAACTTCTCTAAAAAACCACATTTTTTTTCCAAACCTTTGAGAAACAGTGCAATGATGATTTTAAGAATCTTTTGATCTATATGGAATAACTTTAAAATACCAACCCTGGACATGAGACATCTATTCTTAAGAAAACCCATTTTTAGTTACACCTTGAAAAATACAATTACATGCAGAGTCCAGAGAGCACATCAGTATGAAGGACTTCAAGTTAGGTGAAGGATAGAAAAAAACGAGAGTAGTAATTGAATTCATATTTGTGGTTGGTTGTAGAGGTTTGTATTATGTTGACAAAGACTTTCTAGGAACAGAAGAAAATGGTTTCATTTTAAAATTCAGTAGCCAGAATATAGGGAACCAACACTAACAAGCACAATTCCATCCAGAAGTAGAAAAATACAACATTTTTCATTAGATTTTAAGTTGATTTGCTTCTGGCTTGCTTTCTTGGACTTAAACTAGAGGTTAACAAATAAAATTTGAAATATTTACTTACTTACAGTAGGAGACACAAAATTATTAAACAGATTTTAAAGGAAGTATAATTAGCCCAGTTAATCTAAGGCAATACCTTATTCTGCTCAATGAGCTCTGATGGGAAAATTATTATTTAAACAAGTTTGCATACATAACTCAAAATCTAATTTTGTGATTAAGTTATATAGGTTTATAGATACTTGAAGTTTCATCAGTACAGGTCCTGTACTATCTAATTATATGTACAAGAGAATTCTGTAAGGAAGATAGATAATAGCCTGTAGCAAATTCATATTAATATATTAAATAATTTGGGTGATGGATTTTTTTTCAGGTTTCCTTTTCCTGTGTTTCCTTTTAGCCCTTTAACATTTCTCAAGAGTCAGTGCCACTTTTTCAACTGCCACTTATAAGTAAGATTGGATTTTTGTGAGAACTGAATCAAGGGGCCAGATTTTTTAAGGACACTTATTTCCTTCATTCTGTGTTTTCTATCAAATCAGTGCAAGCAGAATGCACAGTCTGACATATATATATCTCTACTTAATTAAAATACATTTAGCATCTTATCAGCAGCTAGCTTTGTGACTCAGCACTGATGGCTGAGATGATTGTGACTGTCAAGAAAATAATGGAACATCTTTCAAATGCCCATTCCTTGCTTAGTCCTGGGCTATATTTTAATTTCATTTTTAGAGGTTAACAGGACTTAGAATTGCTTGACCAGATTAAACCAAAACTGAATAAAATTTAACTTTAGTTAAAATAGAGTTGTAACAAAGGTAATAGTTTGTGCTTTTCATATAGTAAATTTTTGCTTGTTCCACAGCATTTAATATCTTTTCCACATAATTATTTTATTGATGTTTGTGCAAAAGCCACACATAAAGTAAAAGCACAATGAAAAAACTCAGCTCTATCTACAGACTAAAGTAATATTTTTGCCCTCTGATCTGTCATTACTTAAGTATTAGACTTGTTTACTGCAGTTGAACTGCAGGCAGTAAAATGGAATTACAAATTGGTAACCTGAAATCATGTTAAGGAATACTTCAATTTGGGCCTTATAATGAGCAGTGATGGACAGCTACACTCTTCAGTCAGTTCTGTCTCACTGACTTAAGTGCTCTCATATAGCATACCATGTTTGAGAATAAAATGTTGTCTGCAGTGAGTGCATGGGAAAATAATATTTGATCTTTGAGTGGCTATAAATATTTTTTCTGAGCAGCAAACAGATACTTGAGGACAAATTGCAACTTTCTTACAACACTATTGGCAGGAAATAGGTTATTATAAAACTGCAAATGCTTGTTTCCACACTTGCATGAAATACAGTACCTGTGACAATAAAGACTGATGTTACATATTGTAGAGGCAATCATGTAATACATCAAGTGTCACTTTAATGGAACAGTGCCAATGGAATTTACAAATGTGGCATCTATTTATTTCTAGCAGTACTGAGAAGGAGATGAAATAACATGGAAGTGATGATTACTTGTGACACGTTCCTTTTATGAAAATAACTGCTTTAACCCATGTTGTAGTAGTCCATGTGTTCTTTTTATTTCTATTTCTTCATTTCTTTCAATGAACTATATTTCTGTATATTTGTTTGTGCTTTTGCCTATCAATATGATGGAGTCAAGAGCATCTATTATCTACTGTAAAGTTGTGGTGATAACTTACCAGCCTTCTGCAACTTCAGGCAAAAAATCCATGGAACTGAATTGTGACAGTAAAGTAGTAGAATCAGAATTGAGGTAACATTGAGGGCTAGATTATCAACCTTATTTTGAAAGAAGCGCTGAATGAATTTTAAAATAATGATTAAGTGATGTAGGAGAGTAACACTGTGTCTTTCCCATTGGAAGAATCCTGGGTGAGGCTCATGTTAGTACAACAGCATGTCAGAGCTTGTTAACTCTACTAATAGGTAAGATTTATTTGCCCAGACTGTGCTCTCCAGAAACATGACTGTACTGCTTCTAGTTCTGGAGCAGTCAGTGGCAGCTGGAGGGTTCTCTATTTCACGTGATGTGAGGTGTGGGTGGGTGAATGTGCGCACACATGCATGTATTTGTAGGCCATAATAAAGTCTATTTAGGTAGCTGCGCCATCACACTGTCTTTGTTATTGAACCAGAAGCCTGTATGAGGGGATTTTACTGTAGGATCCGGATGCACGCACATGAATTCTGAGTCCCAAGTACTTTTAGGATTCATGTGTGTTTCTCTATATCTAGCTTCAGACACTTCAAGAGTCTTCTTGATACATGTGGATGCTGTGGATCTTTGAAACCTTGAGGTCTTATCTTCAGAGACGGGGATAGTCCTTGGAGATAGCACAGGAGAGTAAATTTTAACAGTAAGCCATTGAAAGGGAGAATGTTTATTAACACTGCCCACATTTATGTAGTTTTCAAGATACCACCATTGCAAATATCTGTAATGTTGAAGAAAAAAATGAAATAAGGGTTGTTGTGCTTGCTACTGACCTGTAGCATAAACAGCTCCTCTTCTTGGTACAGTTCTTGCAGAGAGTTTGATTAATGTTTCTTCCATGGACCTGTGTGTTTTTAAAGAGGAGGACAGTCTGGTCCATTGAAATTTCAGCTTGTGAAAACAATTTACTTGCTGCAAGCTGTTTGCAAGTACTTACGGGAAAGTAGTGGTGAATCTGGAGCATCTTCCCTAGTATATTATTATATTTTCTTCCAGTATCACTTTTTTATAACAACAAAAAAATAGGAGAGTTGCCTTGTGTTCAGTGGTTTAGTTGAGGTGCCACTGCTCTGAAGAGTAAGATTTGCATGGGCATTTCTGTCAGTCTGTATATATTCTATATGCTTCCAGGTATCATTTAAAATTCATTAAACTTCAGGGTAACAGTTAAAATGGAACTAGATATGTATTGATTTCTTCTCCTCCACTGCTCTTTTGGGATTCTTCTAACCTATGTTCTTTGCTGTAAAAATAGAAGAAAAAGAAGAATGGATTTCCTGATTTGCCTATGACCTGAGCAAGCTCTCCACATTTAACAGTATAGAAAGGAACAAAGGACAGTTCAGTGCTGCAGTGTCCTTCTAATCTTGCACTAAGAAATGAGCTAGGAAGAGTATGTTCTTTGAGGAAACTGTAGAGAGTCTTGCCTTTTTATTTCTTTTAAAAGGAGAAGGGACTGAAAATGAGTAAGGATAACATCTATACGTTAGTTATAAAAAATGCTTTAAGCCTGCCTAAGAGAATGGGAAAATGTATAGAATGTCTCTGCTTCTATTTTACTTCTCAAATGTAGTGTTTCAACAAAATACCACGTGTATACGCAGAAAATTTAGTACAGAGTGAAAGCTAAATTTAAAAAAGTTTTTAAATCCTTTGAAGAAAAGATAATGTGGGTTTCATTGTTATATTTAATCAGGTGAACAAATATATCTGGTACCAGTATTAGTTTTTGGGGGCAGAGTCATTGATGTACTTAGTCCACTATATAACTCCTATGGTATGCCAGACTGATTACTTAGAAGGAAGGGATAAAGGGATAATATAGTTACACATTGAGATTCTGAGGGGAAAATGGACCACTAAAAGCTTCTTTAGGATAATGCAGTTACACTGATAACTTTCAAAGATCAAAGCAACTGAGATTGATACCTTTTGGCTTCACCAATTTAGTAGTTTCATTTTGCATCAAAGCAGGTAAAATATTTAATTTTAAAATATTCCCTAAAGAATATAAAATCTTTTTAACTATAAAGAATTTTTACAAATAGTTTTTGAAGTTCACCAATTTTAATATTTAAAAATATCACGAAAAAATAGTACCACCTAATTTTAGAAAGGTAACTGTGGAGCAGGGGAGAATGTGTAATGATAGTTGGATGTGCATTATCGAGTTAATTCTCATGGAGGTTTGAGGGGCCATTAGAAGAGTATGATCTGTGCCTTTTCTTAGTTAATGAGACAGATATCTCTTTTTAAATATTTTAGTTTTGTTCTGTAAAGTTTCTATTGTTTTTCACATTCATTTTTCATTGTTCTAGCACTATATTTTCTTTTTGTCTTTCCAAGTTGTTTTATTGTCTTACAATGTTTGGTCTTTTTCAGATCATTCTCCTCTTAATAACCTGAGGTCACAAAACTCTACTAACAGGTTACTGCCAGTCAATACATTAGTTTATACGTGAATATAAACTAGCCAAAAAAAATTAAAACAAACAAACAGACAAAACAAAAAAATCCCACAAGAAGGTAGTGGCTGCATTATAACTTTTTTGGGAAAAAAGTTCATTTCAAAACAAACTAAAAACCTTTTTTCTACAGAGCAAAGGTACAATGCAGTAATATACAGCTGTGGAAACATAAGCTGTAATTGGAAGTAGAATGGTATGGGAGATTTGGGTACACATTGTTTTGTATCTGTGAAGGCCTCTTTGAGAGGAAATTTATGCTACAGATAAATGTAATATTCATCAATAAGGAGTTACTGTCATTCAGAGAAGTCAAATATCAAAGTATTGCTGGCATTTCAGATAAATTTCAAAACATTATATGATCGAAAAGGACACTTTCCATTTAAATTATTTTTAAGTAATAATTCAGATTATAATATTCTTATTTTCTGCAGAATTTTAATAGCCATATTTGGAAATAATCTCCATTGTATTTGTGGAACTGTTGTTCCTAAGCATTTACTTTGAAAAATAATCCGAAGTAGCATTTTTCAGAAATATATGTAGGAATTTGTTTATCGCTGACTTAAAATTTAAAACATGACCCTAAATATAATATTCTGAAATAATGCTGCTACTCTACCCTTCGTTAAGAAGTTGTTATTTTCTAATTATTGCCTCATTGTTTTTTTTGTTTTAAATTTTCTTTGCTACAGATCTTCCTAACTCAAATTGTCCTTGAATTTCAGGGGGTTTATCCTAAACCTTAACTAGCTCCTCAACTCTGTTATTTCAACAAAATGATTTATTTTGCATGCTCATCTCAGGTAACACAATCTCAGTTGTGTACGTTACTTCAATGAGGTGAGGAAGCAAAGTTTCTTACAGCAGGTGGTTCAGGAATAATTTAGGGCCAAGGACCCCATTCAGTTTTGAATGAATGTTCACATAGTGTGTTCTTGTGCACAAAATGAAATCCTGTTCTCATGGGTGTTTGTAACAGCCTTCTGAAGCTGAATACAGTAGTTACAGTAGTCAGCACGAACATAATAAAACTTTGCAAATACATAAGCAAGTTATTAAGTAAATTAAATACCAGTGTTTACATCTCTGAGGAGTGCTGCAAATGGATTATAGTTTATTTGTCTCTTTTCTGACATCCAGAAAAGAACCAATACGTGTCACAAGAGTTTCCATAGCTTCACAATTTTAGGATTTTCAGAGCATAGCTCGTTCTCCACTCTGTACTATAAACAGGTTTAAGGATCTTGCGAATACCTATAGCTTCATTCTAGAAAGCTGTCATTTGAGCTTGAATTGACAGGATTTTTTTTTTTTCTTCAGTAATTGTAATCAAATTATTACTGGTACATGACCAACCATATATACTGTATCTAATTTTTCAGGTGAAAGATTAATACACTAAACTCAGAACTTGGAACGCTTTCATTGCAATCTGACTTCTTAAAAACACTGATTCTTTTTCTCTGTATTTAAGCATACTTCTTTTGAATTCAGTACAAGCCCTTTGGAACAATATGCAATCAGATGGAGATTTTTTTTTAAAAAAGCCTTTGATACATATAGTCAGAATTTAACTTGAAAATGAACATCAAATTTGCAATGTCATGCTCCAAAACTAAGTTAAATGGTATTAATATACTTTAAGTTAATAGACATGCATTATTAGCAGACTTTTCTTCTTCTAGAAAATTTTTGACGTTAAGATCATAGTAGTAAAATTAATACTGCGACTTCCATATTATTTTGATGTTACAATTAACCCTGCTAAACAGAAGATACATATTAATTTTGTATCATTTTCAGACAAAATGTTAGAGGCTTTCTTATTTTTAAACTGTTTTCTTGAATTATCCTCTAATGCCTAAAAAAAGTTGAAACAATGTTTTTATGCTCCAGTGGTATTCAGGGAATCGAGGAGAAAACTGAAATACAGGGAATTCCCCTTAAGCATAAGGAAAGCTATTTTATGGTGGTCAAGCACTGGAAGAGCTTGCCCAGAGAGGTTGTGGTGTGTGCTTGGAGATGCTCAAAACCAAACTGGACAATGTCCTGGACAACCTGCTCTAGTTGACTCTGAGCAGGCACATTATCCTTCAACAATCTCCAGAGGTCCATTCCAAGCTCAACTAGTCTGTAGTTCTGACATTGTCCAGAGTGCTCTGTTTGTTTAGGGGCAGCAAGCAGCCTTCGTATAATATCCAGACAGTGCCCTCTGTTTATGTTTCTGTCTTCTCTGGTAATTTCGTATAAGACTATCTTTTCCAAAGGGGATTATTTTCATAAGTTTTGCAGATGATGGAATATTTGCAGTTCAGAGATCCAATATGGATACTTGTTAATTTCTCTGAGGAGAAGCTTAACAGATGGCAGTCAAAAGAGAAAGTAAGGGATTCTTTTTTTTTTTTTTTTTTTTTAATGAGTGAAATGCTAATATCTACAGTTATAAACAAAGAACTTCAGAAATGTTTTGCTGATAAGAAAACAAATGTGACATGGGGGAGCTACGGAGCTATGCAGAATGAGAAGAGAAAGCAATCTAGGCCCTCCTGATTTGACATTTATTAGCATAGTATAGAGACAAAAAAGGAGGAAAAAAAAAAATAACCCAATTGTGTACCTTAATACTAGAATGCAACGTGTAGAATTGTTAGTTTAAATCAGAGAATTTGTACAGAATAAAAGCAAGTACCTCATACACTGCTCCAGAAATGTTACAAAATATCAATGGAACAGTAATCATTATTGAAGTCTGAGTCAACAGAGCAGGTGTAAAACAGCATTTTTTACATAGGGACAGACAATGAAGGTATACCGTTGGTTTGCTACAACCCTCGCAGGAAGGAACCAAATATGTATGCAGAAAGCTGATTCAATGTATATGCTGTGATTCAGTATTTAAAATAGCCCTTGGTCTGGCTGACAAGCTTGTTGCTTTTGATTCTAGTTTACACAGTTGTGCGTACGCAAGCATCTGTCCATTAGGATGTGACCTGGTATTAAAGTCTCAGTTCTGATCTGTCGTTACTCAACTATCGCATGATTATGATAGATTTACCAGTTAGTTCTTCTATAAACCAGACCCTGAAACATTAACTTTTCTTTTTCTATGTGAGGATTATATCATCAGGCTCTGATTTTTAAAATTTAAGGTGAGGTGGTTACATTTAAAAAAACAAAGGGTTTTTTTTAAAAAAATAAAAACCCTAGAGAAAATGAAGACAATAAAGATTTTTATTATTATTATTTTTAAAGTTGTAAGTAGCTTTTGAATTGATGTGCATATTTAAGTGTCATTCTGTGCCAAGAAGGAGTCACTTTGTGTCCTAGAGGACAAGAGTATTCTCTGTAATTGTGGTTTGACAATACAAATCTTTGGGAAGAATTGAAGGAATTCCTGCCAACCCATCTACCTCCTTGTCCTAGCTTACATCCTCCTCTGCTGATTTAGCTGTTAAGAGCACTGCTGTTGGGGAACTGATGGAGCTTTAAAGAACTTCAAGGAAGTTTGCTGATCTGGTTCATAGTATGGCCACTGAAACAATCAAGCTAGCACAATTAATGGCACTGCAGTGTGGGGAGAGGAATAAGTAACAAGCTCTGGGAAAAGGGGGAGACTTCAAACCCTTGGATGACCCCATATGTCATCAAACTGAAGCCAAAATGGAAATTACCGTGATTTCAAGCAAATATGGAAGAATAAATCAGAGATATATATTATTGTAAGAAAAGCATAGTCTACCACAGATAACGTATGCAATTTTATTTCATTTTGTCCACCAAATATATACAGACAGCACGTGATTCTGAGTCATTGCAGTGTTCACTTCATACTATAAACAAAATAATTGGTATCCTAAACCTGTCACTTTCAGTGTTTTCTTAGAGATTTTCTATTTCCATTCCATTCCTTGTAGACTGTTATAGGGCTTTTATTATTTTTAATAACAATAAATCTCATTATTGTGGGTAAACAGGACTCCATGCTTGTTCATAACCAGAACAGTGATGGGATATGTAACCTGATGTATATTCTGGCTGCTGCAAACATATTTCACCTAAAGCAAGACAGTTATTTTGCTCTTTGTAGTCTTAATCATGACTGAAGGGAAGGAAATCTGTATCAGTGTCTCATTTCAATGTTTGTTGTTTGTTTTGTCTATAGTGGCCATCACCAGTGTAGAAAACTGAGGCATTTTTCATGAGGGAACAAACCATAAGACCAGCCCTTTAATGCTTGAATGTGCCAGAAGTTGCTTATTTCTTGAAGTGGTTAATAGGAAACATAATTCATACATCAAGGATGTGCCTTCTGCCTTATCTGCTACTGTGACTTAATGATCTATTAGTATTATTATTATCTATTATTATTATCACACTATTGAGTAGGATGCCCATGCTTGGTGACTACCTGGATCCTTTCTGCAGGAGGGACAGAAATTTTTGGTTCTGCTGGGCAAACATAAAGTAAACTGACTGATACCAGTTATTCCCTATTCTCATCCTTTCATCTTTTCAAAAAACATGGGAGAGATAATAGCTAGCTGATTACTGTAACTAGCCATAACAAGAGGAAAGCTGCTTGCCCACTCAGAATACAAGAGCTGTTGCATTATCATCATTGCTGTTTTTCTCACTGTGGGCTGCTACCAGACAGGAAAAGGAAACTGGTATCAGAATACGTAAGGTCTCACTGGAATATGGCACTGCAGATTGGAAAAGGCAGTTATAAAATCTGAGTATTTTAACCTTCTTTTTAGAAAGAAATGTCATTTACTTAGCCTGGAGGTAAAAAGCATTATGGAAGCAAATGTAGAGTGCTTATGTTCAAGACTAAATGTGTGTCTATGAACTATATTATAAAATATGAAGTATGGAATAGGTTTTGTGTCACTTACCTCGTATCTTACTCATATAATTTGATGTTTTCAAAATTCTTGCTTTCAAAAAATATTTAAGGGAGTGACCCAACCTTGCAGTAGCAGAATCTGGGATCCAAGGATGTTTTCTGTGTCCATTTCAACAGAGCAGGCCAAATTCATTTGTAGCACAACCACAGTCAAGGGAGTAAATTTGAGCTAAGTCTGTACTTGACCCAGGATATATAGGCAGATAGGACAGACCCAAGTAGCTCTCAGACACAGACCAAAGTATATTTTTTCAATGAAATTGGTAATGAATTCCATAATGTGTTTGGCACTTGAATTCAAAATGTTCTATAATATTTCAGTTTTAAAAGCCACCTCTGTGCAGCTTAGTTTGATTTGTGTTCCCTCATGTACACACACGTACATACACACTTCCCTCCAGATTCCAGTTCAAGAACATCGTATAGTTAATAGCCTGCAAAATATATTTTCTGGGAGCAACAAATAGATACATTTTAAACATAGACTTGAAGATATAGGATTCATGAAGTAGTTTAAGAGAAAAGGTACAAAAAAAGTCCAAGTGTATGTCTGATACTTGATATTTTGGATTATGCAGTAATTCTGAACATTAGAGCAATCACTTCAAGCAGTCTTACTGAATTCTGTTTGATTAATACTTCTGCATATTTTAGGAAAATACAAAATACCAGTTAACAATAATTATTTTTTTTGAATTATTTTCTATTATGTTTGAATGACTAATTTGGTGCAAAGTTTTAAATTTTAAGTAAGAATTGCAATATTTATTTTTGTAGTCCTTAAAGATACTTATTATACAATTTAAGACTTGGATAACATGGTTGCAGCAGTTTGTGATTAGTTTTTTGTGTGGCTAATGTTTTTGAGTGTTTCCAATGTTTTTAGCACTGATTGTTTCCCCACACACACCCTTACAGTGTGAAGTACCTATGTTCTTAAATTTAATGAAGGTAGAACATACTAAGCAGATGTTTTGATATCAAGAATACCTCAGATAGTATCCAAAATGAAATACTAAAGTTCTGAAGATGCTGCTTTGAATTCAGCATGCATGCAAAGAACAAATTGTGCAGAAAGTTAAATTTATGATTATTGAATTTTTAAAATAAACTTATTTTTAAAATATTGAGGACTCTTTATTTTTTGTCTTGTAACTCATACAACTTTTGTCAACCCCTTTGAGTACCTACCATCACTGTCAAAAGGATGGATAGTAGTTTGTATGTCACATGGCCCAACCTGCTGTCTGTCAGTGGAGAGTTGCTTTCAGTTCAGTAGTGAGACAAATATTTGCTAACACAGGAGGAACTGAGAATTACCTTGTTCTTTCTCCCCTGTTACATTCCATTGTTACTAGGACATAAGAATATGCTTTAACTATTTGTAATACGCAGAAGAATTGCTTTTCCCTTTTTGTGACTTAGCGGTTACATAATTGTAGGGTATGTAAAAATGAAAAATCTTACTTCCATGTCAATTGGTGTGGAAGTGTTATGTAATTTTGCTCTATTTTGGCCACTTCTATGTCATTTTAATGATTAGTCACTGTAAGAAGCTAAGTGGAAACGGGGATTCAAAATTGTGAGAGTAAAAAGTTTTTTGTTTTGTTTTTTTTTTTTTTTAATTCTTGCCATTTTATTAAATATTTTTTAGAAGGGAACAGGGGGATTAAGGAGATGTTTTAGCATCAGTGTGTCAAATCAGTTTTGCTTTTACAAAATAAATGTGTTGCTTTTTATTCTATTTATCTTTAAAAGAAACAAGACTGACAGCGTTTTTGAAGTACCTTAAGTAGGCATTTAAGACAAGAGTGATTTACAGCAAGAGTCAGGGGAGTGATGTTTTTTTCTGTTTCATATTGGTTAAGCACATTTCCTTGAGACGGAGGGAAAAAGGTGACAGTGGGTTGTAGAGGTATATTTTCTTTCCATATCAGCTATAGAATTTCCAGTTTTATTTTTAAGGGCAGTAGAAATCTATTTAAAGAGACAGTCTTGAACAATATATAACTAGATTTGCATCCACTCCATTGATAAAATGTGATTTAAAGAGAATACAGTGAATATACTTGTAAAGCAAAACAATATCTCTTTAGTGTTATGTATTTTGTATGCATCGATGAATGTGTGGTCTTGTTAACTCTTGGGAGTTTATCACAGGAGGTGTGATATCTTTGTTTTTCTTCTAAACTCTTTTCATTAACTCTTGACGCCATGAGAATGTGGAATATTTTAAAAGTGTTTTTAAAGAATTCTCTTTATCCATCACCAATGTGAAGAAAAATTTGAACGTGTTTTTCAGATACTTTGAGTACTATCAGTCACTTTCTTTCTACGTGATCCTCACTGCCTTTAAGTTCTGTGTTTTCTGTAAATGCACGTACACCTTTTATAGGCACGGCCGTCTTTCTCACCCATATCTCAAATCAGTACATAGTTCTAAGCATCCCTTGTCCATTTGTGAGTCATGCATCGTGAAATGCAAGCTGCCACAATCCTGTTGTAATTGGCAGAACAGTTCATCATCTCATGCTTCATTGCCTGTAAAGCTGCTTTTAAACATCCTTAGTTGGGGCTGCTGTTAAAATCTCTGGTTGCAGAATTTCAAAGTTCTTTTTCTACAAAAGAGAAGCAAATGTTTTTCTCTTCCTCCATATTGCTACCAATGGCCAGTGAAGCAAAGTACTTCAAAATTGACATATGTTCCACACTGTAATTCTAGTGGATAATTCATAGAGAACTGAATAAAGACATAGCAGGAAACTGCTTGTTACTACTTCCACTCCATGGGCATCTGCTTCAGGATTGGTGTTTCTCAACTACATTTTTCTATACCAGTTATTTTTCTTACCCTTGCTGATATTTTTAGCTTATACCTCTCAAGATACTTTTTAAGTCTGAGGCTGTGGTCTTCTCCTTCCCATTAATAAAATCCATTCTGACTTCCATATTGAGCACCATAGGGCAATCAGCACCACTTTCTTTGCTTTAGAGAGATGGAGAAAGAGCTCTCCATTTGACTTCATATGCAAAAAAAACATGTATCTGACTTTCAAAGTCCAAACACTGAGCAGATGTGGGGCTTTCCCAGAATTTACTGTTCATAAGCACTTGGAAAACGGCATCAGTGTTTCCGGATCAACATTCTCACTGTATCCATTTACACCAAGAAGTGACAGCCAGAATCAGTTTATTTTTCTTCCTGTGTTCAAAGAGACAATTTAGGAGGGAAAAGAACTGTGTCATTGACTTTGTGAGGTGTGGCAAATGGGTACGTTTTATATCAGAGTTTAGATGGGATCTCTATAGGTTAGGATCTCTATAGGTTAGGTTAATGGTTGGACTTGATGATCTTCAAGGTCTTTTCCAACCTAGAAATCCTTCAGTTTCATGAGTTTAACTATACTCATACTAATAGTGCCATTGGAAAGTATATAGGAAGTCAATAAGATTTGTCTTAAGAAAAGGTGTTACTTTATGGAACTATTCATTGAAAGAGCAGTGTGAATAAACAGCAGCAACAAAAAAAAAATCAAATCTTGGTGTATAATGCATGAATGTGACAGTGCAAGTGTTGTCTAGCAGTATTGATAGTGTGAAGACTTAATTGAAGGCTGCTTTTTGAGTAGGAAGATTCATGTCTGTCTTAAAAATGCTGCTCATGGACATTCTTGTAAGCAGCTGTAGCTGAATATGTAACAAAATAGTTGCTTCATAGCAGAATTATTATGATTAACAGTAGTGATGTGGTTTTAATACCTAGAGCCACCAATCAGGTAGTGGAGTCTCCGTGTAGTAGGCACCACACAGTCCCTTTCAGTCTAGGCGTGTGGTTAGATGTAAGCCAAGAAAACCACAGATAAACTGATTTTGCAGGGAAGTATAAAGAAACCGTTGTGACTAGCTTCATGAGTACCAGTGGAAGCCTAACAGCTGTTGAATGTATCAGCAAAGCTGTGGGGTAAGCTGTACACAAGTTCAAAGTGCAAATAATGTAAATGTCTGTGATGTGCCAGTTTATATATCTTTGGTTTTGTCATGGTTAATACAAGATCCAGTGCTGACAAAGGGCAGTGCAGAAGATACGCTGGGAATGTGTAAATGGAAGAATACCTCTTCTACAGCAATGCGCTGAACTAACTGTTCACTTCAGGCAATTGAATGACAGCACCATTTTATTTGACCAAATGCACTTCATTCTGTCTCTTATGCTCTAATTTATTCTCATCATGTGCTGTGAAGTCCTACTTGGAGTGTCTATTCTCAGCATAAAACTGTTTGTCAAATTTCTATTAAGCTTAAGGTGAAAAATTAATGAGCCATTCACTTCAGATACTTCAAAACTAACACTGCTCTATTATTAATGCAGCAGAAAGTCACAGATATGAGTATGTACAGTTATGGTTCAGTGTTCAGGCTACCCTTTTTCTGTATTTTGGGGGAGACATCATTAAAACAGTGTTTCAGGTCATAGAAGGAATTATTTTAATGAATTTTATCAGTAAACTTTTTAGACATTTATTAACTTTTTGTTTTATCAGATCCTGGCAGAGGGTGACTTTAATAAACAGATGATGACAAAATACAATATTCTGTCTAATCTTTCTCTGAATCTCAGATTTAAAGAAAAATGAACAGACAGTTGATTCTTATAGCAAACTTTTTACGGAAAAATAAATAAAAGCCTAATTGCATAATACTGAATAAGCTGTGGGTAGAGCAGTATTCTTCTGAGTAGAGAAGTATGACATTGTGACTGTCTTATGTTTCATGTGCTCTGATTTTTCAGCCTTGACAAAAGTCATGGAAACAAAGTTAAAATTGAACTTTAACCTAGAATTGAGTTGCATATGGTACACAAATACTGTTGTTAAATTCTCCCAGCAAAACCTTTTCAGAAATTTCAGAATATGTTACCAATACCAGTAAGTTAAGTGATAGAACACTATGAAACGCTAGGTTACGAGTGTGCATCCCAGACTGAGCAGTGTGGAAACTGATGCTCAAGGTTTGTGTTTGCATTGAAAAAGAAAACACAAAACACAGTCACTGCAAAAGTAGAAATGTAGTCATCACTTTCTATGCAGAAAATTTTGCCTCTTTTTGTGCTCCTAAAATTAATAATTGATTAGCATATTTTTCTTCTTACATTCCCGTATGTTCTCTAGAGTCTCTTAAATTAATAGCGGTTTTAGGCCTGACACAGATTGTTAGAGTTGCATAGAGGAAGGAATTTTATTTCTTGGAAGATTTTCATCCTAACAAAGTAAATTTCATTACAAGCAAAATCTCAAATTTAAATTATTCTCAAAGCATTTTCTGTCCTCACAGATCCTGAAAAAGCACTATGTGCTCCAAGGAGTTTGGCACCCAGCAGGAAAAGAGCAAGCAAGAATCTCACAAAGTTCTTTCAATACACTAGTGTCTTTATGAAGTTGCACCGCACTGGTTTGCAGTTGATACAGCACCAAGCCCATGAGTATTTAAAAACTTAACGATTGTGCTTTGAGTAGTAGCCCTGGAAATCTCCAGACTTCTCAATGTACATTGTGTTTTACTGGGGAGATAGGTCTTGAATCTTTCACTTTTGACTCCTGATCATGATGCAGATAGCTTTCCTCAGTCTCCAAAACAAGGTGCTCTCATAGCAACTAAAAAATGGCTGGCAGAGGGAAAGGAACTTTTACTTTTTTCTTAAAGCATTTTTTAATATTAATTCCTATACTGCTTTTTTTGTAAATGTTTCAGGAAGTTCAGTTACTAGAGCAGCATACAGAAATCAGGCCTGGAAAAGATATTAAGTCATCAACTAATCTATCACCTTCCCTCAGGGAGGGGATCAACTATATCTGTGTCATTGCTGACAGATGTTTGTTTAATCTTTTCATTAAAAATATTTCAGTTGTAGAGGTTTTACCACCTGCCTAGGCAAGTCTTTATGAATTCTTCCTATTAGAAAATAACTTAAATCTCCCCTTCTATATTTTCAATGTTTTATTTTACTTTTTTTTTCTTTTGCCCCATACTTCAAACTCTATCTTTTATTGTGAAAGGATTCATTTATAAACATGGGAGGTTTTCTCCTGTAAGTTGTTCTCGAAAGTGTATCTTTCACAGTTTATTCAGGTGTGAATCTAAAGTTGTGGGTAAATGGAGAAAGGGGAGATGCTTTTCATCTGCAATATTTTGAGCTTCATTGCTCCTGTAATATAGTCTTCAGATTGACCAACAATAGACAGAAAATAATGTCTCAGTTACACATCTCTGATGGACATTTTGGGAATCTTTTTGATTCCAGAAACAGACTCTCAAAGCTTGAGCAAACTGATTTTACCATCAATTTACTGAAGTAATAACTTTGAGCGATTTTCAACCCTGTCCAACTTTTGATAAGACAAAACTTTCTCTAAATTATCATGTTTTGAGCCAGTTTCACCTTTTCACTTAAAAATTTCTCTGATTCTGTCAAAGTGAACACTGTTAACATTTCCACTGTGTATTAAAGCTGAACAACACTTCCCCCCCCCCCCCCCCCATAGTTAAATGTTATAGCCTTGGTCAATTTTTGCATTCTGATTAAGGGTATACGGTAAGAAGTCTCAGGAGCTTCTAACACAAAAATAAAAAAAGGGGAGGATATGTGTGAATTTTCCTATGTTGTGGTTCAGTAACAATGCTCCTGATAGTAATTTTATATAAATTTATTAGAACGTGTGCTGTTGATTTCTAATAGCTTCTTCCCTTTGTGGTTGTAGTCACACAGAATGTAAAGGATGCCTTTTGGTTGTTAAGAACTCCACATCAACAGAAAATGTGCTATTTGATTCACAGAGGTCTTGGGGAGAGGCCTTCTGTTCTGACTCTCTAGTTGGAAGTCTGGAAATAATTCAGTATGGGCAGGTACACTGGAAGGCTTTTAGAGTTTTGCAGGTTGTTCTAGATCTGTTTTCTGTCCTACGCTATGAATCTGCTCTCCTTTCCCATGGCGGACTTTTCATCTGCAAGAGTATTCTTGCTTTCCACGGGAAGAGATGATGCCTTTATTAGGCCAGCTGAAATAGTTGACAAAAACAGATGCGCATTTTGTCCTGAAGCACTTCAGAGCATTTCCGTGTGCAGAGTTCGCCTTTTTTCCCAGTTCTGTCAGTTGGTCTCCCAAAATATTTCATTATCTCATCAGAAACCTTCCCATGCTTAAATGTTGGACAGTCATGTGTGTGGAAACTCACATTTTTTCAGTTAAAGGGAGTTTTTAAAATATTCATGAATCTGCTGATATTGTGAGGTTTGTGTGGTGGCTTCTTAAGATCTTAAAGCTGTATAATGAAGTATTCTGATGCTTTCTGATCTACACCTTCCTCCACTTGACATGTCTGTTTAATATGCTCTTATTTCAGGCCTCTTTCACCTGAGCCTTCAACCTTCCATCACAGAAACACCCCTGCATTTATAAAATAAGTTATAGTCACCTTAACTGCATTGAACCCACTCTGAATCAATGATTAGATTGTATTCTTTAAAAGAGGAAGGTGTATATTAAAATTTTCAGGCTTTATGGTATATGCAGGTTGCCATTATATCATCAACGTTCATCCTCTGTGGTGTGTTTCTTGTCAAAGCTCTCACTTGTTTGTGTGATAGCTCGCCCTTAAACAGTTTTAGTGCTAAGTAGCATCGTTCAGTGAAGACAGATACTTACGTGTGTTTTCAGGCTGTTTAAATGTCTGCTCTTCCCTGTAAGGCTGTGTTCAGTTCTTACTTGAATTTGAAAGTTATCGCTGATGAATAATTCTATTTTTCCCCGATTCCTTTAGCTACACACCAAATAATTTGGTTGTGTTTAAATCACATGCAATCTAGTATCTGCTCAGACTCTTTGACAGTTTGGGGAACAGTTCCACAAGAAAGAAACTGTCAATATGTACGTGTATTTTTGTGACATATGTTCTTGAAGGGATTTTCTTTTTTTTGGCAAGGTAAGTACAAAGTAACGGCTGCTTATCTCAATCAGTTGTTTTACGCTGTATTGTAGATATTTGCTTTTTTGTTCGGTATATGAAGAGGAGAAATCTACTTTTCATTTACTAAATTGCTGGTCTCTTTCTGTCTTTTAAGATGGAAGCTACAGACAATATCGACCAAACCTCACATCACTGTTAGTACAACCTATTTCTGCAGAGCTTGCCAAAAAACTCGTTTCCTTACCTGGGGACACTGTCCAAAAAGATAGGTGTATACATCTCCAGCTGCCAGCTACAGGTAATGCTTTTTAAATAATACTTTCTTCTAACTGTGAAACGTTCTTCAAGGACTGATGTGGGGGAAAAAATTGAGAACACAATCTTCCAGCAAAGATACTGCAGTGTTTCAATGAAGGAAGGAACAGGTTCCAGATAATGTTCTAGATTATATACATTTTTAAACAGTAATTCTGTGTTGATTTTTATTTTGTACTAGTCTATCATTCACCAGAAAAAAATGCAGAAAAAAGGTATACTTTATTATAACGCCTGTTTAAATGAATTGATTTGAAGCAGTCATCTTGGAAAGGGAAGGCAAATGAAATTAGCCACTGTATCCTGTGCTAAATGCAGTGATGATAACAGTAAAAGCAAATTTTGAGGGCAACCATTGTACTATCACATATGTGCTGTATCACTTGTTTATTTCTTTTGGAAAGTTATTGTGGAATAGGAATACAATGCAGCAAGTCATAAAAAAGTTTGGTTAATTTTATGACTTGTGTTAATATTTGTAGTTACACATACTAAAAAGAAAGGCAGAAAGGCCTCATGCTTCAGTGGTTTAAGCTGTTGTGGTTAGGCAGGACTATTGCTCTCCATGCATGGCTGACTAGGTATTTTAAAGATGAACTGATCTTCCCCACAACCAGTAGGCAAAGACTATGTAAAGAGGAAAGAAGGGGTCATTTTGGAAGGAGCAAGTGCTTAACCATTCCAGGTAGGATGTGTGAAGCTTGATAGTATTGTAGGAATTTTCAACGGCTGGAGTGCCTGAAGGAAAGCATGAATTTGGGCTGGCAAATGACACTCATTTTAGAAAGATAAAAGACTGCACTGTGTCCGTTTCTCAGAAGGCTTTGTGTGGAGTCTGCGGGACAGAATCACCTAAAGGGTAGCTTATTCTACTTATTTTGTGGCAGGTGTGGCGTGTCTGTTTTGTTTCGCTGAGAAGGCAGGGATTCTGTTTGGTGGAAAATTTCTGGAAAGAAAGAATATTCCAACCTATCAGAGTAGTAAGAGCCAATCCATGTTCAGCTTTGGGTGAACACAATGGCTTATGTCTGATTTCACGTAAAGCTTCTGAGTAAAGTAAATTTTACTTTAAAGTAAAGTAATCCATGTGAGATTCTTTTTTAAATTCTTATTTTATTGAGCAAGCAGAGCCTATAATAAGAAGCCTTGCATAATTCTATAATGCATTATGATATCTTCTGCCTTGAAATAATGGTGAAACTATAGATGTGCCAGAGCATATAGTGTGCTGAATTGTTCAGTAGCAGCCTTAATGGAAGAGATAAAAGACTGGTCTCATGATAAGAAACCTTGTACAACTATTTAAAAATAATAATATCTAAAGAGAAAATGCTGAAGAGAGCAATGCATATGAGAATAGTTAAGGCTGAATTTGCAGTCTTCCTGTTGATTTCAAGAAGCTTAAGGGAGAGATTTCGCTTGACGTAGAACTCATCACTTATCTGTCAAAAGAGGTGAATGAGCAATTCAGATGATTGGTTGGCTTAAAATTTGTTAGAATAAAATGATCATCATTCTCTCATCAGTATGTTTCAAAAAGCTGAACAGCAGATTCATCAGTAATGATTAAACATTTATATATAGTTTTCTCACATTGCCTTTTTTTTTCCCCTTAGCCTTGCAGTTTTCAAGAGACATAATGTGACAGAGGGAGTGGGAGGATATGAAGAGAAACATCTGAGATATATTGGATGCTTAGAACCTACAAAGCGAATAGTGGGAATTGAAGCTAGTTATTAGTTTTGTGCTAGTTGAAGTTAGTAATTAGATTTGCTTTTTGTTTAGTATGGTGCATCATTGTTAATCCTCATTAATCTGAAATTCTGTGCTCCCATGAACTTTTTCCCAGAAATGGGCAATTAGAAGGAATTTAAGAGTGAAGTATTATAGAGAAGCGGTGCACTTCTGAAGCTTTCTTTTTTCACAGAATATTACTAGGATATTTGCTAGAACATTGGGAAGATTGCCATAAAACTATAAGCATAAATTAAGAAAGTCCTGCTGTGCTGCAGTAAACTTCCTTTGTTGTTTGTTACCTGCAAGTTGGTAGATTTTAGTCAGGTGCAAATCATCCCTTTTCAATGAATCTCTTGAGTATTTAAAGTAAATCTATCTTGTGGAATTTAATTTACAAAGTGTTTTTCATCACTAATAACCATATACTTTGGTGTTAAGGTGATAGCCTGGAAGTCTGGTAGTTAAAAAACACTAGAGATATATGTGTAATCTTTCTCTTTGGCTTTAAGCGTCAGTTTTCATACTTATATGATTCGCATCTGAGAAGACAGAAGATGAGAAAGATCTGGGATTTCACTAGTGATCAATCTCCAGCTGTCTGTGGCAGAAGGGCAGACCTGAGGATTTCACAGATCAACTTGCATGATTAAATAGCTTTCACTGTCATATGGTATATAAGGAAAAAGGTGCCATATTTTTCAGAGGATGAATGGAACCCTGAGGAATTTGAGTTGCCAGACTTCTAAATAGGGAGATCAAGGGAATTTTGTCTGAAAGGTTCTCAACTGAGATCCTCTCTAGAACTTCGGAAAAATAAGATAACATGGTATATGAGGAAAAGTGTTCACACGGGTAAGTAGCTGTTTAAAATGACAGGAAACAATAAGTAAAATAAAAATCAATGAAGAGACAGAGATAACCACCAACAGAGATAAGGATTTGTGATGAGAGGTGTTCAAGTTATTCATAAATGGCTATTAATAGAGGTCCTTTTCCCTTCTTCCTCTTTAGCCACAGGATATTGTGTATGCTAAAAATTTACGTGAGTGAAAAAAGGCTACTTAAAAATTCACTGAGGGGGAAAAAAAAAGAATCAAAATAATTTAAACACCAGACACACACCCCACACGCTCCCCACACCCCACTTGACTAAATAACTTTCAAGTCACAGGAGGGCACAATAATGTCTTGGGAAAGAATCACTGTATGTTCACCCTGTTCTTACATTCTCCACATATGTGTTGTTGGTCACTCTTGAAAGGGCTAGACGGCCAGTTGGTCTGACCTAGTATGCCTGAGCAGTGTGACTCAAATTACATAAAGTATAATGCAAGAATTCGTGCACTGATCTCACTTAAAGGCTTCTAAGTTCCTTCAACCAACTGATGTTTAAACCCAACCCTATTTCTCTCTTTGTCTGGATCGGCCAAAATCATTGAGGGTGTATTATTTCAGAAAATATCAGTAGAGTTAACATACACAGAAGAATATCCCATTTCTTATGAGCTCTTAATGCCTTTTGCTGTGAAGCAGGTGTAGTTTTTTATATTTTAACTTATAAAATAGTAAAACCAAAGCATGAATAGTTTAAGTAACTTGAATGATATCAAACACTGTGTGAATAATAGAGCCAGGTATACAAAGACTCCCAGCATTCTATAGATAGTAAAATGGCTCAGATAAAAATGCTTTTTAGGTAGAATCATTTGATCTTTTGTAACCTTTTTTTAGCCTACAAAATACAGTCATTGATCAATACTGAATCATCTTAATGACTGCAATGCAAAACTTCATTGTAGGCTGCAAACATATCCATATCCTCTACCAAAAAAAGGTGAGAGTGGAATAGATAATCAGAAGTGACTGTTACTGAACAGGTCTGTAGCATAACGTAAAGAATAGCTTTTGTAAGACTTTGAACATCAATTTCGTACAGTTCCACATGTCAGTTGGTCATTATACTGAGTTTTATAGTCAACTCTGATCATGTGAAATTTGAATCATTAATTATACGAAAGGAGTAATTGGAAGAGTCCTTTAGTTTCCATAAAAGACTATCATCGTCCAAGACAAACTTCTCTGCCAAGTGCTGGACTAGTGCAAATCTAGCCTGTCTTCTTTTCAGTTGGAGGAAGGGCATATGATATCAATATACAAACCCATAATTTCTAGATATTTGCACGATGCGAAACGTAAATCTAAGAAAACAAATAGAGAAAGATATCGACATATTGTGTGGCAGTGCATGTTACTGTATCTACCAAATCTGAATTCATTGTACATAACGGTAAAAATATAATGATGTTCTGCAGGTATTGCTTACTGCCATTTGAAAGTACATGTTAAATAGGGAAGTCAGATATAATACAGACATACTAGATATGAAATATTACAAACATTTATACTAATACTCTTGGATTTTCTTTTTGTGATTGCTTTAAGTTCTGTTCTCTTTTTAAAGAGAAGTTCATGAAAAGGATTAAACATAAACAATGTGAAGCATTTTTTTTATATATTTTCTCTCTACTACTTGAAGCCTCAAGACTTTTTGTACCAGAATTGGAGTTGATCAAGATATATTTTCAGAATTCTGTTCTGTGCCGTTATTTTTGTGTGTGATGCTTTGGTTTTGATTGCTGTAAAGCTGGTAAAGAATCAAAATAGTGTGAGATTATGAAATACAACTATACAGTATGAAGCATTCTCAAAATTCATAGCTAGCTATCTTTGATACTGTGGCACATTCATTCTGTATCTCATTAGGCCATCCCAGTATAGAGCCTCCTTAACGGACTTTGTTCTAGACATTACTTTTTTTCAAGAGCTTTTTGTCTGAATAGATTTATTGCTGAATTCCTTATTGTAGATCAGAAAGTATGATCAAATAGCAAAAAGTTTATTCATTAAGCTCTTCGGACCAAGATTGGGCTTGAGGACTTGGGGCCTATGAATATCCATTTTTAAAGGAGAATATAGTTAGTAGGCAAGACAGTTGGTTAATCAAATAAAAATCTAGTAGGGAAAAAAATTAGGGATACTAGATTTCAAACAGATTGAATTTAGATGGTATATTGCTTATATTAAAAAAAACAGTAAAGGCTTTTTGTTACAACGACATCTGTCTAGGAGTTTAGACATGTTCCTGCACAAATAATTTTATAATTCAACAATGCTGCATGTTGTCATAGATTCAGTATTGATTTTTGCATGTGCGATTTGATAGTGTCACACAATATTTTCTCAGAGATAATATATAAATGATATACTATTTTATAAGTTTATTTGCTTTTGCAAGTATGTAGTTATGTTGCATATATTATCTTTGGTATATAAGTTATATTGTTTTAGAAATGCTTATGAACATTACATTTCTTTGTTTAAAGTCCTATGTTTGAACTTAATTGAAAACTGATGTAAAATATGGAATAAATAAGGTTTTACACTCAACTTGACATGATGAAATACTGCAAACTAACTAAAATATATTTTTCACAGTCCAGGAGGATTTTAAAAGGCCATTAAGTAGGCAATCTAATATGGTAGTAGTAGTAGTTTGGAATTTTACTCAGTTATTCTAGAAAATGTCTAATGAAAAGAAAGCATTTGTTTCATATGACAGCAAAAGCTGCTGTTGTTTATGTTTTAATGTATATTTATCATATAGGTGTATTTAATAGTATTCCAGATATTACATATCAGTCCATATTATTCCATACAGTATCACCAATAGAAGAAATTTGATTATTTGTTATATGTAAATAGCTTATGGTGTTTTGACATTGAGCGCAGAGAGTTCTTACTGTATCATCATGACTGTGGCATCTGATATTACTTTAAAGCCTTTAAAATCGGGCTCAAGTTTATATTCCTCTATGTTGGCATGAACTTGGGATAAGGTTAAAAGCAAAAAAAGAAATAAAACATACCACATTTTACAGGCTACAAGTAAGAGTTCTGCTCATCTGAAGTTCTAAAATTGTCAGTCAAATGAGTGTGAAATAACCATGCATTTCTAAAAAAACCCTGTGTAATTGTAAGAGAAGGTAGTCATTTGGTATTAGAATTTACAGATTTCAAGTCAAGAAATAAAAAATATTGACGATAAATATTTTTTTGCTCTTCTATTTAGGAAGTAGCTTTTGACTTACATAAACTTAAAGAGTATCCCAAATAATATTAAGCTAAAGTCTCCTCATAGTTTTCCAGAGAATACACAAAAAAAGAAAGTTGTCAAGATCTTTAAAATATAGCATTAATAAGAGAGGTTTGTTGTCAGAACTGTTTAAGGGGGATTAAATTTCGTTTCTGCTGTATACTCCAAAGAGTACTTTCAGCCTTTTCATCTGGTGTACTAAGCCTTTAAGCCCAAGTCACTTTAAGCTGACTACTGTGTTACATGACTATTAACTCGAATATCTGATTCCAGAATATGTGTATTACCAGAAGTTAATTTTCTATTTCTTTATTGTCAGTTGAAGGCTGGATAGCTGATGTCGATTAAAGAAAAACAGTTCAGTCAGTTGTCTTCAAAAGGATTTATCTTCTTTAGTCTGAAAGGGGGCCTAAAGAAATATATATTTAAAGTGTTGTAGGGTTAAAAAAGGAAAAGAAATCAGTTTACCTTGAAAATCTTTAAGCAGAGTAAATTGGCTCTAGAATGGTTGTAGGTGAGAAAGAAGTAACTTGCATAGTCACATTTAAACTGCTTAATCAACATGGATGCCATGAGCTGTTTTCACATTGTTTTAAAAGACCTAAAAAAGAATGTAGGTGGCAGTACAGTGGAACCATTTGGATTAATATATATTTTTTTAATGATTTTTTTTTTTTTACATCCTAGAATAGTATCTGTAGATTTATAGAACAAACGCAATTCATCATCACATGGTGTTAATGAACCTTACAGTAGCTTACAGCAGGGCAAAGTTAATTACAACTCGAACCCTAACACATGCATGACAGATCAAAATATTAACTTACTGTGATTGATTATTGCAAAATAGTGTGGTGTGGGTTATTTCTAATTAACCGTGGTTGACTTGCATTTCCTTTGCTTTTGCTGGAAAGCAACCGTAGAGTTGTCACATAGAGGACACATCTGTTGATAACGCAGGTTTTGTCTGCCTAAGAAGTAGAATAAATATTGCTAGTACATTTTTTTAAAACAAAGACAGATCCTAGCAGTTGGTTTGCTTTTTTCAAATATCAATGAAGACTAGTAAATGAAAATATATTGGATTTTATTTTAAGTGCATTTTAAAGTAAATTTACCAGATGAAGTACCAGCAAATGAACCTTGAAGAACAGTGTCATAGAGATCTATTGGTTTTATTTTACATGTTGCAGTAAACTCCCCACTTGCATATTCCGGACATCTCGGAAAACAAAGCCAGGAAACAAACTGTTAGAAATACATCTGTGGGAGGATAATAGCCTGGGAGATAGAGAGCAAAATGATCCGTGGAATATTTTAATTTTGGTCTGTGACAGTTGGGATATGGACACTGAAGAATTCTGGCTCAAAGACGCCTTTAAACGCAGGTCTGTCATGGGAGTGATACAGCACTCGAGATGTCAGAGAACCTCCCTGAAGGTCTAGGATGACACAGTGGTGGTTGTCAGACAATTGCTAACATTTAATTTAGAGCGGTTTAAGACATTTTCACTTTTCTCATATAGAAGTTATGACCTTTCAGATGAGATGAATGTTAATACAGTCTATTACAATCCAAACAAAACATTTTAAAAGGTATCAGCAGCTCCCTGTAGTTGGTTGTTTTGTTTCCATTGCCACAAACTGCAGGAGTTTGTATGGTTAGTGTGTTCCACCTGGGGGACAGAGGGAATGACAGTAATTCTCAGAAAAGGACAGTTAATTTTTTTTAAGCTAATTTAACTCAGACATTTACTTTTCTCTGGCTTTATCCTGTGCTAAAATTTCAACTGTCATAGCAATACTGGCAAATCCCTTACATTTTAGCAGGTTTTGGAATTTTTCTGCGTTTGTATTTACACCATTTCCTCAGCTGATATCGGCTAAGCCAACAAAAGCTGTCTTCTGTTGGCATGAGTTCACAAGTATATCACCAAAGGGTATGCTGGCAAAGTGATGAGTAATGCAGAGGTCTAAATTTTCCCATCTGATTTAGTGTAGGGGCTTTTCTCCAGATGAATAGTGTAATATAAACCAGGTATAAATTTGTGAATGTTATTGAAAGATTGACCTGGGCGAAGGATTAGGTGAGAAAAACCTATAAAGATTAAGACAAATTTCCTTATCATAGAATTATGTAGCTCTTAGTGTTTTAATTTTTTTTTTTTTCTGTTGTATTCTGGCAGCATTTATTGGGTGAATTGAATGATCTTTTAACTCAAGGAGTAGAGATCTCTTTTGATATTCTAGCTTTGAACTCCATTGCTAAAATGGGACTAAGAAAATAATGTCATATTTCATGTTTTAATCTCTGGTTCCTCTTCAGTATCTATTTTTTTCTTAATTTTTACCTTTTTTTTTTTTTTAATGTGTAAGGAATTTATATCTGTGGCCTGTAGATTTCTTGGCTGCATAAACAAGTTTAACATTTTCTTTTTTTATTCTTCTTATGTTTTAACAGGCAAAAAAGTAATCAGTCTGAATATTCAGTCAGTCACATCTTACAAGACAATTTCTAATGTTATTGGATATTTAAAAGGAACTGTATTTCCTGGTAAGTAGTCCTTCATAATTTGTATCGATTATTTGTTTCATGATGGCTGGGAGTCATAGCTGGGATCAGGATTTTATTTTGCCAGATAATGCACTAATACAGAGGAAGGAGAGAGCCTTTGTTGTTGTCAGTTTGTGATTTGATTAACGACAAAACAGAACATAAAGGTTAAAAAGCGAATGAGCTCAAGAGGATGTTATAGTTAAAATAAGCGTATTTTTACACAACAAGCAGGAATTACAGGTAGACCATAGAGAATATTTATACCAAGTAACTACGTTGGTGATTTTAATTTTAGGGTGTACTGTATTGCATGATTTGAATTAATAAACAAGCTGTCTATACAACTTTAGAAAAGGTTTTTATTTTTTTCCTGTTAACAGAATTTTGAGAGAAATAAAACTCTGCTTCAAGTCCAGAACATCCCTACATATTTCAAGTGTCTCACTGAAACCAAGATGTAGGGCAGCGTGATCTCTGGCTTAGTGAAGAATCTAATATCAAGTGTGATTATAATGTACAAAAATCTGTGACGAAGTTATTAATCACACTTGCTGCAGCCTTACTTTGTGTTACAATCATGCCTTAAGCTAGTTTTCTACAAGTCTATGAATAGTAATTACTGTTCTGTATGTCTAAGAACTAAACAATAAGGTTCTGTGTGCAACTGTGACGTAAACCACAAAGCCCGTCCCTCCTTCATCGTTGTACATAGATAATACAATAATCGGGACATCATAGGAATGACGATCGTTTTGAGTTTATTCTGTCTGCAGGTGAATTTGCTTGAAAGTTGAAGGGTTTCTGCAACATGAATGAACACTGTTGCTGGTTACTTACATAGTGCAAAATGTTGTAGACCCAGTCCAATTTCTAATGTATAGATGGCATCATCATCAAAACATCATCACAGTTGCCTTGCTTAATACTCTTTTATTAGGTTCAGAAGAAAGGCTGCAAATTTATCTACAGTCCCTTAGGAACTGGGCCAGTCATTTCATATTTTAAGTGATGGACTGAAGGAGGTAGAGAAGATTTAAGTTTACTCCTGTTGGTGAAAAGACAACTCAGTTTTGTGTGTACAGAATGCTGTACTTTTCACCAGAACAATTTTTTTTTTACACAATATATTAGCACAGTGAATTAAATTTCAGTAAAGGATTAAATTTCCTTCAAGAATTTGAAGTTACTGGTCTATTATTGCTAGTGTTTTGCAAATAGCTGTCATGGAGTTTGAAAGGTAGAAATTGCCATGTTTAGACATACTGTCTACTGAATTGTGAAACAGAAGCAAGACAAATAATAAAAAGCATGCATCAGTTTCTGTTTAATAAACTCTACCTTCTCTATACCTGAATTTTTCATCTTATTATTGTATTCTTGTTTAGAAGCTACTTTTTATAGGTATGTCAGTATATGCTTATCTTTAAGAATTTAAGGATATATAATCAAGTGAAGTCAACAGCAGTACCTAGATGCCAACAGTTTGTCCTGTAAATGTCTTGCTGAACAAGGGCCATAGCAACTGGCTTCTAATGTAGGCACAAGTTAAACATGTAATGCACCATGGATAACATTTTGTACAGAGACAATGTTAAACCTTTATTTGTTTCTCTGCTCTTCCTGGTGGATAGTATAGCCATGCTCTCTCAACTGATTTGAATACTTGATGTTTTCATGGAATTGATTCTCTGTCATTTTGATGGGCTTTTGCTAGTTTCATACACTTGAAACATTCACTTTTATGTTCCCAGAAATGCAGAAAGAAAGCAAAATTGATTTTTAGTGCTTAATGAAATCACCAAGGGTGCATCTCGGTTTTTGTTTTGTTTTTTTTTTTGCTTAAAGGCCTGCTAACACATGCACAACAACACATCTATGTAATGGTGATTTTATTTGACATGTGATCTGTGGAGTAACAATGAGCATCTGAAATCCAACCAAGATATTAAAAGATTTAGGAGCAGAGGAAGTGTGATAGTTGGTAGCTTTTTAAAACACGAAAAATATAACACTGGTTTTGTAGCTCTATTGCACATGGTTGAAAATGGGATGTATAACAAGAGAAGACAGTATAAAGACTCCTTTTTTAATGATAAATCCCTGTCACTATCTGAACTACCCTGAACATTATCCCATCTGATCACTTTCAAAAGTATCGAATGGATATTTTTTTCTCTATCTCTAGTCCTTTCTTTCTCTTTTTTCTTACCATGTGATCTCTTTCTCTACATGCTTCAGCAAATGGTTATGAGAAAGGACAGCTGCTGCCTCTGTAAGCATGACCATCCTTTCTCCTATGCTTTTCCTATAGTCATTTGCTTCAGGGTATTGCCTCTATTCAAGAGGGAGAGATGTGCAAATATGAAGAATTTCAAAGGAGGCACCAGCTGTTATGTTTTACCCCTGTTCATTCAGCTGGCATCTCCTACAGTAAGTTGCTGCTTGCAGCTTTCTTCTCCATCAAAATGTCCTATACCATTTTACATAAGATCTCTTTACACTCCCCTTCACATACACTGTTCACAGACTGAACAGAGGTTATAGTATGAGGCAAGCATTGATCCTGTCTGATCACCCTGTGTTAGTGGCACTTTCTCTAATGACCTAGAAGTCTGTAAGGCCATTTATTTTTGTTCCCAACTCCTAACATTAAGTGACTTCAAGATGCTATGATTTTTCACTGTCAGTGCAACCTATAATTAAATGTCTCATGATGCAACACATAAGTTGCAAAATTATGTGATTTAGATTGCATTTTGTTACATTAAATTATTATGTACACTTAGATTTACATTTTGCATATCTGCTTTTAGAAAGAAATTTTCACTTACATACCTATACAAACCCCAAGCAGTTGATTGAAAATGTTGGTTTATAGGTACATAACAGATCCCCTGTTTGAAAAGCATTTTTGATTCCTTGTGAGACAACATTGCCATGTATTTTGTTGAACAAAACTGATAAAAGTCCAGTTTGGTAGAGAATGGTTTTATAATGAAAGCATCTTTGGTGTTCAGTTAAAATTGTTTCTAGGCAGCAGTGACTACAAAAAATACTGAGGAGCAGATATTTCATTTTATAAGCTACTATGAAATGTGGGCATTTTACCACTTATGTGTTGCTACATTCCAGTGTACTGACAACAGTGAAGAATGAATCCCCTTGGATAAAGAAAGAAAACCAAAACTTGTTGAACTTTTTGGAACCAAAATGACACCCCGAGACTGTTGTGGATCTGTCATCACTATCAATTCTTCTGTTATCAATTCTTCTGTTCACTACCAGTAACCTGAAATATGGAAAGAACACCTCTAAAAATCTAGATCTGGACCAGAAAAAGACACTACTAAATATCAGAACACAACCAGTAAGCAATCCTTCAAAGAGGCTTTGGTTGTGAATTCATCTCACGCAGAAGGTCTAATAGTTTAATGAGTCATTCAGCGTAACTCTGTTTAGACTTCTTGACACGAGTCAGTCACACTAGTCATTCATGTTGTTTCATACCACATCATCCTTTTGGAACACAATAAGGTCTTTACACTTGTGAGTTAGCAGTTGGATTATATATTATGCCTTGAGAGATGAAGATTTCATTTAATTTCTCTGAAAAAAATTGTGGGTTTTTTTCGGGATAACCATAGGCATGTTCTTTATTCCAGGTTGAAACTTCTTGCTTTTCATTTTATAAAATACTTTCTTTCAATATCATCAAAGTTGCTAGGTCTGACTTACCGTTTCTGTATCATTCATTATCTCTATTCCTCTGTCATGTCTCCTCTCTAAACCTGCAGTCCAGGTCTTTTCAGTGTCTCCTTACATGGAAGTCTAAGTCCTGATATATAACCGTTCTGGTTACCAGCTTCTCAACTGCTGTTTCTGCAATGTCTTATTTGAGATAGGGTGGTGAGCACTGAACACAGTCTTCCAGGTGAGGGAGTACTAATACTTTGTGTATTTTTTCTATGTTTCTCATTGTACTACCACACTTTTTGTTTTCTTTTTGGACACTAGTATTTATTGAAGGTGGAGTTTCCTGCTTATTCATTTGTGTTTTTTCATAACACTCTAATGTGAGCGTGGAACTTTATTAGATTATCTATATGATGAAGTCCTGGCTGTAAAAATGGTATATATCAGATTTGTAAGAAGGGAGAGTAATAAGCAAACAATGAAGACAAGGGCACAGGGATTAAATTAGGAAAGTATATACATATCATTATTTACTAGTTTATTTTTAAGTAGTATTCACAGTTTTATATATTTGTGTAATTGTCTTGCACATGATTGTATGAATTTTTGTTGACAGCATTGTGTTGTATAAATGACATTGCAGACTACTAATACAGTTCATTTTTTAGGTTTTTTTTAAGTTCTTAGTTCTTCTATCCAGAAGAAATAAGATTCTCTTGTCTGTCTTTTTTTTCACATTTCAGACAGATACATCATCATTGGTAGTCATCACAACGGTTTGAACACTTACGGTGGACAAGAATGGGCCAGTAGCACAGCTATCATCACGGCATTTATACAAGCCTTGATGTTGAAGGTTAGGAGAGGCTGGAGACCTGACCGGACCATTGTTTTCTGCTCATGGGGAGGAACATCTTTTGGGAACATTGGTTCCTATGAATGGGCGGAGGTAAAATAATTTTAGAAGGACTCATTGCAGTAATGATTGCTTTTGTTGAAAGCATGAAAACCATATGCAATCACCACATAGAAATAATGGTGCATTAACTGGTCTGTGATGTCTGTCTGTGTACATTCGTGTACTCCATAGAAAATGCAGTGAAAGCATCTATACAGGCAGTTCCTGTGGAACAGAACATGTGTGATAATGAGATGGCAAGTTGTTTCCATAGCTGTAAAGGTCGTGTGTACAACACCTTTGTGAGCTGATTCCCCTCCCTAATTCAGCAGAGGACTGTAAAGGAGGGCATTGCCAGAATTTGGTGGAGGGGGAAGAACCTCAAGGAAGACCTAGGCCCAGGAATAGCTTTTCCTCCTTCTTGGGGGTTCAACAATTACTGATTCTGAATTGATAGGCGTTGCTGTGGGGAGAATGGAATGAAGCACATACTGAATGAACTGTACTTTGGTTTACATAAACATTTCAGTGTCTCCATAGCTAGTGCTGATTCACTTTTCACATATTTGTGTTAAGGAGTTAGATACAATCTGACACAGACAATTTCTTGGGCTCTTACTTTCAAGAGAATAAAACTCAGCTTATTGAAGGAAAATACCCCATCAGATTACTGTTGGTCATGTATGATTACAGTGGACTTCAGTTGATAAATTAAAGGAATAACTAGCAGAGAGGTTCATGGCTACTGAATCAAAACAGTACATAAAATGAAGGGTTAATGAAGAGTTAATTGCTTTTTATCCTACGTGAGAAGCAACTAGCTCTCGTTGAAGTTTCATACTGCCAACATGATTATTCTTCAGAAACAAGAGCGGGTGAAAAAATCAAATTGAAAAGATCCAAGCTGGAAGCAAAATTTGTTTAGTTCCACTTCAAGTCAGCTTTACATCAGACGTAATTGCGTTACACCCCTTCTGTTCAATATAAAGAGCCACTTCACGCAAGGAGTAACTCATTACTGAGAAGGCAAAGGGAATCTTTTTTAAAGAGATATAATAATTGGAACAGTTTGTACATACTGTTTTTGTAATCTGAAAAATAATAAAATGAAAACGCTGGAAAAGTTATGCGATTCAAATCTGAATTTGGTCTTTAAAAATTTGAGTACATTTAACTGTTGATAATGATTGCTTTTGAAGTTTGTTTTCTGTTAAGCATAAGTTTAAAAGGCCATCACATTTTCTCACACTATGTTTTCATTGTTTCATTTTTGGCCTTACAAGTGTCACTTTTAATTCCTCCCGGGCCTGTTTGCATTTTGTTGATATGATGTGTGAAATGAAATTATGACTTCTGCTATATAGAAAAATAATACTAAGATACCTTTCAAAGTTCTTAACAGCGTATTGTAAGAAGTAGTAGTTAAGTAATACTTAGGGAATCACAGTGGACAAAAACATAGGGTGCAGTTTTTCCGTAGAAGGAACCACAAGAACAAAACACAGTCTTAATTATAATCATGCATAGTAATAACCATTGCTCTGCTTATGTTGTAGGATCTCAAGAGAGTTCTTCAAAGAAATGTTGTGGCTTACATTAGCCTCCATAATCCAGTCAGAGGCAACTCAACTTTACACCCTGTTGCATCCCCTTCTCTTCAGCAACTGGCAGCAGAGGTTAGAAATAAAATATTTCCTTTCACAAGTGGTTTATGAGGTTACATGGTTAACCCCCTTGATGGCGGTTGGTTTTAAATAGCTCTAGGTAGAGGTTGATTTGTTTAAGTATTTTAACCTCACAAATACACATGAACCGTTTTCACTGAGTAAGCAGGTTAAATTTTATTTAAAAAAATTACAAGGTGTATTAAGAGTCTGGAAAGAATAACTTATTTCAACAGCTCATTATACCAAACCTCACCGTACTTGCATACCCTGCAGCTTTTTCACCCCTTGGCAGCTTTAAAGTAACATATTTTTTATTCTTCAGCACAAAGCACATTTTTCTCTTCCTAATCTGATCTTTCCAGACTGTTTCTCAATTTGCATTTAGACCTGTATATTTACCAGATGTAACGTGACACACAGGGAGAGTATTACTCTCACTATAACAAATACTGTCTAAAGTAAGCATGTCAGGTTCAGTGCTAAGCTACGCCTTTGTATCTAGTGTACAGTCAGAGTATTCTGTAGTTATGATGGTGTAAGTGCACATTGGCTTTAAACTAATGACCTTACTGCCATTTCTGAGGTTGCTTTTGTTAATATTTACAATGAATTGAAAATAATATAAGGTACATACTAAATGATAAAAACAGTTTAAAGTGGTGTGCATAAAATGGAGTTCAATTTGACTTTCATAAAGTATGCTTTTTAGATGTTTTTTCTATAAATTTGCCAAGCTAATACTCATTAGGTTATTCTGATGTTTCTTTGACTTGCCTCTGAAGCATTTGGTACTGAACACTGCTCAGAGTAGCATCTTGAATTAAATGGAGTTTAAGACTGATCTTACTTGGCAGTTGTTGTCCAACTAAGTTAGTAAAGTTGTATCAGTCAAACTGCTTCTTAGCATGTTTCAATCACTTCTGTCCAGTGATCAGGTGGTAATTTCCTCATGGAAAGGATCTGGTTTATTCTGTGTAGGTATTGTGACAAATGCAATGCAAAATCATTTATTTTCAGGGAAAAAGGCTTTTATTTCTGGAAAACTATTTACAATGTTATATATATGAGTCTACAGGTGTTATGGATTTGTCAATTAAAATTTTATTCTAAGTTTTATACTATATATATACACTAAAATACTATTCTGATAGGTTGCTAGCCTTTTGCTAACCTATTGGTGTTTGCAGTCCTATCTCCATGAAAACAGGTATTTGCCATTTAAAGAACTAAATTTATTACGTTCTGTCCTTGAGCTATTTATTTTTTTCTCATTTTGTTTCTTTGACTTCATACTATGATCCATGGCAGTGATCTGAAAACTGTAAACTGTCTGGAGCTGTGCAGCAGACACTTTCTTTATTGATATTTATCACTTTCTTAAGATTTAATTCTTTTATTCTAATAAATGCCATATTAGTAAGAGTGTTACAATCATGCCCTCTATTTTGGAGAGAAAGCAAAGGAAATCTCTTTTTCAATTCCACTTTATTTCCATGATGTATTTGGGTGTGATGTTGCAATATTTTGTAATTCTTGTTGTAATAGCAATTGTATCCTATCCAGTAGTACGGACACAGCCTCTCTTAGCAGTCCTGCCATGCACCAGTTAATTAGTTAACAGTCGGTAAAACATGACTAGAACTTCATTTTTTTTTCTTTCAGTAGACACCCTCCATCTCACCTCTAATTCTTCAGTGGCTAAGGCTTCATTATTGAGCTTGTATCCATTTTGCATGTTTACCCTGAAGCCCCTTTTAAAAAGGACAGGACAAAATGCATGTGAGGCAATCTGTATAGTTTTGGGGTTTTTTTGGAGAATATTATTGGTAATTAATGCAACTGTCATACAGTTTGTGACATTAAAAAGATTTGTAGGAATTATTGCTTCCAAATGCTGGCTAGATTTCTGAATTCATGTCAAATATATTGACAGTGATGGAAGAGCCCAGCACAGATCTTCATTTGTTCCCATGGGTACTCACAATTTGTTATGTGTCTAGGAGATTGTCTCTGTAAGACTAGTCTACTTATAAAGAATATTGATATTACTTCCAGCACTTTCCAAGAAGACAATCTAATTACAGATTACCTCAAAATTATGATAGTGCAAATGGCCTAAGATGTGACTTTTTAGACCTCATCTCATCTTGAAGAAACTGTGAGTCCGGTCATACGAGATTCTTGTTAACAGGTGGAGGTTCCGAAGAAGTGCTTAAAAAGTCCAGTGACAGACAAGGATCATTTTAATTTGTAAGAGTAATTATCTGAAATTAGGTTTGTTAGAACAGAAAAGAAGGTGAAACAGGAATTTAAAATTAATAATATCAATCCATTTTAAAATGAAATGAGAAAATAGCCAGTCCAATTTAGTAAGATAGAAACTTTCCATAAATTGTGGATACGTGGAAGATACCACACTGTCCCTTTGGATTCAATGGTAAAACATGCTTCCATTTTTAAACCACAGCAAAAGAGACCAGCTTGCAGTATTTTTCCTATTCCTAAACAGTGTTGCAACAATGTTTTGAGCAGGGGGAGATGAAGGTCTGCTCACCATTTGCACTAAGGACAGAGTTGGGTTTTGTTCAGTGCTCACTATTGTGCTAAAATTGTGGGCATTCCATCTAGTAAAACAGAGGAAGAATGTTTTCTAGGGACAATTAGTGCTTGTTACAAATGCCTATGAATGTTGTGTTAGGATTCTAGGGAAAACAATGAAAAACTGTAGTTTGTCCTGTGAAAGAAAACTCGAGTAAAAATCGCACTAAATGAAGAGCACTTCTTGAGTGCTACAAGGACCATAGCTTACAGAGATCTGTGGGGAAATGGCAAAGTGAAACAGGCAAATGCATACAACAGTGTTTACATCCTGTGCTGTAAATATGTGGCTTTTCTAAAATAAAATTTTGGATACTTGCTAATCACTGCAGCTTCCAAAACACACTTTTTTTTCCTTAATTTCTGGAAGCTGTGGGAAAAGTAGGGAAGAAATTTTAGCTGAGATGTGGTTTGTATGAATTTTCTAGACTTACCAATAAAAAAAAGAATCACAAACCTGATGAGTTGTCTACTGTGTGAGATCTGGTGGTCAGGTAGGGAATAGGATAAGTGCTTGGCTAATTCACAGAGACCATGACTTCTCTAAAGATGTTTTATATAAAGGGATTACATCTTTATTTTAGTTGCAGGTTTCAAAAGGGAGCCACATAAGCAGTCTGCAAATAATAATTTTATGTACTTATCGGTGGATTCAGTGGGATTCCAGTTGAAACACCAAATTACACGAAGTTAATTCAAATATTTGGATTAATTAAGTAAAGAGGAAGTCAAACAATTCTGAGACCTTGACATATTTAATTCAAATCTTTTTTTATATAACTACGCTAATTAGTGTCCACAAAAACAAGAGGGAAATACTGCCAAGTTATGTTTTTGCCTACTATTATATTGTAAGGAAAATGATTGTTAATTCACTTGCTCAGTTAGTGAATCATGATTTGTTGGCAGAGAGTCATTGGTAAATTGGTTTTGTTTGATACTGGAATTCATTCTCTGTAAATAAGGCCATTAATGAATTTTTCTATAATTAACATTCCACAAGTAAAAAAGTTGTTATGAAACATAAATTAATTGCTGTTTTCTTTTAACTGATTGTATGACCACCGCTGATCAGATTCCAGGTCTGCTGTTATTGCTGAACCCAAGAAAACTTACTGCTCCTTTCTCCCAAGGAAAAGAACCATTTAAAGCTATCAAAGAATGTATTAAAAATTACTGTACCAAGTACTGTTCTAAGCTAATTATCAGTATTTGATTCTATTAGTGGAATAAAAGCCATAAACCATCTTTACATTTAAAGGTGGTGTTATTGACAGAAAACTATCTTTCTTTTTCAAGTAGAACCAAAGATAAACTTCTGTATAGATGATTGCTACTATTATTTCTTGATTTTTTTTTTTTTAGGAAAAGTCTTAAATTAATGTCAGCATTGATTCTTTTCTTCCAAATTCTATGGGTTCATCATTTCTTTTGTTTTACCTTCAGCATTTAATAATGGATCTCCAAGCCTCATATATCAGTAGGTTGTAAAGAAAAAAAAAAAATTAAAATATTTGAATTGCTTGTTGTACAATGTATAACAGAAGATTCTAGCTTTCCCATGAATTTTCAATCTTTACTTGTTTATAGTGTTATAATTGATTGCTAGTGTTACTTTTTACGTTCGTGTTGAGAACCAAAATAATCTTTTTGAGAATCAGAAGTTTCTGCTGTCAATGCCTTTCTCAGGAATTCATAACGATGTTAAAAGGATGCTGTTAATATAGACAATACTTCATTGCCAGCTCTATTAAACTCATTAAGATGCTGCTTCTCCAGTGTGAAAAGCAAAGTTTCATTTAATGATGGGTTTGATCTTGGAGTTGAAGCAGGTACTTTGCATCTGTGAATAATATTTTGATAAAATGTTGCTTTGTCCACTCTTGAATATGTTTTCACTCTTTCTCCAAATTAAACAATTTTAATAGATAAATGCTGATTCAGACAGTGGATAATCATTTAAACCTACTTATACATATTGATGTTATGAAAAGACTATTGCTGTTAACCATGGGGAAAAAAAGTTTGTTAGCAAGGAAGAATACAAATGAACTAGTTTTTATGCTGTGATCTTATTGGGGATCTGCCAATAGTCCTTTTTTTCTAACAAATCAAGCTTTCTGCTTCCATGTCCTTTCCTGTCTTTAGGAAATTAAGATATTAAGTTCTGCTAGAAGCATAAAAGATGTATATTTTCAGCAGGATTTTTTTGTTTTGAAATACAAGTGTCAACTTTGATAGCCATTGTAGATAAAATTGAAGAAATCTGGGCATTTTATTATCTTTAAATGTAGTGCTGGAGTATGGGACATTTCAGTAATTCTTTATCTGCTGTAGAATGGATTTTGGTTCTAGGCTTCTAATGTCCAATCTAATTAAAACTGTCTAATGTAATAAGCTGTACTACATACTGACATTGTTTTTTGCTTCCAGAGACTTTTTCCAGACTACAGTATTAGAAAAGTTGAGTTCAGTTCTGTCTAAATATTCCTTTGCTTAATTTAATCTTATTGTTCCTGGTTATTTACCTTCAGAACTGACTTTTTCATGATAATGAAGACATTTTCTTAGTGATCAAAAACCTTCCATGTAGAGAGTTTTAAATATTTTAAATTTTCTACATAAACACAAATCACTGAAAAGTTTCTCTCACTGTTTTTTCTAACCATTAACAACTGTGGTGTTAAATAAAATTGACTTAGTAACTATAAGGTATACAACACCAATAGCACACAGGAAAACAAGGCATGTGAAAAAATGAAGTGTATAGTAAAATAACCATTAAAAAACCCCATCTTTAAATCAAAATAAAATTAAATGAGAATTAAAGCTACATTGTGTCATTTCGCTCATACCGGTTACAGCCACACATTCCTTACTTTTGCATGTGACAGAAAAAGAATCAAAATTTTGTGCAGCACAGCACACTTTCTAGTTTGCAGATCAATATGGGAAAAAAAATGCATCTGAATAATGAAAAGCAGATGATTTATTTGTCACATAATAAAAAGGGTGAAATATTTTAAGTAATGTGATATTTAACCTGGCCAAATATTAGATACATATTTTTTTGGTAGTAAGATACCGCCTTTCTACGTGTGCTAACCTCGTGTTCTGAGAATGGGAAGTTTTAAAGTGCTCTGAAACACCATTACTTGCTCTATCTCAGTATATCTTCTAGCTGTGGTTATTCTTTAGACAAGCATGAAGATGTTTATGTTATGAAGAGCTATGTCTTTAAAAGATTTACCAGGATTTTCTATCATAAAATTGCATTCTATTTCATATGGTCCTAACCAGGTCACATATTGAGAAGTCTGAGGAATAGGAAGAACAATAGATTTGTAGACACCTGGGAAGGCTGGTGGGGTGTTTTTGTTATGCTATTTCTCCCAGGAAGAGTAAAATTGTATCTGTAGAATACTAAACCATGAACTGACATGAAAGCATTGACCTGAGCCACACTGGGAAATGGGCATAGTAAACAGTATGGAATTCCTGCTCATGCTGATAGATCTTGAGCTTGGAAGTTCTCTTTTAACCTGGGCCCTTCTCACGCATGCATAGAGGACTCTTCTGTGGTTTTTAGTGTTCAGATTCACCAGCAGGTCCTGCAGGATCTGTTAGGCATGCTCAGCGAATGTAGTTGCACTACATGTATCAGTTTAGTGGCTGTTACTTTCTGAACTGATAATAAGCTGGCTTTGTTTAGTGCTTGATCATTCATATATTTATTAGGTGAAATTATATTTGAAATAGACTTGAGTAACAAGGTTATAACTTGAATGGTTAAAGTTACGGTGATGTTATATTTTGGTTACATGCTTGTCTTCTAGTACCCAGGGGTGTTTACATCTTAACCTCATAAATTTGTCACCCAAAGTGTTCCTTTAATTTCAGTGTTGGTGCAGTTACATTTCTTATGTGTCAAAACAAAAACCTGATTCTTCTAAGGTGGTTAATTGAATTTCTGTGTCTATTCTATAGACATAAATATATAATAAATACCCACATTTGGTATAAGAAAAAAAAGACCAAAAAAAACCCAAACAAAAACACCTGACTGGTTCAGTGTTAGTCATCCAAATGAAGAAAAAAATAATCTTAAAATTTAGGTTTAGGCATATTTGGTGACAAGAACTTAGTAAAAGCCTGCAATGAGTTCTTTGGATCCAGAAGTTTGTGATGGCTAGACTATGCATGCCAAATAAAAAGGAAATTGTATATAGTGATTCAAGAAGTGAGGAAAAACATTCCATATCTATTTAAGGCTATCATAGCTTGAATAATCACAAACATCAACTTGAACTATTCTACGGGTTCCCCGTTCATTCATTTTTCACGCCCTATTCATCTGTTCACCAGAATATTCTGGTGGTGGTGTCTTGTTCAGTGTGAAAAACTACTAAAAAGGGCTAGAATGGATGTTATCAGGACACTTCATAAACTGGAAATTTGGATTACCAGGAAATTTCAAAAGTAATTTCAAGCCAATGCAATATATGTGAAAAATCTCTGTATTTTCTGAATTATTCATGAGGTTTTAATCAGTAATGTAGCCGAGTTGCATATTTGTTTCATGAGTCAAAGCATAATTCCCATATTATTACTACTCCTGTCTGTAAGTGCACACAGAATGTGACTTCACTGAATATAATTTTACAACTGATAATCTGTGATGTCAGGAAAAGAAGAAATGCAGGAAATAGTTTTCTTGAAGTTTCCGCAAAAGCTTTCTTTTGGCAGGTAAAAGGTCATGCAGTGCTAACATTTGTCTCTTGAGGGAGCCTTGAAAGTGATTTCAAAACCTGTTTAGTAGCAATCTATTTTAAGACTTTAATGCTTAGGCTCTTTCTCATGAAGAGCCTTCTAACATTTAGGAGAGATGCTAAATTCTCAACTTCGTATCATGTCTCCCTCTTCTTGATTAGATTTGTTCTTGTGTAATTACTTGAAGAAGGCTGAATGTTCTACCTTCAGTAGGAAATGTGGCATTAGAAGAGGGGAATTCTCTGAAAACAAACACCAAAAAAAAGATCAAGTTGGAAACTAGCTTCCTCTGAGTTTTAACATGTTCAGTTTTTTTCTCTTAACGTGAGAATGATCAAATGTAATTTTAGGTGTAAAGATTTTAAAAAAGCTGCAGATCAAGTTCTAATTTACTGCTATTGATTTTTTTCCATGCGTTTTTGAGTATTCCTAGAAAATTGTTTTGTTCTGTGTCTGAATGGAAAAGAAAAACAGTATTTATTAGTAAGATTAATAAAAAACTCATGGGTTTGTGTGAATAGAGATTTAGATTGTCTTCCTGCTGTTTCATATATTACCAGAGTCTGTGGTGGCCAAGGAATGGATTTACTGTATTCTGGCTAACTAGAATTTTCGAATCGCCTACTAAATTTTGGTTAATGCAATCTGGAGTCCAAAAATATGTCTAAACAATTGTGGAAAAGTTATCCACATTTTCTACCACTGCTAGTTATTTAATAAGTATGTTATCAAATCTCAGTAATGCTCAAATATCTTTTAAAGTTTCTGGCATGAAATGGACAAGTGTCATGTATATTTTTTAAAATCCTGTAAGTTTAGCACATTTCATACTTTTGTCAAAAAATTAAAGAGGTTGAAATTCAGTAGAAAAGTAGTAATTTAGGCTACTAGGCAACATACAAAATTAATATAAAAATCCTTAAAAGTTGTTTTATTTTTTTCAAGTTGGCACTTGGATGAGGGGAAAATTTGTTTAAGGTCATTTTAACTCTGAAATGATAAAGCTGTAGTCTACCAAGTAATAACTTATGAACAAAAGGGAATATAATGTTATATAGAATAGGCTGATGTGGTAGCTAGTGTACATGAACTCCATAGTAGTGCCATGTTTTTAAATTTTTGTCTTGCATGCTAATTACAAAACATCTTATTTGATCTTAGATTCATTATTTTCAAAAAACTTGTCTTGTATAGTGTATTTTATTGTTTGCATTTTGTTTGCTGCCTCTAGTCTGCTTATCAAGCTTTGTGTAATGATTAGATTTTTATTTAAAACATGTAGCGGTAGTTATTTGCAGTTGTCACTCAAAATATTTAATTAACTCCAAACACCACAAAAGTATCATAAATCTTATTTACAAAATATCTTCAACTAAGCCTGTAAAACAGTTGCCTGCACAGCTAAAATGGAACTGGATGTTCAGAATCGAGGGTGCTTTGGAACCAATTATAATGCAGTAGATACTACTTCAGGGCTCTGGGGGATTGGGGGGGGGTGGGGTGGGGAATCACATAAAATCTTTTTCTCCCTGTAAATTAATGGATCGTTGTAAATGCCACACAAAGATGTAGTTTGCTTGGTTTGTTGGGTTTTTTTTCTATAAAGGAAAAGAGAATTTTATTTTACAGATTCCAAACATAAGGTGTGATTATGTAAAATGTACATACAAATGAATACGTAAAGCACCTTTGATTCAAAAACAAAACTGGGAAGGACTTCAAGCAATCACTTGATCCTCATCCTACTACAAAAAATAAATTTCTGTGATGTGTTTCAGCTTCCAGTCTACAAGATTCTACAACTTTCTCAAATGATCTGTGCTTGTCTTCTATCACACTACTATTTGGAAAATTTTTTTCCTCTATTGAAGTCATTGCAATTGAAGATTAACCCGTCTTTTCCCTTTCTTCCACTCCTGATCTTTATTATTTTTTGCAACAGCCTTTTTACATATTGAACAAAAGTTATCATTATACACAAAAGAAAATTATATACTTTATACACTGAATATCAGTTTCAGATAATTGATACATCTTATTCAAAGTTAGTATGAAATTTGGTGTCTGAAATTAATTGATATGTCCCAGACAAGCAAGTGAAGTCTCTATTAAATCCTGTTTTTGCCAAAGATTACCACTTGAGGCACATTGCACTTCAACTGGTATTTTAGAATGAGCTAAAATGGCAGAATATATGTAAAGTCAATGTGAGTCTTCAGGGAGTCTAATCGGAAAAAAAAATATTAATCTATATTTCATTTTTGTTTGTTGTATGCTTGTATTGCTGCTAAAAACGCAATCCTGATTGGTTATCCAGTGGTTTAATGCCTCTTCAGAGCAAAGGGTACTTGGAATATATCTTTGTAAACCAAGGTAGCTGACTAATGAGTGAACCTGGAATGAAAGGCATTTTAATAAACTAAGCTTAATTAATCTGAGAACAGCATGTCTCATCCAAATGCCTTCTCTCTTCATCTGAATTTCTTTTGTAAAACATTTTTTTTTAATTCTCACCTGTGTGTAAATCTCAGTTTTCCTTTTGATTCTTCTTACATCTTTTTAACAATATTGGTCACTAGGTGTTAGTTTCAGAATTCTGGGACATATCCCCCTTTGCAAAATGGCTTTGTGTTTGCATTTGTGAGTTTTTTCAATCTCATTGTTCTGATAATGGAGGAAAGGTTGAGTGTGGAATTCTAGTTTCACTTGTATTACTATAAAATGCTATAACCCTAATGATTTAAGTATATTTTTCCTGATTTGTACTGTTACAAGACAGAAAAGAATTGGGTCTTGACTTCTGATTTATTTCCCTGTAAGAATTATGGAGCCTTCTGCTTCAACACTAAAAAGTATGGCTTGTATTCTCTATGCAAAGAGCATTACATTTGTGTTGACAGAGCTATGAAAGGCATCTGATCCTGCTCATCAAAAAGTTGTGGTCTTTGGTATCAGCTATTCATAGATAGATGGGTGACACTAGTTATCTTGTGAGTGATAATAGAAATCAATTTGTTTCAAGAGAAGAAAGACTAAAATTAATATGTACACTATATTAGAATTAATTGCAATACTAATCATCTTCCTTTTTACCCTGCTTATAGGGTACTTACATGCTTGTTTTTAACTTCATGTTTTTTTCCTGAATTAGTCTTTCCTCCTACACATGAACAGTTGAGACAAAAGTCAGGTAAGGTAGATGATGTGTGTGGGTATATGTGTTAATTTTAAAACTATCATGGTGGAAACAAGTGTAATAGCATCTCTCTCAGAAGAGAGAAAAGTGATGTAGAGATCCTGAGTGACAGGTAATCAAAACAAGCAATTTTTAAAATCATAGCAGGGCATCCCAATTAGGTTTCTCTATCAGGCATTTTAAATGATTGTGTGCAGAATTGATCAGTTCAACAGTTCTGACAATTGCACATGGCAGCTGGTATTTTTAGGTAATCAACTGAAATCCATACCACATTTTTTGCTACAAAGAAAATAATAGTATATTGCCCTACGTGTTGTTCATTCTTAACCTTTGTATTGATGCCATACATGTGTGTTTTGCTGTCTGGCACCACATACCCGCTTCCCGTTTTTTTTTTAACTGTTTCTGTAAGTATCAGATAGGAGAAGTATCCATATGAACACCCTATTTCTTTTTCTATTTTATTTGATTTTTGGGGTTTTTCTACAAGTGTCAAAATCTGATTCTTACAAAATGAAACACAATCATAGAATTATTATTATCTGAAAGGCTCAGGCGCATATATAAGTTGTTTTGTCTACACAGTGTTTGGGAATGAGGGACAGTGTTTCACTACTTCACTGCTGTTGCTGTGGAATGGAAGATGTTTCTCCTGAAGACAAAGAAAGATACAAGGTTGTCTTAAGGCACAGAGGAAGAAGACAAATGGTTAAGGAGAAAATGTTAGGGTGGCACTTTGCCAGTGCTTCCCTTGGTGTGTGTGTGTGAGGTTAGTTTTTTCCCCTAATAATACAAGGATTACTTGTTTTCATCAGAGGTGTGTCCTGAAGAGCTCATCCTCACTTTGTATTTTAAATTTCTTATTTACTCCATGAATTGAATTTTGCAGCCCTAAGGATGACGAGAAACTCATTAAGGTAGCAAAATTCACTTTTTCTTACTGTTCTGAGAAGTCTGCTTCTGTTCTGGCAGTATCTCCTTATTCTAGGGTTCCTGAAGTAGGTTGTAGGCCTGTTGACATTTGAGCTTCATGCTCTAGTATTTAATCCCTCTTTTAAAATAAAGTGGTAAATAAATAATCATAACTTCTACGATCATTTCTTCTCTCTGTCATCCTGTACTTCCCCATCAAAGCAGGCACAAGTACTAGGCCGCATTTTTCCATGCAGTTTTAGCGTTAGACACTTGTGCAGCACTGCCTATAGTAAGTAATGCTGTAGCTTAAGGCAAAATATTCTTATAACTTAATTTACAGCCTACCTATGACCTTTTAAAAAGAGAGCCGTAACACTACGTGAAAGGAGGAGAGCTAATACATGACCGTTAACTGGGACAACATGTTTATAATTCACAAACACACTCTGCCTTGCACTTTAGCGTGAATATTTGGTACCTATTCTGATTTCCTGTAAACTAATGTACACTGAGAGGAGTTATATGAGGACTGATGTAAAAGTGGGACAAAACATGACAGAGATTTGTGGATTCTGTCACTGAAGAAGTCTGGATTTCCAGCAGAGTTGGCTTTTTTTCCCACAAATACTCTCTGACATAGATCCTTTTTTTAAAGTATTTTTTTACTTCAACGAGTCCTTGGTAATTAACTGCTGAGGTAAGTTAACTGAATGCCATTGTTATTGAGTAAAATTATTCTCCAATTATTCTAATTTTGCTGAAGGGCTGCCAAGCAAAATACAGAAATATTTAAGTAGTCTCTGAACTTAGACAGCATGAACACAGATCCTAGGATTCTTCTGGAAATCCTGAAAACCTTCTGTGATAGAGTATTTCGTCACATCCATGTTGTTCTCATGTTATCCTGGAAGAATTGCACTGCGTCTGTCTTGGTGGCAACCATTAGCACGTGCTTTCCTGCAGCAACAGGGACATGTGTCCTTGCTGAAAAGAGTAGTGATATGCCACTCACTTCTCTGAGACATGCTGCCTCGGATATCCCTCTTGTGAGTTGTAGAGTTAGCTATATCAACTATACCAGCATAATTACTTGCATTGACCCTTAAAATATTTGCCTGTATCATCATTTCTAAGTGTATGAACTCAAATCTTTATGAATTTTTCCTAGATATATTTTGTTCCTTCCCCCTCTGTTTCCTACGGAGCACAAGCCCAACAAGGAACTTTTAGAATTTCAGGAAATCCTAGTCAGTGTTTTCATCAGTATTGTCATTTTAGGTCTGAATCTAGAGCTTGTTAATTAGCCAGAGCATCCTCTGGATCATTGCTTTTGCATCATGCATTAACGTTTTAAGGCTATCTTGGGTCTCCTCCATCAGAGTATTTAATTTTAAAACAGATGGATAGCTTGCATAATTTAGTATTGATGAAGCTATAATAGTTTCAAATTAGTATGAATTCTGAGTCTGATTATTACAGCACTTCAAACATGAAGGAGATTTTCAAAGATACAGGTAAAGAAAGGTGTTAAACTTAACCGGCTTTCAGTTGAAGATACTTTCCTGATTGGCCTTTGTGCCTTTGAAAATTATATCCCAAGAGACAAGATAGACTAACAGTAGGGGAAAACAAAAATGATCTCTTTTATACTAAAGGTAAAGTGAAGTATGGGGAGATGAATAGGACTTGACAAAGTCACAAAGGAGGAAAAAGAAGGAATTTAATCCAGATCTCATGACAAATGACTGAAGGGATATCAATTCTCAGTCTTCTGTTCTACATTTGGCACTCTTAAAACATTTGGCATTAAGTTCACTCGTTAATCTTAAAAAGGCTTAAGAAGTAGCAGTTGGAATCAGTTTAAATTGCATAGTGTAAGTGGTTAATACAGAATTCGGGTATAATGTTGAAAACGTTGTATGTTTCATTCTGTAAATGACTAATTAATGTTGAATGAAATTTCCTGGATGTAGTCTTTGCTGCTCATGGATTACTTCTGACCCCTATTTTTTCAAGTTAAGTTGTTGTTTGAAATGGCTTGCAAAATTTTTTATGCATCAGATCTGTTACTAATCTGTAGGTGATCTGAAAGCAGTATTCAGGTATCCAACAGTCCAGATTTAAGCTGGTTAATGTGGAATTAACCTTCTTTTTGATCCCTGATAGCGTGAGCTTTCTAATGCTTTAGGATCATGTTTGCTTCATTTTTATAAATTATTTCCTCTTTAGTCAGGTAGCTCTCTCCAAATTTTTTGCAGCACTTGCTACAGTACCTTTCTGACAGTCAGTGGTGTTAGTTCAAAAGCTTGAAATCAGATTACTGTTTTACTTTTTTTTAAATAAATATCATTTGTAATTGATAGTAAGCACTTAAATAAGGATTCACCCTAGTGTCAGTGAATGCTGAGCTCTCTGAGTCTGAAATTAGGCTTTAGTGCTCTTTTTTTAAAATTGAGTTCAAATAAAAACTTGGTCCAGAGCCTTTACTAGACTTCTTTCTTGCTTGTATTTTTTTTATCTACAGACTTTCATGATGTTCTCTGAGGAACACACATTAGATTCTGAAGCTGTCTGCCCTGGTTCCATTAGGATCAGTAGGTAAAGCGCTACCAAGGTATACAGATGATAAAGATGAGGGCCAAAAGCAGCAGTAGGATTCAGGACTGGCAGAAGGGGAGGAAGGGGGAGAAATACCAGTAGGGAGACTTAGCTAAGAAATGCTGAGGTACTGTTGCTTTCAGTTTTGCTATGCAGATGAATGAGAAAGGTGGTGGGGTTTTTTTTTACCCAGTTTTAGTATGTACTATTTTGCAACTAAGTTGAAAATAATTCCTGACATAATAGTTTCTTTAATGCTTTTAGATGGAAATCCTTAGCCCCCTTAATGTATAATAATACTGTTTATCTCAAGTCTCTATATTGAACTCTAAATTAGAAAGGTTGGGTTTTTTTCTCATAGTTCCTTTTAGTTCAGCATGATAGTCTCAAATTATAACCTATTTTTTTTTCAGTGTTTTGATAAGTCAATCAGACAGCACTCAAATGTGTTAAAATGAAGCACTTGGAGTGAAATTTACATCTCCAGAACTCATCTGCTTTGCTATTTTTGATCACAGTCTTTAAAAAGCCATATAAATAATATTCTCGGAGAAATTTCAGACTAGATGTCATCCAATGCCATTCAAGAAAGTGGCAAATTTTAGTACAACAGGTGATAATTATTAGTATTTCTGTATAGTGTCAACATGCAGATACTTGAAGAAACAGAGTACTTGATTACAAATGAGTGTCCTGATGAATGTTCCATTGTTACATATGTCTTAGTAGCATGGAGATTAAGAGAAAAATAAAGTTTAAGGTAAGATATGTGAATAATTTGTTACATTTCCTTCTTTTTGAGGAAAGGTTCATATTTGGTTCTAGCTTTAGGTCAGCATTTTCTTTTTTTTTTCTTCAAAGGGCCAGGATTGGCATTGTAGCTCCAAAATGTACTTTCAAATGCACTTTGTAGATAGAACCTCCTTATTTGTTCTGTTTTAGTGAACTATGATTAGTACCAGATTGAAATCTGGTAGTAAGGCAACTTTTCTTGCATAGAACTGGGAAACAGTGGAAATTGGCAGCTGATTTATTTTTTTTTTTTATTGTAGCTCTTCTAAAGACATGCAAGAAGAAAGAGAAACTAGAAGGTTTTGATCTTATTCAATGTTAACTGTGTTAAGAATTCAGTGATTTGGTGATTTGCTTCTTAAAATGACAGACTCAGATTAAAAATCTAAAAAAAAAAATCAATCTAAAGAAGTAGATGAGTTTTGGATTAGTTTTTACTGCATGACTAGTGTTTTTCAGGTTAATAGGAAAATATAAATGTTAGAGAAGACAAATAGGTAATTTCCTCGGTCTTGCTACATAAACATTAAGTGTTTTAAGTTTGCACAAAGTCTGTAACTGGAAGTTATTAAAGAGCTATGGCATCCTGTGAGGGAACTGAAGAAGAGGAAAGCTGAAGTAATTGTTCTGTAGCATCTCTAGATCCCATAAAGCAACGGAGCCCATAGTACCAAAACCAAACTGTAGGCTAAATGACCTATGTGCACTGAAATATGAAGATTTAAGGGTGCTCCACAAGCTAAAAGAGTGCTAAAGTTGAATCTGCATTACAGAAGAGAATTGCAATGACCTGTGTCACTGTAGATTGATTAATTTTGATAATAACCCGAGATAAATTAAAGGAAAGTGCTAATTGGTTTAAACAGGATTTAAAAGAAGGAGGGTAATTAATGCCAGTCAGAATTTTTTCACAGAACACATCTCTCTGTCATGAAACTTTTTTTAATCTTTTGAAGAAATTATATGTTTATTTTATAAAGGTAGCAGTACAGACTTTTATGGAACATCTTGTATGGTACTCTATGGAATTCGCAATAAAAGTGATTTAGGATAGCAGTTAATCACATGGATTTCAAATTTACACAAGCCGACTGATAGATCTTCAAAGGCATTACCTTTGGAGTATCACCATTGAATGGAGATTTTCCTACCAACATTTTTCAGGCAGTAGGACTATATTCAGTACTAGTCAACTCCATTATTTATTGGATAGAAAATTGATACTCTTGAGTATGTGAATGGTACAACATAAAGGATAGCATAAGAATCAAAAAGTGGAAAATAAAACCATACAAATTCACACATGAACTAAAAAGCAGTATTTTAAGAGTGAGGACAATGAAACATTAGAACAAATTACTTTGGAAAAGATGGATTATTTCACCTCTAATATCTTTAGATTAGTTTTTCTTGTATATGGTATTCTTTACTCACATGAAAGCAACTGATCTTAGTAAAAGAATATTCCTTTTTTTAAAAGAAAATGAAAAGGTAGATAATATAATTGTTATGTTTGGCTTCAGACCCACAACTTTCAATTGTTACAGAAAGGATATTCTTAAATATAACAATGTTCTTACATGTACTTTCTATTAAGTACCAACCATACCAACAACGAGTACAATGAAAATCATGTCCTGGAACTTCCAGTCTGTTTATATTTTGAAAATATGTACATGTGTATGTGTATATGCATGCTTGATTTTGTATTTATGAATAATACTTCCGAGCTTAGGGAAACTGTTCATATCCATAAAAATATTTGCATATACAATTATAGCAGTGGGGCCAGAGATGCGGGTGTGGAAGATGGAGTGCACAGAGAAAGATTTAATATTGAGGAAAAAATAAGCGAATGTTTGTGATTCAATAGCTTTAGTCCATTAAAAAATATTGGGCTGTGAAGTAAATTTTTTCCACACTGCTGACCAGAATCTGCCCCTTTGAAAGTTCATGCAGATACTGTATTATTTAGAATTCTCAAAAATACATATATGTAGCTGTCATTAGTCTCCCTTACCTGATAAGAGTAAACAATTGTAGATTCCACTTTACTGGATTTGTCAGTTTGTTTTGTCAATGTGTGCGGCATAAACATTTCTTTCTTACATACTGTGCATGCATTGTTTTAGAAAGCTTGGTTTCATTGCAGTAAAATTAACTTTTGAGGATCATAATCTGGAGTATTAAACATAAAATATAGTACATATCTTTCTTAGATTATATTGTGCAGTAGTTAGAAGATATCAGTATTCAGTCTTCTATCTGTACTAAAAAATTCTGAAACAAAATACATTACCGGCCTTTCCGGGATTTGCTTGCTTGTTATGAAAAGGCATATACCTGGAACTTTGTAAACAATAAAACCTTACATTTTCTTAACAAAATTTAAATTTCTTTTTAGTCCTCCAGTATTTGACATTACATAGAAATTACAATATTCCTGTTCAATACTATATGTAGGTTTTAGAAATATCTCACATAATAATCTTAATTTTTCAGGATGCAAAGGAACACGTTGTTTGGGCGTATGATGAGTTCTGGGTAATAGTTGGCTCCTGTGTGTTTTGGTGAAAATCTTTTCAAAGTTATGTGGACTAGATCAGTTTCATGTGTCTGACTAAAATCACATTTTATTCAATCAGTTGAAGTTGTTTCCCCAACCCTTAATATTTCGTAGCTCTTGAAACCAAGGACAAGTGAACTTCTATGGAAACCAGAAAGAAAATGTCAGTTGGCTGCTAGTGACGCTACTGCTTCCCCTAATTTGGCTTCTTTTCTTCTGCTCCTGATTGTTATTGTTTTCCTGTCCAGTACAGAGGCAATACCAAGGATACTGTGTAAGTAGATAAAAGTTGGAAGACTCCAGTCAGTGAAAGCGTCAGGGCATTACACCGTCTAGGTGAGGGTTTACAGTGCTCCATTTGTCCCAAATTTTTTTTACACCACTGCTGTAAAAAATAAAATCATCTAACATCTGTTGGATCATTTAATTGATCTCCCAGTGGAGCCTGGAGACCAGTATCTGTGGTGCTGTCTGACACATTTTAATAAATCTGCATCACGATGATCCTTCTGAAAAATGCAGTTGATACAGATCCTTGATATCCTAAGTGCAATTACTGTAATTATTCCATTTGCTCAATTCCCACTGAAGTCCAGGAGAGGTTTTTTTATGAAAAATATGATGGTAGCTTATTGATCTTCATGTTCTGTATGAACTAATAGGAGTGACTTTCCATTTCAAAGAACGAAAACTATTTTTCTGTGTGACTGAGAAGGGAGTGATTTGTTCATGCATTGTTGCTATCAAGAAGCTGAAATGTCAGATCAGAGGTTTCAGAGCAAGGTAAAGCTTTGCCAGCAGTAAATTACTTTGGCCTAACTCCAGGGTGGTGCCATGAGGGTAATTTGCCAATTTACCAATGTGGCAAGAGACTTCCTCTAAAGTATTACATGTGATTTTCTATGTTCTTTTCAAAAAAAGTTTATTCCATTTGTGTATATTATAATTGAACTTACTCTGGTCTTTCACTACAGTAACAAAACAAAAATTTTGACCACAAATTTCTCCTCCACTTTAAAAACCTGACTGTTCCACTTGTTATACCATGTTTGTTTGTATATGTGTCCCTTCTTACTTGGATAATGTGTTGTTAGGAGTTGGTCCTACCTCCATGTGTGTTGTTAGAGATGTGCAATAATGATTCAGTAGGATTCTTATGTTCCGGGAAAGAGCTGATATGATATTGGGAGTGTGTGGAGAGGGGTAGGGAATATGTGGTGCTTAATATATTCACATGTGTGTCAGGGATAAATTACATAGTTTTTATTTTCTAGTGATACACTTTAGATTGTTGTGTTCATAACTAGCAGATTCTAGATTTCAGCACCATGAAACAGTCCACTGTGTGGAGAAAGGGTAGCAGCTTGACTTTCGCTGCAGATCTGATGCATCTGTCTTCTGGGTCAGCTTTATGATAAGGCACAGAAGGATGTCTTTGGTGAGCTGATTTGCACTTCAACAAGTGTTTTTTGGGGGAGTAGTATTAGCAGACATTTCTGGTAGAAATACTATGGATCATGAGTACTCTGGTTCAGAAAGAGGAAAGGTGACGTGAATGGTGATAGTTTGGGGAAATATAAATTAGAGTAGTTACAAACTGTAGTATCCATATTACAACTGACTTCTAACATTAGGTGCTGCGATACAAATACAAATTTTGCTCTGTGTATGGTTTTGGTTTTGTTTGTGTGTTGGGTGTTTTTAAAGTAGGATAGAGTGACGGGGTGGTTTGAGCCATCTGATTAGCTAACCGAGAATCACAGCTTCTGCAGGTGTGTACTGTGCATACTGATGGGGCTAGTGTCAATCATTAAAATAATACATAAATTTACTCTCATAGTTTACTTTTCTAGGTAAGCCTTAATTCACTTTTAGTGCAAAGTATATAGTGAAAGCTTTGTCTTCTGATTTTTTTGACGTTTTGTGCACCCATGTTGAAGCCTCACAATGACTGTTCTGTTTGGGACACTTATGAGATCTTGAAATAGGATATAACTCTTCAAATAATAGATGGAGTGTACATATCTGTCCCCTTTACAGGGACAAGTAACTTTTCTTTTTCTTCCTGTGTGGTATGGAGAAGCAAGACTGTAATCACACTGACATAAATTATTTAATATCCATCGGGAGGGTTTGAATGATGCATCCCAAAATGAGTAGCATGGCAGAACCTGATCATCACAGAGATAGACTACACTGAACTGGGTTCACAGTTGTTCTGTCTCTGTGTATTATAGGATGAGAATGCTGTTAGGCATTTAAAATTATTTACAAGCCACAGCTATTTCCGTGGCGTATAAAATATCAAGCATTTGAAAATGAGTTCTTGTTGTCAAATCCTAATCCTCTTACCTACTTAAGCAGTGTTTTTATATTAGCAACAAATGTTACTACAGCACAAAACATAAGGGAAGTCATGCAGTTCTTACCAAGTTCCAGTTTATCAGTGTTTTATACTAAAAATGATTAATTTGCATTTTGTTGAACCTAGTTTTCACAGTATCTCAGCCTGTATGTGGCAACTAACACTGACCGCTGTTCCTGCTACTGAATACCTTGAAGAAAAAGCATGACCATTAAGTCCACGAAAGTTCTATTCTTCACAAAATCAGAAAATGGTTTGGCTGCATCCTTTAATTACAAATGCAACCATTCTATGCTCAAAACCAGTTTAGATTAAAAACTAGATTTAAAAATATAAGCTCTAAAGGAAAAAAGCACCCAGTGTTTTCAGTGTGTTCAGACCTGGGTGCGGAGACAGGTTCCCTCTGTTAATACAGTATTTTCTTTGCTGGGTGTTTGTTGCAATGTAATACAATCTTAATCTATTTTCTGAATTTTACCATAAATAAAAGTAGTACACTGAATATTGAGGCTGAGCCTGTGGTAATGGAAATTAAGTCTTTAAAGTTACTTTACCTGAGTGTCACAGACGGAGTAACGCACTTTACTCATAAGACAAAAGTAGCAATACATTTATTGACATAAAACAGTGATTTAACAAAATTTGATAGTAAATGCGACAATGGTTTAACAAGATTCAATGGCAAGGTTTACTTCATATTTACTGCGTAGAGGACAGACTCAGCCAAAACTGTCAGGGAGATTCTCCTGTTGAGTCACGAGGTTCAGAAGGGACGCCATTGCTTTCTAAACTCTTCAGAGAGTCTAGGTGCAGCTGGATTCATTCCTAGTCTGACTTGGTCAACAGTTTATGTCTAAAGGATTACATATGTGTGCATAATGTTATATCACTTAGCTAAGATTTCAACGTTTCAGCACGCTATTCCCAATTCACTTTCTGAGTATCTGACGCGATAAGGATTCTCTCAACCTCGAGGAGTAACCCTAAGAGGTGTCCCTACTCAAGGGGAGATCCCGGTGTGCAGCATTATTTGCAATATTTGATTGCTCTGAAATTCTCTTATTAAATTGGAGCATACCTACTTGATTTTTACCTCCCTTAAAAAAGCCATTAAAATTCCTAGCACTTGGTACTGTGTGTTGGCAACAAGTATATTTGAGTTAATGAGGCATATGACTTCAATTTAGGTATAGGAATGATAAATGTAATTCAGTATCATGTAAAAAGCATCAGGAATCGGAGAGACACTGTCAGTAGATAAAGTTAAATGTAGAAAAAGTCCAGTAAAAAAAAAAAAATTTACAGTATATAATTTTTTACTACCTTGCTTTTGTGTTTATTACTGGTTTGATATAAACTTTGCATCTAAAATATGGTTCAGTCCTGTGAGGTCCCATTTATTATAAAGACCTTACACTGATGATCATAATTTTTAGAAAATGAGACAATGATTTCAAAACATGCAAATGATGCTTAACAAAAAACAAAGCCCTGAAAAGCAATACAGGTTTATGCTTGTCTCATGCTTTGTAGCTGTAAATTAAATAAAAAATAATTTAAATTTGTAAATTAGTACAACATAAACCAAGATGTTTAAATGTTTCACACCAAGCATACATATTTCTCCATGCTTTGTTTTATAACTGCTGCTATTGTAATTTCCCAATTTTGTTATGAAGTCACCATTAAAAGGCCAAAATTATTTTACAGTTTCTTGAAAGGTAAAACTGGAGTTTTAAGTATGACACCTTGTGTTGCATAGTTAAACTGAATTTTCCTTTGTTCAGTAGCAGTCGGAATACGCTATCAGAACTGGGTGTTGGGTCATCTCAGTTTGATCTGACCTTTTATAAGCATTGTAGTTTTCAGTTTCCTTTGCCCCCCTGGGTGAAAAAGGTCTTCTCTATCATGCAGGATACCTGCATGCATTTTCAAAGAACAGTTCTTTTAAAGCCGTGGTTTATCTGAGAGGCAGTTTTTGCTTGTGAAAATACAATATTCTTTTCCCACACAGGCTAAAAACCAGTTCATTCTTGGAATTCCCAGCTGCACTGCTTTTGTGTAACATGGAGTGCACTGGGGGGACTAATGGTGATCCCTGACAGCTGTAGTGATCTGTTTGTGAATCACTGCGCTGTGATGGATATTAATATATAAATTCTTTGTCCCTAATGTCTTTAAATAAACACTAGTTCATGTGGGAGTTGTTTTTCCCTAGTGACAAGATAGTCCTCTCAATGAAGTATGTGTGTGTACACGGAACATCTCTCATTTTACTATGATAATACTGAAGAACCAAAACTAGGGAAAAATTCCGAGTTAATTGCATCTTTTCTGTGACTGATTTTGCAGAACAATTTCACTAGGAGTCTTCACATTGCCCTTAAAGGTCAATTAATAATGTTCAGATTTTAGATATTTTCAGTAAAGCTTCATACGTGTTTAGATGAAAATATGCACAAGCTGGAAGGAAATAGTTGCTGAGAAACTAAGGATCCAACATTTTATTCCTTTTCAATTATTTTATTCTAAATACAAAATTAATAGCAGCAGGTTTTAGTCACTACCTCAGAAGATTTCTTGGTGTAGTTTTAATCATATTTATCTTACTATGAACACTTACAGGCTTGATCTACAGAATGATCTTTTTTTTTTTTTTCCAGTGTTTGTACTTTGTTATAAATGTTGACTAAAATGTGCTAACAAGTAAAATACGTATTGTCAGATGAAGCTGTTCAGTTGTGTTTCAATCTCTCATAGAGCATCAAGAAGTCCAAGATCATTGTGAAACTGGGTTGTACGTGCTTTTCGAACTATGCCATCATGGCCAAAATAGATATAAAAGACATGCACAAGCATTGAAATAACAGCTTTTTACAATATTACTGTCTATAGTAGAACATTATAGTCTGTCCATCCCTTTTGAAATATTTTCAAGTCCCTAAAATAGTGGATTTAATCAGATGATTGCATTGTGTAAATAGGCAAATACATCACATTAGTGGTGTGTAACGTTTGCACTATTTAAACCACAACTATTATCTGTATATAGTATATTAATTATCAGCAGCACATTTAGATTTTCTTTTTCTCATGCAGAGAAAGAATGAGTGGATATAATTTAGAACTATTTTTGTGTACATCCTTGAATCATGACAGTTTGATAAGGCTCAGAATTTGGGAAATGTTATGCATTTAATTTCTATTTAATTGGGGTTTTTTCGGCAAGACTGAAATTTCAGATACCTTGCTTGCCTTTAGTTGATTTGAAAATTACTTTGAGGTCTAGAGGGTAAAGTGCTGTATTAAATCTCCCTAATAATTTTATAAACAGCTGATTTGCATTAATAGTTACATGTGATCACTCAGCAAAGACAGAGAGCAAAGCAGGATGTTTATAGCCAAACCAGATAATCAGATGGGAGAAAACAGAGGAGTATGCTTGCCATAGAATGAATACAATTCCTAGAAACTCCATGATCTTTTTTTCAGTAGATTTTGGTAGTGAGGGCAAGCAAACAGCTAATAATATTTTTAAGAGCTGTCAAACCTCCTTCCTCTAATGGTTTATTGGAGTCTAGCAGGTTTTTATGGATGAGACACATACACTTGTGAATCCTTTGCTACGCAGCTTCTCTGGCCTTTCCTACCTGTTGATGATGATTTAGCATAACACATTTGCAGTAATAAAGATGCTAATCTGTTGCTGCGATTAATTTAATAAATTCTGTAGCTCTTTGTTTAGACAATTTTACTTCATCTAGATGGTCTTAGCATGCTTCAACTTCTTAAATGCATTTGCCTTGCACCAGTTATTAACACAGGTGGCAATTCAGCTCAAGAAATAGGGATTGATTATTCATGAAGAGTAAGCTGCTTTGCTGTGGTTCAGAAGCTGGGAACACTGACACATTGTAAGAATAATTGGTCATTCTTTATTTGTCCTGCTGAAAATTACTTAGACATTTTAATCTGTATTCAAAAGCTGCTAAGGTTTTAACATAAAGGAAGGAAAGTAACCAGAGCTAACTGACAGGTATATGTTTCTAGGTGGAAGGTGAACTGTAGAAATGGCCAATAAATTATTATTTTTTTTAATATAGGCTTTTATTTATACCAGGATCTTAACATGGCAGCAAAATGCACCTATGAATGCTTAGCTCTAATTAGAGGTAGAATAAGGTCTGCAGTGAAGTACCACTTGATTATGCTTTAGATGCGTCAAATCTATTTTATAACATTAACACAAATTAAATTTATTCAATGGGCCATATGGTACTCTTCATTTTCTCAGATTTGTAATATAAACCTGTAACGTGATGCTGAAAACCAAAACGAACTCCAGAGAAATTAAATTATTCAACTACAAATAGCATGTGCATCCTTGCACTGACATGAACCACTCCTTGATTACTGTCTAACCACATGGCTTGATTTCCTTCCAATCTAAAGGGAGGGCTTGATTGACACAGTGGAGACCAGCCTGAGTAACTGAGTGATCTAAATAGTGCTATTATGTGTGTTTTACTGTAGGACTAACCAGCTGAAGAGCTGTAGTTTGCCTACTCTACAACAGGGAGTTAGTTCTTACAGAGCGTTTTGCTGATAATTTATTTTAGATACATTTTTAAGATCTTTTTTTTTGCCTACATAAAAGCTAACATTTAAAGGATCATTAAGTAGGACCTGACTGCAACTTGTGAAGTAATGCACAGCAATTAAACCTTTTTTCCAAACTGAGAACTCACAAATTGTGTTTTGCATATATGAAATGAAAGATTCTGTGGATTATGAGTTAAAATTAATCAAATTGTTAAGTTATAAAGAGGTTTTTCTGTAAATGACACCATTTTAGATTTAAACATGCAAAAATAGCAGATTAGTTAGGGGGTGAGGGGGAAGGAGAGGGAAAGCAGAATGCCAGAGTGATACACAGTTGCTATTACATGATGATTGACAAATTATTTGGCAGTGAAGAACTTCAAAATGCTTTTAAGTCCTGTGTTTCTGAACATTGGCATTGGTGTAATCTTCTCCCCCACCCTGTCAATTCTGTGGCCCACATCCCCTAATAGTCTTTTACTTAGGAGTCACCTTCATTTCCTAGCAGCAGTAATTTTTTCCAGTCAGTCTTTCACCTCTGTTCTGCATTGATGCCTGCTGGCTTGCAGTAAGGATCAGGCATTCTGCCGCCAAGCATGGATGCTGTCCTGCTTGTCATAAATTGCAGTTACAGTTTTGGGAGATGGATCTTTTCCTGGTTTCCTGACTGCTGTATATTGAAAGAAACTCGAGACAGTGCCTTTAGATTTTGGTAGGAGTGTTTCACATAATACATAAACTATTTGCAGTTGATTATCTGAGTGGACTTTGAAGTTAATTTCTGTCTCAGAAGCAGTAGTGTCTTCAGTACAGAAAGATCGAACAAAAGTTTAGGGTGGTTCTTCTCGGTGAGAATGAGGAGGGAAGGAAATAAAGAAGCAACTACTGTCGTAGTCAGTATTTGTGGGTAATAGTCCTATAATGAGATAGTTATGGCTTCAGTTATCTGTCTTCAGTTATGTGTTTTCATTTATGTGTCTAGCTGCTGGGTTTAATGCTGTAAATGAGGTTGATGATGTTACTTTTACCTGCAAAACTATAATAATAAATACAAGGCTGAGCTGCCTGGATACTGACAAGCAAATCCGTATAAATAAAGGAACTGGAACTCCATTCATTCATATAAATAAAAAAGTTTAATCCCATTTGAGATTTGATATACTTCCTTCCTACAGATGCTGATCCAGTAAGATACAACTTTCCCCCATGTCTTGCTTTAAGTCTGTGTGAATGCCTTGCAACATCTCAAATGGCACTGGACACCTGCATTTAGGCAAGCAGACAGACTAAAATGTTCCACCACCTAATTACTGCCATCCCATCTCCCATCATTCCCATGCCTGCCATCGTTCTTCTGTATGCTAAGTCTATCTCTTTTTTGCATCTTACTCCAGGAAATTGTTCTTCAATTTCTTATAACTGTAAGACAGGGATGTAGGAAGCGACTTGCTTTGCTGATTCCTTCAACTTATTTGCTTTGATTTGTTATTGTATGTGAAATATGTGGCATACTGTATGGTAGACTGTGGTTCTTGCATTGAATAAGTTAAAAGCTTGCCCCTTACTTTAACACTTAATTGATGGGAAAGTTTTATTAATTGTAGGAAATAATTATTCTTTATCTTAAAGTCCATCAATTTTGGGAAACATTTCATTTGTTTAATGAATACAAAACACACTACATGAACTTTGCAGTCATTACATCAGCGTTCTTCAAGTCTTTGGTAGAGTCTGCGTAACAATAAAACTAATTTGAAAGAGAACAGTATCTTGAACATAAAGCATTCTCCCATATTAGTGCAGTGTTAAATATTTATTGTTGAACTGGTCATTATCAGGGGTTTGTGTGTCATAACAGTAAAAGTCAAACAAAGCAGTTAAACTCTTAAGATGCTAACACTATTGAATTGAACACTGCTGTCATAAAAATACAAATCCTATACCATGAAGGATGGTGATGTGAAAAACAAAAAGTACCATATCTCATTGTACTCTCAACCAAATCTGTAAACATTTCATATGTAAACTTCCATACATAAAAATACTTCATTGTTGCTATAGTGAGGAAAAAGGTAACATATTATTTTTGAATTGTTAAAATGGAATGTGGTAAAGTGTTTTCTGAGGGGCAGAATGCTGGCTAAAAGTCAGACAGATTAGTATTTACTAGAGGTGGCCTCCACACACCAGAAGTAACTTTTATTTCTATTTTGACTGTAACTCTCAGTCTTTTTGGACGGACTTTATACAACTGTGAATGTATATAAGAACGGTGGGAGCAGAAACATTTAACAAAAAAAAAAAAAAAGTGATAAACCACCTTTCAAAAATATTTATGAAATAGAAGCTATTTCTTGAAAGTATCTTAAAACAGTTTTCTGTGAGAATCTGCAGCCCTTATTTATACTGGGTAATATGCAATTGCATTCTTCATAGCACTGAAGTGAAACTGAAGCAATAATTATGCTAATTTAGAAATGGAAAAAATACCAAGATTTGTCTCTTTCTAACTCTTAAAATATTTTCCTGCTAACCCTGGAACTTTAATATACAGAATCGCACGTATTTTAGTATTAAAGGAGAACTAATCTTACACTGTTCTTGTAGCAAGCTAGTAATTAGGTAGGTAGGTCTGAGGAAGTTATGTTATACTGTGTAAACTGTTAGCTAAATTTAAATAATCTCTAGTACTTCAACTTCCTAACATTCTTAAAAATAAATCTAAGGAGCTTATTTGCTATAATAGTTGGAAGCCTTTGTGCCTACTGTTTGTTGTTTAATTACCTGATACTAGTGTACCTGAAAGCTACACTACTAGTATGTAGCGACCAGTCTTGATCTTATTTCCCAGGTTTCATCTTTGTATTTATTATAGTTCCGTTGCTAAGATTTCACCATTAAATACTTATACGAAAGAAATACAAACATGTCACTGATTAAAGTTGTTTTAAGCAGTTTACACATGTGTATTTGTGTATCTTTAGCCTTTTAATTCTGTTTTTCTCTTAACCCCTACTCTGCAATTGCAGCAAATTCTTCAGATTGCCAGCATTTCATAGACCATAGGTATCTTGAATACAATGATCTGATTCAGCTTTTTGCTGTTAGAGAGCATGCCATTAACTGAATAAAGAACTGATTCCTTAGTAGCCATTAAAGATCTCAGAATGTCCAAAAGGCACCATCATGACGACCACTAACCTTCTGCCCAGTATGGGACATTTCATATGCTACCAAAGGCTTCTTCTCTTGCCCCTTTTACCATTTCAATTAGACATGGCTTTTATTGTCCTTCGAAAGTCTCAGCCATGTTGCAGCACACTCTGCATTCTCTGCTATGTCCGATCCCAAAGACTGCAGTATGTATCAAGAGGGTGAAAGGTTTGTAGGCTCACTCACCACTACGTATGAATCAGTTAATACCTGTTTACACCAGTGTAAATTCCAGCCTGTTCTTAAAATGCTTCAACCCAGAGAATGCTGTGTGAATGAGGTATTGATACAAGAGTCAGGTTGCAAATAAGTAGAATTTTGATTTGTGTTTGTTTTTCAGAGCCAGAGCTTCAACTGTGTGGAAGAGACTAGATGTCCGGGATCTAATGTGAGTTCTGTGCAGATACAGGGAGATTCAGATTATTTCATCAACCATCTTGGAGTGCCTGCCATGCAGTTTTCTTATGAGGACATCAAAACATCGGAGGTAGTTACAAATGAAAATCGATAAACTGAAAATAGCAGAAAGATAGAATTAGATTTTCTCAGGTTATATCCTTACATGCCAAGCGGGTTGTAGTGGGAAGTTATTTCCTGTAAGTGCATTTTTTTAGATCTTCAGAGGATTGCCACAGACCTTCAAAGTGACTGATTTTATAGGGGTATGGCATTCAAACAAACAGATAAATATTTAGAAAAAAATGGAAAAAATGAAGGACATCATAGTAAAAATGTTAATATTGCTGATAGTATTACAGGTTACACATTACCTAAGACAACTTTTCAGACTGCTTTCAACATAGAGGAAACGAGTTGTGATGTGTATTTTTTCATGCACAGTAGGATGAGACAGCCTTCAAAATGAATTGTATATCCATTTTCATGCTGTGGGCAAAATATGACTCTCTAGTATATATGTTGGTTGTAAAGATCTGTATGCTTGATTGGACTCTTCAAAACACTGTGTTCTTTTTCAGCCATTGTCCTCTGCAAGGTAAGTGGAAGGAAGAGGCATGTTACACTGTTTGGAGATCAGGCTGGAACTGGATACAGATAAGCTGTTAGGAATGTTTGTCCTTCCTCAGCCTTCACTACTGTCGGTTGTATTTGTGCCTGGACAGCTCAAACTTACCCTCAGCTGGTCAGCTGAGGTTCAGGAAGCCTGACATTAGTTATTTCAAGATACAGTGGTCATGAGAAAAGGTGCATGTTTTCTTGCAAAAGTAATAATGCATTGACTTCGTATTACCCTCATTTCTCTTCTTGTACTGTGCTTACCTAGATGTATGCACATCTCTCCAAGTTCAAGAACAAAGCTGAAGCAGAGTTGAACTGGAATGCTTCCTGGCACTGCTTTGCTAATCCGCTTCTATTTCACAAATGCAAAACAAAACAGAACTATGTCAAATATTGGAGCATTGTTGGCATGTTGTGTAAATTAAAATATATTAAGTCAAGAATTTAGATAAATAAGGAGACTTCTGTTTCTAAACATCACTGCACCTATTAGTCTAAGTATTCTGTTTCAGATTAAACACAAGGCAGAGGGTGTAAGAACAATGTGAAGTCAGAAGACATATGAGTGCAATGTTTATGACAGGCTTGTGGTCCAGGGTAAATGTCTGTTGTCACTTAGCAGCTATTCCACATAGTATTCATTCCAGTTCTGTGTATATAGGATCTATACAGCCTGAGAAAGAATCTGCAAACCTCAGTATATCAAAATAAGTATTTCCCAGCTACTTTTACAGTATGAACACTGACATTTCCTTTGGCTATTGACTATTTCAGTCCTACCAAAGTTATTCTTCGTGTTCAGTTAACTTTGCAGATGTGCACTTTTGTCTCTCAAAATGACTCAGCAATGTAATTAAAATCATAAAATAATTTTTTTTCATATTTGCTTAAACATGACACAGCAAATTTGATTCTCTGTTGAAAACGCAGCTTTTGTCCTTGCAAAATCATTTCCTAGAAATAAATTTATGGCAAGTGTAATCTGCAGTCTTGAAGTTGATGTACTGTACCTCTCAGACCATAGGAGATCTTGACCCCATGAGATCTATTTCTTGAGAGATAAGTTTGCTTAGAAATATGTGTAAATTTCTGTTGGCAAGAGAATGGATTTTTTTTCCTAAAAGTGAAGTTACATGGAATGATTAAATTTGGATTCTTTGCTATATTTTTATTATTTATTGTACTGATTATTAACAGTCCTTCAAAACATAGGCTCATTGTCTCTGCTATATTCTATCAGACAAGCAATCTCTTTATTGTTTACTGTTTACTGCAATTGTTTATTGTATCGAACAGATAGTACTATTATAAGGCAGACAGAAAGTATTCTGGGTTTACAGCCATATTCATAAACATTGTAGGAATTTCTCTTGTGCAGGTTAGTGACTGAAAATAATCTATTGAGTTGCAGGGAGGGATTTTTGCTTGTTTATTTCCAAGCCATTCAGCTTTTTTTAAACTATGCCTCAGCTTTATCAGCTTCATTGCAAAACAAGATTTGGATTTGGGAAAACAGATTTCAGAAATGGGATGTTTTGACGTGCTTTTGTAGACTGTCATTTTGCCAGGTTGGTTTCTGCTGTCTCTTTTACTGCTGTGACCTATTCAGGAAATTCTCTTCTTCTGGAATATACATCACTTGTTTATTTTATCCACCTGTCAGACAGCATGCAGTGTCACATAAACCTGATGCTATTCCACACTCAAAAAACCCCCTGTTTTAGAGCAAAAAAGCCCAAGACCTGTGCCTTGTAGTCTGCCTACAGAGCAACAGTTATAGGTCAGCTTTAGAAATTCATTTCTTACACAGTCAGTGTAATGCAAATCCCCAGAGAGAAGGTTGTAAAAACTTTTCATTGGCAGAAAACTGAGGAGTAAATAAGAGGAAATAAAAGTTGTAAGAGGAAACATTCATACCAGAAGAGTAAATAAAACTGTCTTGCTTGAAATTACTTAATACAGTGAACCACAGCCTCAGGGACATTAAATCTGCATGGCAAATGCCTGTGGTCAGATCTGTGAGCTAGTAAAGGGCATTCTAAGGATTCAACCACTAGTATAAAAATGCGCTAAGTGAAATGCAGCTCGTTTATTTACTAGCAGAAAATATGCAGCATTTTAGTCTGCAAGTAAGAAGTAAACTTGGAAGAATTTCTCTAGTGGAAAAAAAAAAAATATTATTAACCCAATTTCCAAGGATTCTCTTGCAGTTGCTGAAGAAAGCCTTCCTGTCCTCCTAACTTCTGCTGCACTGGCTTTACCTCTGTGTGAGGGTCACATTCTGATATGTAAAGTGTTATGAGAAAGGCTGATCAGCTTTTCCTAATACTGCAGTTTCTCTTACTTTGAGGAGGAGTCATGCTATTCAAGTTAATGATTAATTTACATCCAAGTGACCATGTAGAGCCTCCAGAGAAGTAATCTTGATTTCAGATGTGAGTTTCTCTGCTACTGAAAGCCCAGAAGTGTGTTAGTCCTCACTTCAGTGGAGACTAGTATTAGAAACATCCTCACTTAACTTTACATCAACAAGAAAGAGTAGCATAAAGTAAAAGAGCTCTTTAGATCACAGACTTGTCTTTGTTACTGTCTGTGCTGCGATAAGAGCTAGATATCAATGGGATTACTTGATTGTATGATCATTGGTACATCAGGAATAACAAATTGGAGCGAGTAAATTCTGATTTTTTTGTCATGTTTGGACCATTTCTGTGCCCTTGAAAATTATTAGTCATGTTTGTATGACAATGTATTTTCAAATCCAAAAATGGTATAACAGGTATAATACATAAATATCCTCCATAATGATAGAAAATACATGCATGTAACAGACAAAACTATTCATCATGATTCTGCTTATTGCCTTAGTGGTGTGTTTGTTTTGTAAACAACATGACTGAAGTTCAGCTCTTGGTTACTTGACTGTAAATTAGGAATATCTCTGAAAACACTGGATATGGTGGTGTATGATCTGGAGAGCATGCATTCAGTGTCTATTTGAATTCATCATTACTCTTGGATATACATCGATTGTGTGCCTGTGTAATAGAAGATACTGCTTTATCAATTAATAGCTTACCTCATTTCTCTTCCCTTACATGTCTTTTTTTATCCTTCTTTGTGGCTTTTTGGCATCTTTTTGAATTTACACATTAATGGAAATTCTAGTATTAAATGGTTTATTGCAGTTGTGTGAATGATAACTGTGTTCTTCCATATGAAGTAACATTCACTGAAGACTCAACTCTGCTCTTGTGAATGACCTCTACAAAATACAAAGTGTTAAAAATTATTGAAATTTACCCATTACAGAACTAAAAGGGTCACTATTCAAATCTGTAGCTGTATTAACAGAAAGTGGTTTTAGTCACAGTGAACTCTTACTTGTTAACTAATGTGAAATTTCCCATAACTGGAGACATGACTGGAAAAGATGCATGAATCCAGAGTACTTGGGGTTATCCTGTTTAACACAATTTGTGAAGTTGTTTTGTGAAGATAGAATGATTTGTTTCAGAAAGTTGATCCAATTAATGTGGTTTTGAGGCAGTGGGTGGAGAGCCTGCATGGAGGCAGAGAACTTGTTGCTCAGATTCCTAGGTTAATTTCTTTATAATCAAAGTAATTTGAAACTAAAATCCTTCAAAATTTTGTTTGACACATGTTCTAGCTGACCATGCAGAGGTGTTTCAGTCATTAAATATGCTGAGTTCCCACAATTCTAAGTAGTGTCAATTGAATTTGTGAGTGTTTAATACTTCTGAAACTTGATTGAAAATTATTTTATGTTCAGAGAACCAAAACAAACTCACTTTTTTACTTATTAAAAAACCACCTCGATTTCTCTGTTGCTGTAGAACAGGGTTTAACAGTGGTACTATGAGGCATATTTAATCCAAGTCTGTAAAGCACCTTTCATAATCAAAGTGATGTTTCTGAGAAACGGTTTGTAATTCTGGTCAAACCACTGCACTTGAAAAGTTTAGGTTCTTTTCCCAGTTTAGCTTTTGTCCTTCCTTCCTATTTTCTTCACACATTGTGAAATGGATGTGTTCATGATGAAAGGCTTGAAGCATAAATGTGAGAAGGATTCTAGAAGAGCAGGGTATTCAAGTGGTAATTATTTTATTAAAATATGTGAACGTTTCAACTTTTGGTACAGTTTTGGAATTTTATCTATGAACTTTTCAAAAAGTTCTTTGAAATATAAATATCATCACAGTGAGCTAATACTGGAGTTGTAGCTTTATTCAGCAGTACAGATTACGAGGCAGAGTAAAATAAGTCTCTAGGGGATCTGAAGGCTTTTTTGCCCCATTACTTTTTAGCTGCAATAGAAGCATCACCTGTTATGGAAAAGATGTAATTTAAAATGTAAGCTGTTTACACAGCTGTTGGTTATAGAGATAGTGATTTCAGGCAGTATATACTGAGAAGGACTAAATGTGCTTGGATATATTTTGAGAAGGGCTGCTTCTGCGTGCTTATGGTACTGGTTGTTTATGGTTGGTGTGCTCAAATAGAGGTATTATTTGTGGAGGAGGAGAGGCAGATTCCACAGGATCACTGAAACTCTGAGGCAAAATTAAAGGCTATTCTCTAATCCTGCTTCTTTAGTGGCCTCATCAAACATGGAAAGGAGAAGAAAGTTTCTTCTATGCCAAGAATATGTCTGTCAGTACTTGAGGTGTATGGAGAGAAGACACAAGTCTTCCATGGTGTTGTAACTGCTGAGTGACGACAGTCTTTCAAAGAACTTTCTGCTGATTTACTTAAAACAGATTAATGTTAATTTTACGTCTTAAAATGTATCACATATATGTCTTAAAATACAACACAGCTTTTGCAGTAGGGTGTCAAGTGTGTCTTCAGCCTTCTCCAGAAAGTTGTTTGCATTTATTACATAAATTTATTACATAAAAATACAACACCAGGACCAACAGCATGGTCTGGAAAACTTTGCATTGTTTCCTTTCTCTAGACATAGTTTTACCTGTCAGAGAGACTCAGAACTTCAGAAGCTTATCCATACCTCCTCTTCTAACCTTCTTCTGTTTCTATTACTTCTCTCCCTATTTCTGTAAGCTTTGCCTTGTTTTTCCTTTTATATGAGCATCATCCAGTATCGTTTTCCCTCTGCTTGGTGGAGCATCTTAAAAATGTAGTTTGTTCTGCTGGTTTTAACATTTTAATCTGATGGCCACAGTTGCCTTTTTTCCTTCATGAAAAGGGACAGAGGACAGTAGTTTTTAAAGGATCTATATTTGGAAGTGTAGTAGTGGGCTGCTTCACTAAAGAGAAAAGAACCAAACCTGGAGTTGCAAGTTAATTCATTTTGATTATGTCTCTCTTAGCACAGTTTATGGCATAGTTGCTGATGTACTAGAAGATAAGTAAATCACAGAGACTAAGAAAAATAGCCTTGCTGTGGATGCCTAATGTTTGGGTACAAGAGAAAATAAAATCTGGATTTGCCATGGCTTCAGTTAGAGATTTGATTGTTTCTTCAGCATTATAAATCAAACAACATTAAACTGTTCCGCATTTTGAAGCCGTTCCGATCACTTGCAAACTTAAGCTGGTACAGGAGTATTCTGAGCTTTTTTCAAGATGGAAATAGACTGTTACTATCCATTTCTGTGTCATTGCAGTCGACAGTTTCATGAGGAAGCCAATTTTTAAAATTATAGCTAGATGATTTCCTATGTTATCTGCATATTATTCATCATTCTCGATGCATCATATTACTTAAAGATTCCTATCTGATAACAGTCTTAAATCCTTTCTGTGATAATGTGGTAGGTTACATCAATGTTAGCATTATGATTTTGTTCTGAGAAAAAACAAGTTTCTGCACATTATTTAAAAAAGAATACCCTCTTTTTTTGTTATTTATTGATGGACACACATTTAGCGTGAAATATTTTATGGAAGCTGTCCAAGTTTGGGTATGCAGGGCTTACAGAACATTTACTTTTACACCTAGACCATAAAAGTTGTTTTCCGTATCTTCACTCAAACTTAAGTACAGGCAAGAAGTATAAAAATTACCTGTCACATTATTCACAGGCTAGACCAAGATAGTGTAATACCATGGACCACTAAGCTAATTTAGAAGAAAAATGAAAAGAGGGTTCTTTATAGAAGGCATTTGTATGTAATATATGTAGAAGAGTTTAGAATTTTGACAGTTTGAGATTGTATCCTCTTTAGAGAGAATGCATAATGATTTTTATTTCTGTTGAAATATGCATAACTTTTTGAAGGTAACTTTCAACTTTCATTAGAGCCCTTAAAAGTGATTTTCGCCCACACTGGTGTAAAACAGAGGCCACTAAATCTTAACTCTTCAATGAATGTGGCTTCTCAGTTGTTTTTACTGTCTGCCCCCACTTCCTCCCATCTCCCCTGTCCTGCCTGCTTTTCTTCCTTTTTTTATCACTCTTTGGGGAAACTTACTGCAGTTTCTTGATTTCAATATTTACATGCTTAGACTGACCCATCATGCATATCTTTCAAAAGAAACGGAAAGCTGTCCAAGTTTTCTTTGTTATGAGAAAAGAGACAGGAGCTGTCCTTGATGGAGAGAACTTAGGGTCTAGTTTACAAAAAAAATAACTCCTGTGTTGCGTGCTGCTTTTATCTCTTTTCTGTGCTTGTGTTAGTGTAGATGGAGGGCTTAGGCAGTATGGAGTGCTCTTCAGTGCATCTGGCTTGTGTCTTTTTAAAAGTGAATGGGAAACTGATCTATACCAATTTTTGTCTGTGTGGGAACAGTACTGAATGTCTGTAAGTTGTGGGGTTCTGGTGTCAGTCATTGGGAGCACCATTTCAATCCTGTTATGGGGACCTTCAGCTGGTGTTTCCTTTCTTGGAATTTTTTGTGTCAAGGTAAAGTTTTGAACTGAACATAGAAATTCACAGAAATCAGGGTGGCATGGGGAAGTTCTGAGTGCTGGCTGTGTGTGAAGGGTAAGGACTGTATCCAGTCATCCAGACTGGCCACACTGGGACCTTACCATCAACGTCTTTGTCCACTGATGGCTGGGAGAGTCTGTTTCCTATCATTATTGATTCACTCATGTACTGAGTTGGTTCCAGTTATGACTTTGACATGATGTTTATATTAATTTTAGTTCAGTGAAAATTTCTACATAGTTAGCCTTTGTGAGAAGTTTAATTTCATTTAAATACAACTTGTAAGAAGCATTTGGAGGGTTTTTTTATTTTCAAATTTGCAACTGCCTTATCAATAGGTAGTTCAGTACTGTAGTTGATGGCTACTGGCATTATTACCACATGAATAACTACACCCATTACCATTATAACCTCCAGCACACTGTTTCTTAGATTTCAAAAAACAAGCACTGAAAATAAAGTTAATTTCTGACTACAAGTGAGCTATTACCATTTCTCTGGCTGCCAGAATTTATTAAAAGTTACTGTTTCTTTGAAAGAACACTTCTCTGTCTCTGTATCTCTGATACAGAATGGACTGTATATGTCAACAGAGCTGAAAACGAGTAAATAATTTGCAAACTCAAGATGGATAAATAATCCTCAGTGAAGGACACAACCTCTGTCTTCTAGCTACAATGTCTGAGCTGCAACTTACCTAGGAATGTAACATGTATTGTAATGTGAAGCAGCTGGATATGTTGTGAACAAACTCTGATAACTGTCACTGTAAATTCCTAACCAATGTTCTCTTACGTTCTCTCTCAGCAAAGCTCTTGTCAAGGATTGTTTATATAGACAATATATATACACACACACTTTAGTTTTATATGCATATGTTTATATATGTATAATCAAGGTGCCATTATGGAAGGCAGCAAAGTCTGCAGTGTAGTTTGGTCAGCAAATTCTGGGTAAAGAAAGAAATGTAGCTCCACAAACACAACCTTGTACCTGTGTGTGTATATCTAAAGCAAACATGGGTTCTCTGATCTATGATATCCTTTATTGAGAGCCATTGATGTATCACTGATATAATTCACTGGTCAGACAGTTACAGTGCTTGAACTCAATCAGTTTTTCTGTTCTGAAGTTTCAGATCTCTATATTCCTAATGCAATTATCTCAGTATTTTGCATCACATCATTAATCTCACTGTTATTCCATGTCCAGATCATTTTTTCCTTTACTTCCAGTATATCCTCCAGTCCCTTTCCATTCAGGTAAGAGTTAGTTACTGTCTTGAGATTTCTGACTGACTACTTGGATGGTCTGTGACTGACGAGGTGCTTCTGGTAAATTTTATACTGTTTTTCTTCAGTTATTATTTATGTCCTCCTGGATTAAATGTCATCCAGTACTAATTAATTTATCAGATACAAGTATATTTATCAAGAACTTCAACTAGAAGTATCATGGCATCATTTTCTCTGAAGGATCAGAGTAGACCATATACAAAGACATGATGTACTTACTTCAGCCTTAGCTGCTCAAAACAGAACTTCCAGGCCTGTGGCATATACGTGAATGATATTAGAAGAGAATTAGTGCCAGTTGTTTGACCCTGATATTTCAGGGAGATTCCTGCCCTAAAGAGAAGCCGTATTTCTGTATCTAGACTAGTAGGGAGTTTGCATAACAGCAGCATGTTACTGTGATGATCTGCAATTTGGTAGCTTTTCCATATAGAAATACAGATCTGTATGGCTCCCCTCCTTCCCTGTTTTACTCCTCATTTCTTGCTGGTATATATTTAATTTTTTTAAGGAAATTCACAGCTGGTAGCTGCCCATGGGGAGTTATGGACATGTTTCATGCATGTATGAAAGAAACAAAGTACTAGTGTGCTTAGAATATCAGAGAATACCAGAAATCCTTTGCAAAGGGGTAAATGTGTATCAGCCTCAGAATGGAAGATTTCTTGGGAATCCAGGATTTCATTTTTCTAAACTGTCTCTGGAGAGTTTGGTGCTGTTGCATTTGCTGCTGGGAGATTTTATGAACTTCGTAGTAGAACTTTATGGTCAACAAGGTGTAGCAATGGGACTTAGATGAGTCAAGGTGAAGAGAGAGGTTTCATTTTGTTCATGGACAAGTGATGAACTGCAGGTAGGTAACAAAATGTAGTTTGAACAGTCCCCAGTAGATTGTCTTGGGACTACTTGTGAAGGTAGGTCCAAACCACGGCTGCTTGTGTGTCTCACCTTCCTCACTCTTGGGCTATACTGTCTTTATAATAGCTATGCTTTTGTTTATTCATACTATATTTCTTCTGACCAACATGTTTTCTCTTTTCTGTCCGTCTTTAGCATAAATTAGTGCTTTTTAATTTCTCAGTACATTCGGGGGTTATGTAGTGTAGTACTCACCAGTAATACATTAATACATTAGTCCATCTGTTTGCTTGGATGCTAATTTAGTTGAATTTGGTCGTGGGAGCATGCTGAAATTGTTAAGGTTAATGATTCAGTGTTTTACAAGACAAAATACATTTGATGTTCAATTAATTGCTTGTTTTATTGAATAATATGAATATTTAGCTATTTAATTTAATGGAAGAACATCTTTGTTATTCCAGTAATGTTAGTGAAACTGATGACGTCCTCATCAGTCAGATACATTACTTTGCTCTGAAATAATCTGTTTGGTCTCACGAATCCTAGTGCTTTGATGTCCCAAACATTGGTGCATCCAAAAGGGGGAAATTCTTTACATAAACCTGCCGTAAAGTAACAAAAATGCACGGCTTCTTTAGTATATACACTGCATGAGTATATGTTGTTGCTGTAAATTCTGTCCTTGCAGATTTTCTCATAGGCTGTTCATTTTCTTGGAACTGACTGAGGGCTGTTGAAATAGCCGGCTGAACATGAGCCAGCAGTGTGCCCAGGTGGCCAAGAAGGCCAATGGCATCCTGGCTTGTTTCAGAAATAGCGTGGCCAGCAGGGACAGGGAAGTGATCTTGCCCCTGTACTTGGGACTGGTAAGGCCGCACCTGAATTACTGTGTTCCGTTTTGGGCCCCTCACTACAAAAAGGATATTGAATGACTCGAGCGTGTCCAGAGAAGGGCAACGAAGCTGGTGAAGGGTCTGGAGCACATGTCGTACGAGGAGCAGCTGAGGGAACTGGGGTTGTTTAGTCTGGAGAAGAGAAGGCTGAGGGGAGACCTCATCGCCCTCTACAACTACCTGAAAGGAGGTTGCAGAGAGCTGGGGATGAGCCTCTTTAACCAAGTAACAAGTGATAGGACAAGAGGTAATGGCCTCAAGTTGCGCCAGGGAAGGTTTTGACTAGGTATTAGGAAGTATTTCTTTACAGAACAGGTTGTTAGGTGTTGGAATGGGCTGCCCAGGGAGGTGGTGGAGTCCCCATCCCTGGAGGGGTTTAAGAGTAGGGTCGACATAGTGCTGAGGGATATGGTGTAGTTGGGATCTGTCGGTGCTAGGTTAATGGTTGGACTAGATGATATTCAAGGTCCTTTCCAACCTAGATGATTCTGTGATTCTGTGAAAGTCAATGGAAGAAAGACAGCCTGGAAGTTAACAGGGTCAGTGGGATATGGGAAAACATGCAAGACATTTGCTTAGACACCAGTTATTGCTTCTGTTTGATAGCCTGCTGAAAACATGTATTATCTAAGGATAGAAGACACTGAATTATCTGTCCTCCCTGGAGAAGTAAATGGCATATTGCATTCAAGATAGCATTTACCATTGTTCTGAGTGGCTAAATTCAACAGACCAAGTAAAATTCTTCTGGCAGAGTATCTGGAGTAACTATCAGAACTTGTTTTGTGTCAACAGATATTAGTAGTGTGTCACTCAGCTTTGTCTTTTAATACTTTGGGGAAAAAAAAAAAAATCAAGATCACGGGACTATCAAACAGCTGTGATTTGAGTCAGTGATACATTCTCTCAAAATTTGCAATGTTTGATGTATCTTATCATGGCCATTAAAGAACTGTTTAATAAGGCTTTCGATAAATAATAAATATTGTCTTTGAAGACATTATTGTTGTTCTTAGCAAAAGCCAATACTGATTCTTACTGCAAATGGTGAGCCTCCCGCCTACACAATGTCTGCCCAGTGGAGAAAATCAGATTTCTTCATTCAGTTTAATAACTTTAATAGTTTTTTAAAGCACTAAAAATAAAAACTGCAAATAGGAAGCATCAAATCAGGAAATAAAAGCATTGTGCTTTATAATTTTTGTGATTATGAAAGACATCGTCACTGGGACTCATGGCTTATAGCAGGACATTGTTAGGATGATATTACTGGCACTGCATGTTTTCCACATAATTTGAATGCTCGCAATTGATCATAACATGTTACAAAATGTTCTTTTTCACATGATACATCCAAGAAAAGGTATTCTCTCTTACATGTAGTGAATCTGAACTGAGCTTCCTATTTCTAACCTTCTGAAACTTTGGGAAGATCTCTGTGAGGTTCCAGATTTCTGGCTTTGGCTGCTTCCTCCTACTTATACTGCTGATTCTGCTTTCAGTTTAAAAAGTGTCAAGGGAAAACTAGAGAGGAATAAAGCTATGCAAGCACCCTGATATCTTAAAAGTTGCTTTCTTTGTGCTGCGGTCTGTGAATTTATAGCTTTACAGTGATTATTTCAATTCAGTTACTAATGCAAGGAAGAAAACATTAAATTAAAAGAGATGAAGGAAAAGTGCTTATATTCTTTTCCTGTCTGATGACTGTTGGCTTGAGTTTTTCTGGCTACAACTGAGTTGAATAATAAAATAAATTGTGCAGCAGTGATTCCAATTCTGCCTCTTCTGTTTTCTGTGTAGTCTGATTTGGCAGGCCTTGCTTATTTGGTTAAGCATCCAGTGACATCACAAGGTCAGTGTGCATCCTTACCAGAAGATTAAAACAGAAAATAGTTTTGGTTTTGTTTCTTTTCTAAAAGTTCTTCAGTAAGCTGAAATGGCAAAAATAGCAAAGAAAAGGCTCTTATCAGAAACTCCTTCTGACATGCCAATTTTCACAAAGTTAGGGTCATTCTCACTTTGAATGAGATTTTTGACACATGTTAGTCTGTGGCAACTGCAAAGCTTTGCTTTCTAAAAATAATTTAAAAGCCTACACATTTTATATCTTTAATTTTATTTAAGTAATAACCAGCTAAACCCAATTTTTATATCACTATGATCCTTTGTGGATTGGGGGGGGGGGGGGGGGGGAAGGGGAATATTTAATTAGATGTCAAGAGCATTTGCTAGAAAGGGAAAAGTCAGAGAGAGAGGCACACACTCTCTTCTGCGATATATTTTCAGCTTTAAGGGCCTTTATTAGTGAGAAAGGCTATGTGCCATACACTAATGCCTGGTGTTATTCCATTGATGCAGTTTAAACCACACATTAGAGAACCATACTTTGCCTTTGGTATGTTCTATGTTAGATAATCGACTTTTTCAGTAAATCTATTTAAAAATCTGCTTTAGTCTGCAGCACCCTCCCAAACTAAAAGCATTCCAGATTGATGATAAGCCACATTTTAGTCTATGAGATACCCTCTTCCATGACACTTTTTTGATCCTTCTTCCAGTCAAACCTTTGGTTCAATCTCTTACACTCGTTCAGGAAAAAAAAAAAATATGGAGAAGAAATGGTCTTTTAGCCTAGCTGAGGTGAAATACCTGTTTCACAAAGAAATACAATTGTATATTTGCTGCCAAGACACTGCCAATTGCTTGACTTAGGGTAAAATGGAAGAAGGAATTAGTGAAAGCCTGCAGTGCAGATTTCAGAGGTATTTTTGTTCTGCTCACTGCTCTCTCTTTATCTTTTCTTCTGACAGGGCTTTCTCCTTCATGCTATGACAAATTTTTGGCAATGGTTTTGAATACAGATGCAGACAAGTCCTCTTGCAGTTGTAAGCCTCTGGATTTCTGGGTAATAGTTTTGGGCACTAGCATAACTTTATAGTGTGTGCTCTGCAGGTGAATTCAACCTCCCAACTAAACTTGTTTCCCAGGTTGATCCTGAAGGTAAGCACTGACTACTTGCTTTGTGTTTTACTGACCAGACACTGCATGTTTGAGTGTGTCCTTCAGGTTGCTGCAATCCTACTCCTCATGCTGTTGTATTGCAAAAAGGCAGAAAGAGTGAAACAGGTTAATAGCTCACAGAACAGACACAGCATATATATAGATATATATGTGTGTGTGTATATATATATGTGGACAGGCAACAGATTATATTCACAATCCTGATGCAGCAGAAGCTTTATATCCCTAAATTCTCCTCTGCTAGACATTATTCTCTGGTCTATGTGAAGAAAATAAGCAGCTTTCTCTTGGCTTTCATCCTCCTCTTTGTGTATTTGCTTTGCAGACTTTAGCAGTGATAGATTAGCATGTTTATACTGTTCGGCCTACCTGTACAAATTTCAGAAGGATTTTTGTTCTCGCTGCTTGCTCTCTGTTGTATCTTCCTAAGAGTCTTTTCCTTTTATGCAATACAAAATTGGTGGCACAAATATTGTGAGGGTGCTGAAGGGCGAAGCTGGTGCAAATATGGACAATACAGACGAATATTAACAAGGGTGAAGGCAAACTGATTAAAGAACTTCAGTCTAAAGACAGTTTTTCCAGATTGAGCATTATTTCTGAGTGGAGAAACGTCCGTTGCACGTTACATTAAAAACAAAACAACAACAAAAAAAAAACATTCTGGAGGTGTTTGTGTAGTATTCACCAGGTTAGGGACAGAGGGCTGTTTTCTTATAAATGCTGGGGAATATTCAGCAGGCAAGAAAATCTATTCAGGTATGGAATGTGAGCATGTTAAGCAATTACTAGTTACATAATTTGAGTTTCCTAACTAGTAATTTAACTGTGTCTAAAGTACTAGTCAGGAAAACAAGACTCTCTGTGGATGCAGCATTGTCCTGGTCTAGTAAAGAAAATTGTTTGTTGTATTTCCAACTCTAAAACAGTGTGTGGTAAAATTTGGGGTTTTTTTAAATGACAGCAGAATAGATCTCTAAAGTATGTCTTGGTATTTACTCTGTTTTACATTAAATCACCAGAAGTGCTGTGGGATTTCTTCATGATTTAAAATGCATTGGTTGAAAGTTGGCATATAAATTGAAGGTATGCTATAAGACAGTACACAAGGGATGGCAAATTTAGTACCTTTGGAAGGTGAAGCATTCTGTTCCCTTAATTAGTTGAGGAAGGATAAGTTAGAAAAATGAGTCTAGTAAATCAGAAGTGAATTTTAGTGCAAGTGTCCATCATAAATAAGCAAGACTAAGCCAAGTTTGGGGTTTTAAGGGTTTTTTTCTTGCATGTTCGATCCCCATTTAATCGATTCATAAATCAATTAATTACTGTCACAAGACTCAAGGGCAGCAGGAAATTGGGTTCAAATTAAAAAGAAAAGGAGGCAATTTGTTTTAAGATTGAAAGTTGAATGTTCAATCGAAGTTTAATCAGAAGTGACCCATTATTTGAAAAGTGGAACATCAATGTCTTTCTAATTTCACAGAATGCTTCATTAAATGAGTATTGAAAAGATCAGGTTAACTGATCATTCCAAAAGCAAGGTGAGGCAAAGGGGGGTTTTGGAAGCCCACTTCCAAATACATGTTATGCTTGTTCTTTTCTCTTCTGAAGAGCTCGTAGAGAAACAAAATCATTACACTGGGAATTCAAGGCTTATTGGTGTGGTCCTTTCTAGATTGTACAGATCATATGATAAAAATATAGCTTCATATCAGAAGAGCAAATGTTCATAATCCATTTGGATAGCTGTGTAGCTAAAGAACAAAAGGCAATCAACAGCAAGGAGAAAATTTTCATAGGCATGACTGAAAGTTGAATCTCCTAAATTTTAGTGTCTCACAGTGGTCTGACCTTGAAAAAGTTTCTCCATAAATTGATATCATCTTGAGAGCATTCAGCTGCACAACACATAGGACACTCTGCATATTGTACAAAGTGGGGGTGATGCTAGTGCCTGACTAGAAGTGAAGGCAGATTAATTTTGTTTAGGGAAGTGAGTGTGGGAGAGTACAAGGACAGCAACTGTAGCTGTAACTCCTACTGTGGGTGCAAAACATAAAGGAATAATACAGTTGGTTTTAGTGCTCTTTGGATTAGCATGTCTTAGTGTGTATTTGCTAGAAATGTGCTTAGCAAATTGCTGTTAAAAAACCCCAACACTCGCTTGTTACTGTAAGCTTGCTGAAAAAATTAATGAGGAATCTGATTCAGTTTCTCAGTGTTGGAAAGTGTTGCTCTTGCTGTTAAATGCTGAGAGGTACTCTTGAAACATCTAAACTCTGCTCTCTGCCATGTGGTCCCTGGGATAAAGAGTGGGCTTCTGTTACTTGGGAAGTTCATGCAGCTTTCTCTGATAAGCAGAGTGCTTGAAAGACAATAAAAGGCAAGAGAAACAGAGTATGTTTGCCTTCTAGTAGTTTGTTATGGAGGTGTCTTTTGTTAAAAAAAAAAAAAAAAAGGAACAACACCTGTTTTAAAACTTTCCCCTTATAAGTACAGAGCAAGATATTTCAGATGTCAGCAGGTTATTTTGAATAGTAATCTTGGATTAACTATTTGCAAGTATTATCTGTCTGTACACACAGAAAAATAAATGTTATCTATAAATATGTACAAATATATAAAATCGTAGTAATTTGTTTCATTTCATGTGCACTGCATGGGAAAGGCTTTGTTTTCTGGGCAGAAAGCTTAATCGTGAAAAAGTACTCAAGACTGCTTAAAGCAGTGTTTCTGTATGACTCCTTTTCAAGATCTTAGCCAGCAGAGTCTCGATTCCATCGTAAGCAAAATGACTTGCGACTTGTGATGACAAAATGTGATTTGATTTATTTGCTGATCGTTGCTTACTCATGTGATGTTCATTTAAAAGGCAGCAGCTGAGGGAGTAACGAAGGCTGCCTGTTTACCTTGCCCAGATGCTGTGGTCTCCACTAGGTTGGAAGGAGGGTTGATTGCTCAGTGGCTTTCAGAGAAGGAACATGTGGTTTTTATTTTGTTGTACCTTTACTTCTTAATAAAGGTTGTTGTCCTGCATTCAGTTCTCATAAAAACAAGTTTTAAAGAAAAATACAGCTTGTCTTTTCAGGTGTTTGACTCCAGGAGGATACCAGGACTGATCCACATCAGAGCTCTAGCTGATTTGGGGTTCAGTCACACCATTCACTTGTGTAATTCAAACACAACCTAGTATTTCTTTCCATTTAAGTTGTGTAAGAGAAGCAAAGAACTTCTGCTCCATGAAGGCACTTAAATTAAGAGAATGGGTGTGAATGCATACTGCCAGTGTTTGTATCTCTCACCATTGAATGCGAGATGAGTGTAGGACTAGACCTGCTCCGCAGACGTGTGTCTAGAGTGGGGTGGGATAAAAGCCGGTGAAGTGGTGTTTCCCTGTCTTACAGGCACCTGATCCATCAAGTTTTAGATTCCAGAGAAAGAATATTTGTCTAGATGGAACGATAATCTGATCTTGTGTAGCAAATCTAATTCAGTAATCATTCCCTTCACTGACTCTCAGTAAGGTACTCAAGAATGAATATAAATAATGTAATTCTTTTTAAGTTATTGATTGTAATTATGTGAATGATGATGAACAGCTAGCACTACTGTAGCAAAATGACAGCGTTCCTCAACCTTCCCCAAGTCAAATGACATGGCTCTGTAAATTAGTGCACAAACTTAAAACAAAGATGAATATGTGTTATGAATTAATCTTGAAGTATGTATTTTATCTTTATAATAAATGACTTTGTGCATCTTCTCCCTGAGACCTAAAAAAAAAAAAAAAAAAGTTTTCTGAAGGGAAGAATGACTTCATTTATTATTCTGATACTTCTGTGACAAATTATACAACACACAGATGCATCACTGAACACAAAAATTTGTATGAGTCAGTACTAATTACTTCTTTTTTTTAAGAAAGTGGTGGGAGCTTACTACCATAAATAATCTAGAAATGTATGGAAATACTGATAGACTATTGATCATGGAGGCATTAATCTGTAGAAAAAATTAACCAGCACACTTATCAGCAATTTTACATACCTTTTTGAAACATACCTTTCACTGAGTTTTCTTGACTATGTCTATGTCACACTGTTGAAGGAAGCTTAATTTAGCTGTGAGTGTACTAGCTCAGGAGGTGGATTGAGCATCTATAGGGAACTACACCTAAGCTGAGTAGTTCTGAGCAGAGCATATTGACATATCCCATCACTGATATAATTATAACGTATTTGTGTCCCACACTGGTTGGGGAAGAGAGCTAACAATGCTGTGCCCAATTAAGAGCTAGCGATGTACTGCATGGCATAGTACAAACATAATTCCAATTCAGCAGGCATATATCGGTTACCACCCTTTTATCCCCCAAGGTACATGTGTTAAGATACTTTATATTGTTTGTTTCAAGGAAAAGGGTAGGGTTTAGTCTGCTTCTTTCTAACAACTTTTTTTTTTTTAATTGAAGTTAACAGCTGCTTTAGCTAAAGTACGATTTTTCTACGGTCTTTGTATGGCTTAGAACCCCGCATGCAAAAGAGGAAAGCTCAGTCACATAAGAAGAGGTTGTACAAACTAGAACAAGGCATCTAAATTGTTTGTCTCTCTCATTTGCTCATTTCCTGATATTTAAAACAATAAACCCTACAAAGTGTTTTTAGCAAGTGAAAAGGTAGTGGGGTGCCAACCTTACAAATCAATCCTGTTAAAGCTCAGATCAGTTTTAATATTTTTTTTAACCAAAGCTTCATTTGACCACTGCTCAGCATGCAACCTCTGAATGCAAGTAACTTTATTATGGCTGTCGAAGAATGTGTTGGGCATCATTAGGAGGTTTAATGGCCCTAAAAAGGGGCTTCACTTTTGTGAGTAAAAAGTATGAGTCATTTCTGGAGTACTAGGACAGAAGCTATTGAAGATCAGTATATATCAAGAGGAGAAAACTGAAGAAATATTAGTCTATTAGATATGAGAAGCCAGTATTTGAAAAGGGCATGTTTCCAGAACATTGTCAATATTGCCTTAGAGTCTGGGAAATAATCTAAACCAGAAAACTTATTCATCTTAAATACAGGACCATGGGCTTCTGCAAATTTTATCTGGAATTCAATCTGAAAAGACTCTAGACATTTTTCAAAATTATTTTCATGCAGACGTAACTGTAGTATAATCTCATGATTATTTAGGCATTTCTGAGCCAGGGATATTGTCAGCTTCTTATTGCTGCTAGTACTATTTTATGCATAAATTCATAGAAAGAAAAGTTGCACTCAGAATTGGGGTACTCCCTTATTGGGCCCTATGTAAAGCTCCAGAACAAGCATATATAAAATGTTATGATTATGAATCTGGCAAAATGTATTTATTTCATGAGTCACACTCCTCTGCTTGACCTTTCTTAATGGATACGTTTTTTTATATTCTTATTATTGTCCCTCTCCAGAAAAAAAGCAGTAGCATTAAAAGATGTATGCAAAACATGTTATTTCTAGGACTAGCCTAACTTTATCTGAAACAGGATACTTCCCTAGAGATTCTGTGCCAGCAAAGGATAAGACTCGTTTTCCAGCACTCAGATAGAGACACCTACAAGGAAATATGTTAATGAGAGGCTTGTAGTCCCTCTGCAGTCCCTGATGGATCCCCCTGGTAAGCCTGTGTGATTCTATGTGGCACACAGTGCATTGTACACTAAATACAAAATACTATAAAGGACCTTAGGATATTCTAGCTAAACACAATAATATATTTAGGTGCTGGCATCCAAAATTAAAATCAAAGCCCAGAATGAGATTCATGGACAAGGAAAGATTTAGGCCTTCTGAAAGGCGATACAAAATATTACGATGCTGAACTTAGTTGACTAGAGCTAATCAGAGTTTGACAGGGGGCTTGAGGTGAAGTTTTGTTCCTCTTCAGGACATAGGTAAATGCAGCGGATGCACCTCTGGTTATTTGTGCATCAGAATTCACTTTGAAGAGTACGTTTAAAAGAACTGCTTGTAGCTAGTACATTTTAGAATGGCATGATATTCATGCACTGTCACATCCTCCTGCTGATCTCTGAGATAACTTCGGCCATAGTTTGTGTGCTTTTGTACTGAACTCATTGCTGTTGGTGAACAGTGAGTGTGTTCACACTATGCTTACCAAACTGAGCATCTCAGTCCATCAAGGTGCACCTCTACACCTATTTTTATACCAGGTGAAAATTAGATGGGCACTAGGTTCCTAGCTTTTCCAAGAGGGACAGTTCAGGTCATGCCCAAAGAGGAAAACTATAGGAGCTCCACAAAAAACAAGGAAAAGTTTAGGATGTATGTCTCAGGAGTTACAGGGATGTACAGATTTTTCTTTTCTGGGTTATTATACTAGGTTCAGGAACATAGATTTAAAATAATTTCCATTTTAGGCATCTGTGCACCTTTGAGGGTTGGGGTTTTGTTTTGTATTGCTTTGCTTTTTTTTCAGTCCATACCTGGCTATCAGTTTGTTGTTTCCTTGTGACAGCAAATACACAACCTAACTTCTTGCTTTCTTACAGTACAAGAAGAGGCAAACATCTCGTACAAATAATATATTAAGATTGCCTGGGTGTTAAAAAGAGTGGTCAACTTTAAGGATATAATTCTAGGCAATTGACCAAAACCCCATATTATGTAGATGGTATAACTGTATACAGAAGTAGGATGGTTGCAGAAGATAAAAGTATATTATTGGATTATTGTGTTTACATTTCTTCTGAAGACTAAATCATAACGTATTTAATAAAATGTGTGATTGCTGCCTAGCTCAGAATGAAATCTGTGTATTTTTTTCTCTCTCTAGGCAAAATTTTTAGCTGCTTTGGGAAGCATAATTACAAAGACAACTGCCATTCCAGAAATAAAGTTATAAGACATAGGGTTTTTTGCTTCTTTCAGGGACTTGGAATCAGTTAATTAGATCAGTGAAATAAGTTTAATAATCGACAAAACTTAAGAACAATTTGAAGGGTTTTTCAATCTCTGAATGAAATCCAATAAGCATTTGAAGGAGGAAATCAATGTGGAATCCTAAAAGGCTTCTTATTTCTTTCTCACAGAATTCTAGCTTTCTCTTCGAAGCTCTTTTTCCTGTACATACAACAAAAACTGAAGAGCTGGATCCCTCCTTCAGCCTGCACGAGACCATTGCAAAGGTAACAGAAATGAAGATCTCATTTATACTTGCTTTCCTTCACATGGCCAAATTTGGTTTTGTTAATAATTTTGAAAGATAATGTATTTTTTTCCTGTGGATACTTTGAATGTAGTTAAACGTCATGGAGGTTTTTTTCATTGAGATTCACGTTTGGAATATTCTTTACTGTTACATTGGTCAACTTGTGTGATCAAAACACTTTTATGTGCAAATGCTTAATTTTATGTGATTCGATTGTATTTTGCATGGTTCACATTAAACTTACTGGCATGAGTGCAGGGCACTGAGCCCCACTAGATGGCAGGAAGTAGCAATTTTGTTGCTGTCAATTTTGTCAGTGAAGAGGGTTCTCTGAGGGCACCTTCACATGCACAGAGACTTGGTTTTACAAGATGTAACAGTGGTGCTCCCATGGGAGGAAGGGGTGGCCATCCCATGATTCTGGAGAGTGCTCTACAGAGGGGACGCTCCCAAACGTAATGTGTTCTGACTCCCCTCTTGTCGCTCCAATATAATACTCCCTCCGTGTTATTTATTAGCACAATCCAAATTACTCCTTGCTCTGAAGTGCTCTCTTTGCTTTGTCCGCTCAGCAAGCCCTATTTCTACAGAGACATGACTACAAATGAGTCAAGCTTAATGGATTCGTACAGTTCTTATAATTGAATTTCTTATAAACCAGAGCTGTGTAGACCTCACAAACAGATTTCTTTGTTTATTCGGAGCTACTTCTTTTGGAAAAGCAGCTGCTGTTGAAACATTTCTTTTGGCAACAACAAAAATAAATTCACAAAGATCAGCAATGTGCAGATTTAGCATGTAGGCGGATCAGCATCTTTGGCAAAATAGACAGTGACTGATCTTGGGGTTTTTGGGGGGGGGCTGTTTGTTTGTTTGCTTGGGTTTCTTTTTTAAAAAAAGAAGCACATATTCCTAGACATGGTTTTGAAGCTTGGCAGACTCTGATAGTTAAGGAACAATCACAAGTCTTCTCTGAAGCCCTTTTAATGGAATTGATGGGTTTTAAGCCATCCTTAATGCAAAAGTGACTGAAAAGATTCACCAAATTTCCTCCCAAAGACTGAGGGAAGTAGGTACGTGATTATTTACTGCATACTTAATTTGTGATTTACTAATTAGTGTGTGATGGGCCATGTGTAATTTGAATAATCTGTATTTTAGAATTTGATCTATAATGTTGACTGAGAAAAATATTTATTAGATAGATGACTTGAAGTATTTTGATACTCTTTAAATCGTTACAAATTATTTTAAGTAGGTTCGTTGAGCATTACAATTTTCTTTGATAAAACTTGATGAGCATTGAACTAGGATATGACTATATTTCCATTTTGCTTTTCAGACTGTAGCACAGGATGCTTTTATAAAGATGAATAGCATATGCAGCAGTGGAGGGAGATCCTCAGCTGGTAATTTTGTCATCTTTAGCTTAACTTAATCGATCTTAAAGTAGTTTCTGAATAGCTTGAAAGAGCAAAAGGTTTCTAAATTTCATCTGTTGTTTACTCTTTTTTTATAGTTAGATAACAGAGTTGTTACATCTTGGTTCCATTCACTCCTCCACTCAAACTTTTTCTCAGAGTAACTAAGCCGGTCAGTGTCTTTCCCTTCTTCTACAAGGTGGGCTTTCCTTTGCCTGTCCTTTATCCTAGCATTTGTCATCTGTTCCAATTTGAAAACATTTTCTTTGGCTGCGTGTCCAGAAATGTATACAGTATTTTATATAAGGTCTTAATATGGCTTTGTGTGGTAACATTTATCCAGCTTCATACCTGAGGTGACATCATATCACCTTTTCCTTGGTAAGATCTTCTTTCGGTCCTACATTTGATTCTAGTGGCTGTATGTTAGTGCAGACAAGCTGCTGCATATGTAGTCTGAATTCTAAACAGTCATCTTATTTTAGAAATTTTCTTTTTTAAACTGACACTGGTTTCCATGCTTTGGGCAATCTCGGAAGTTGCTAGGGCTTTGTTGGTGGTGGTGTTTTTTCCTGTCTCCATTATCAGAACTCTATACTGCACACGTATTGATTCTCAGTGTGAGCCCTTTAAGGGGAAAAAGCTTAATGAAGTTTTATTTCTTTGAAAAGAAAAAACACATGTCAGTTTAGCTTTAACAAAAACATCTATAATTACTAAAGGAAAGGAAATTCAAGTCACATGAAGATACAAATCTTTTAAACAGTACCATCCATTGCTGATCAGTTATCCATGGTCAGTGTATGAGTGCTAGCACAATTCTACGTATTATACTGTGCACATGAATGATACATGATGTTTGCTGCTTCAACAATTTTTGCTTCTAGTGAAGAGTGGATTATTAAAAATTTTTTTTTGCATTTATCAGTTACACTGTATGCCTGATGGTTGTCTATGAGCTAGACTAGTTAGAGAGAGATACATTTTTATTTGAGTGAAAGAGAGATGTGGATAACAATACAGAAACATTATACATCCTGAAATACCATTTCATCTTGTATCTTTGAAAACAGAGTTTTGTTGACTTTTGTAAGCAAGCTAAAAGGAAAAATACTTTTTATTTGGACTTCTATGTTGCCAAAGCAAGTTGTATTCATGAGACTACAGAAGTTCTGATGCAATTCTCTGAACACCTTCGAAACCTTACAGTTTGAGTGATCAAGACTTAGCTTCTTACTGAAGTCTTTAAAAATATTACTTGGATATGGGATTTAAAGGAAGTGCTATCATTTATTTAGTTAACTAAGCACTTTTAATGCTATTCCTTAACTTGAAATCTTTATATTTTCATTGTGGCACTCTGAACAGATGAGGCCAAGTTACAACTTCAGAAGATTAGAAATCTCTATCTTTATATTAAATTACTCATATTTGCAAAAAAAAATCCATAGTGAGAAGTTAGCTTGTAGTTAGAATTTACACTCCTCAGTTGGAAGTTAATGCTCCTCAATAGGGACATGACAACTGACTGTGTATGTTCCATAAAACAAGTTTCATAACTGCTTCAGAAATTTTAACTTTTAATTTCAAAACACTTTTCACACAAAACTGGTTTTTATGTTAAAAGAAATTAAATATTCAAATATAATAAATTCAACAATTAATAATTTTCTTTGGCTTTTTTTCTCAAAAATGGTTTGTGAAAATACTTGAAACTGTAACTTCTTATTCTTATTTGAGACCAAGTGTATTTTTATTAATCTTAACATTTTTCACACAATGAAAATGCTATATTCCTATCTGCTTTATTCAGATACATATCTGGTTATTTTACCACTATTTATCCAAATACCAAATATTCAAATCCTTGTTTACAGAACTCGAGTAGTACAAAACACTGTTAACCAGCTATAATGAATTTGAAGACTATTAAAATTTTTGTCATTTATCAAATTTTCCATGATATTAGATTATAGAGGTTCAAATTGTAGGAAGTTCAAGTTGAGGAAAGACCTGTGAGGTTTGGGAGAATACAAATCTTGGAAGATAAACCCAAAATATTGTTTGTCTGGAGTTGATAGCTTATTGTTGTGTGAAGTTAAGCAACATTCTGCCATATCTGAACTAAAGATTTTGTGATCTTTAGAAGCCTGGTACAAGCTAAGGCCTAGACTCAGGAAATAATATGGTGTGTTCATATATTGATGTAATTCCTTCTATTTCAGTGATTGCTAATTTGACTATAGTATCCATGTTCAATAAATAATTCATTTTTAACAGTAATTTTTGCTTCCATTAATAATCCTGTATCTTGCTTCCTTTGGCAAACCTTAATGGCCAAATAAATATCTGCTTAAAAATGCAAAAAAAATAATTTTCATAGCACTGAAAAAAAAATCCATTTTCCATATGCAGAAGCATGTATTTTACAGGTGCTTATGTGAGAGACTTAGTGTTTAAAATTGCAGCCTCGGTTCCTTTAGTAACCAGCTGAGACCTGATCTGAATGACTCTGCATGTATTGGAACATGCACAGTAATTGGTTTTTTTGAGACACAGTTGCCAGTGCTGGGTTTATGGTTGGACTCGATGATCTTAAAGGTCTTTTCCAATCTAAATGATTCTGAGATTTTTTTCTGTGATTTTTCTGTATATATTTCTTGAAGCTATACTTACTTTGTCATATCAAATTGAGGTTTGGGAACGGAAAATGTTGAATTCAACACAAGAAGGCATACTGGTGCAGGATGGTGATTATCATAAAAGGAATATTTACTTTACTAAATCGAGATTTATTCATTCAGACCTGGCAGTGAAGGTGTTACAGAATTGAGATGTCTGGAGAAAAAAAATGAAACACCTGGAAAAAGCAAATGTTAAGAAGGTAATATGCATTACCAAATTTCTTGCGTATTGATGGTTTTATAGTGAAGGAGAGTTTGACCTGGTTTGGGTCTTTTTTGTATGTTCAAGAGTATTGGATATGGTCAAATCGATTTATCCAAGATGACTCATTTCAGAAAAAGTTTGTTACTTCATGGTTGACGTATAGCCTCCAGAGTAGGAATAGCCTCGCTAGATAAGAACAAAACTCCACTTGGTACAAAAGTCTACTACTGGTAGTAGCAAGTAGTAGATTCTTGGGGAATAAATATGTAAAGTCAGGGAATCGTAGGATTCCCTTCCTCTGGTATACTTTTCCACTTTCTGTCAACTGGCAGTGTGACATTTCTTAGGCCCATAATCACACCTCTACACCAATTTCCAGCTCTGTCACATGGTTAGTTATCTATGCCCTTTTAAAATTCATTTGCATTCTAACTTCCATTACATCCCATATCAACATTTCCCACAATTTAATTCCCCCTCCCCACCTGACTTTAAACTTGTTACTTGTTTATCTCGCTAGGGTTTTTATGCCTTTCGTATGAAAAATAATAAACAAACATGGTCTATTTACTTTTCAATACCAGTTGCTTTCCTTTCTAAACTGTGTTGTAACTGTGTAGTAGCCAGTTTGAGCTGTCCTCATAGGTAAGTTGTTCCTGCCTAATAAGAGGTTACCTCTGTACTTATGCAGTTCTATGGCATGTTTCGCTTTAAGGTAACTAGATCTACGTACCATATTCAACATGTTGAATCACTGAATGTACAGACTCTAGAATATTTTCTTCTCTATTCCTTCCTCAATAATCTTCAACATTCTATTGGTCTTTTAGACTGCTGTTATCTGTTAACTATTCATGATGACATGAATATTTCTTTCTTCAGTGATATGAGCTAATGCATATGTCCTGATTGTCTGTGTATACTTATAGGTTGTTTTTTCCCATGTGCATCACTTCATATTCCAACAAGGAGCCTGCCATTTTTCAGCCCGGTGCTCACATATTGTGAGCTGCAGGTCAAGAAGGACACAGAATGAGTACCTTTCAGTCTTTATAGCAGAGGTGTGCTTAGTGTTCAATTTGATGAAACTCATTTGCCACTGCATATCACTCACAGCGTGCTTTGCTCATATGACCATTCAAGCTGGTGGAAAACCTTACGCTGATTTTGGCTGAAAATTATTTGAGGCCCTTCATCTCTCTGAGGGAAATAAGGCTTTAATGATTTTTTTTTTCTATGTAAATGGCTTGATACTAAGTAACAATGGGAAAATTTCAACATAAATTTTTTCGTTGTAACGACAAATAATCAGCTAATTGTGTCCTGTGCTTTCTGAAGACAATAGTTACCTTAATTTCATGAACACTTTAAAAAGGAGGAGATTGCTGAATGTGGCAAGTAAAATGAATGAGAAATGTGCAGCTATTAAGGAGATAGATTTGTAATCTGAGTGCTTAGAAGATATAATTTGTCAGAACACTTGTCAGATCAATTTATCTTAGATCTTGGCACTTTAAAGGTGGATTTAGGGTAGATTGCTGCAAGGCCCAGGCTGGTTTGAAAGATTCAAAGAAAGAGAAATATGTAGCCTTCCTGGTGGTGAAGAACCAAGACATTCATTACAGGAGCGTGTTGCAATATAAAATTTAGTAGTGTCTTAAGTGAGATTTGCAGACCTTGTAATTTCAAGTGTGTTTTATAATACATATATCAAGTATTAAAATGGAGAAATGTGTGCCTGTGTGGCAGGGAATGGATTTTCCCATCAGACCAGAAGTAGTCAGGTAAAACTCCATTGTTATCAAATGCATACTCGGAAAAAGTATGTGCTATTTTTCAGTAAGTTTCATCAGTGTTATTCAGCACTGTGTTTCATGGTAACTAGTCAATTAGAGTTATTAACAAGTTTGAAAATACTTTTGTGTTATGAGGTATGCTCGCTAGAGTAGCCTAACAAGACTCGGATTATGCTGTTCTAAAAGCTTTAATGGCAGTCCCCCAACAAGGAATGCCACTGGAGGCATCCAGTATCAGCCATGGAATAATAATAATCGTTTATTGATTTGTTCCTAGGCAGGCACCAAAGTGTTGAAGGGTATGCCAGAAGTGACATAAATGGTTTTACGATGAGTTATGCATGCTGACAGATAACTCTTGAGAAAATTATTAGTGATCCTGATTATTCTACCCTTCAGTCATGGAGCTACATAACATAAAACTAACTACTGTCGTGAAGTTAACTTCTAAACATTAAATAAAGCAGCAATAGAGAGGAGTGTTTCCATTTCTAGGAGAAGTAAGGTTTTTTGTGTAACATAATGTAATATTTTCTTTAAAAAAAAAAATAAAATATAAACACTTCCAAGAAGATGACAGTCAAATTCTTTTCTTTAACAAAACTGAATGAAAAGTACTGGACTGCAGGACTGTTGGTAAATGAAAATCACATTTTGATCAGAGATAAGGTACAGCACAGGAATGTTGATTTGAGGAATTCTCTAACAGGATCATAGTGTTCTGTTCCTTTGAAGCATGGGAGGGATAGATATATTCCCATTTACCCATTGTCTAGTCCCATTAATTCTCTAATACGAGCATAGGGAATAACCATTCATCTTGACAATGCAATGATATCTACAACTTTGGTAGTTCCTTTCTCTGTAATCTCCCTAAAAATCAAAATCCGTGGTTTGGTGCATGCTAGCTCTGCTAAATGTTTTCATCTTCCTCTATGGTATCTGTGAATGAGCTCTTTTTTTGTATGCTTCTGTACTGCAAAAGCTGGATACATGAGATTGCCATAAACTATTTCAATATTATATTTATGAAACATAAGATAATAAAACATATCTAAATTAACATTAAGGTGGCAAACCCTTACAATCCCAAAGACTGAGAGTGAAGATTTTGAGTCAGTAGAATAATACTGTGAAGAACAGTATTAATGCTGTTTCCTGCCAGAGTTCAAAATCAAAACAAAATTTCATTGTAGTCAACCAGCTTGAAATTTCTTTGCATTTCATTGAAGCATCTGTTGTAGTTTTGGCAGGGATGCAATCCCCATAATATCAAATGGAAACACTTTCACAAACCATGTACAGCACGTCCATGTTGCAAACTTTTACCAGAAACATTTCTGCCAGCATATTATTACTGGCATAGCTATTTCAGCAGAGTACATTCACATTCATGTGTTGTTCCCACTACAACATGCCCTTTTTGGTATCAGATTGTTCTTGGAAAAGCTGTTTGTCATTGTGCTTAGGCATCCCAGTGGCCTCTGCATCAAGGCAACTGTATATCTGGATGTCCACTGATGTATGTCCTGTTTTCATTTTAAAATTTTCTCTGTGTAGAACTAGAAGATTTGGCAGAATTGTTTAAGATTTCCAAACAGCAGAGATACAATATTGCTCCAGTCAGAGTTACAGCACTTGAAGTGTTAAAGTGCTTGTATGGCGCATGCAGACCAAGTCTGAAATACTCAGAAAACAAAAGTCTGTTACAGCCAAATATATTGCATATCCAAGCCAAGCTCAGGAAACCCTTTACCCTTGCAAGGCCCAGGATGATACATGGCAGCCCTCCCCCACATCACTGTGTAGTGTGCTAACTGGAAATTTTTGCTGTATTCCATGATTTCCATCATGAAAATGTGATACTTTGGAGTGTCAGTTTGCACAGGTAGTTTCTCCAGTTAAGTTTCTTCAGTGATGTATTCCTTTTGATGTAATTTTTAAAATTCTTGTCTTCAATCACATATGCCAGGCTTTTACATCATTTCTCAGTCTCTTCATCATCATACCTCCAAAGACATGAGTTCTGCACAGACCAACAGAACTCTCATCTTTTTAAAGACAAATTAGGTCATGATTTTGTACTTTCAAAACAAATTATCCAAGCCTCCAGCCAACAAACAGGAATATGGACCAGTGGGAGGTGACAGGGGTGCTGGATAAAGTTAACATAACGGAAGCACAGTTCTCAGTATATGAAGTGAGAACCAAGCTTGGGGACTGGATGCATATTTGAGACAATCTGCTGTTGACACCGAATTTTTAGATGTGGAGTTTGACCTTTTTTTGAAGATATCATACTTGTCTGCAGTATCATTTGGGTACTGTGTCACACCTAAAAGCACCCGTATGTTGTTTTTTTTTCCTGAGAAATTGCAAGATAACTTGGGGCATCTCTTAATTTTTGCTGTTTGTCCTCCCACAGCTGGCAGCAGTGGTGTTCCAGCAACTTTCATCTGCCCTAAGGTGATGTAGCAGCATAGGTGCAGTGAAATGCACTAATTGCCAAGACAGTCTCTCCATAACTTAAATTACTTGCTTTGCTTTACTGATCAGCCTCTCGTATACTGGTTCTGAGCATCTTACTGGTATTTACGGTTTAATGGTATTTGAGATGTGCAAAGAAGAACTGTATTGTCTGTGGTGGCAGTTTGACTGAGTTCCCACAAAAACAAACTTGTCCAAATTTTTCTGTACAAACATATTTCACAGAAATAGTTTGATTTAGCACATATTTTCTTAACAACACAAGTGAGAGTTTTTGTTTTACCTTTAGCCTTCTTGCATGAAAGAACATATAATCCAGTTCAAGCAGAGGGTAAATACAAACCTGCTGAAAACTCCCTTCTAACAATGTGTATTTTATTCTGTAACTATTGTCAGCAGCAATAAAAACAAGAGCAAATCTGGTGATAAAAAACTGGCACAGTAACTTTAGGGATGCTCTATTAATTGTGGTGAACAGGAAAGTAACAGCATTCATAGAAAAAAAAAAAAAGCTGTGTGGGGATTTTCTCAGCATTAGATGTGAAAGAGGTGACTTTGCTGCTAAAGACATGGAGGTGTTCTGACAGACAGTCATACTGTGTTTGGCCAGACAGCATATTCTCTATCTGCTCTTGCTGAGTTAGGGTAGATATGCTTGGAATTTTTCAGTAGTTCTTTGTTCCTAAAAGCAAGTAGCCTCAAGGATTCTTGCACTTTATATTTGAACTCTGATGGATAAAGACTAGGTAATAAAAATAAGCTGAAATTGCAGAACCCCTGGTTAAAATTTGATGAACCAGCTGCACTGTCAAACACAACTTCACTTGGTTCAGTCAGGTATAAAAAACCAACCTCATTCTCCTACCCCCCTGAAATCTTCCATGTCTTTCCTGCTAAAAACTCCTTCAAAGTGGAAGAAGCGTTACAGGACAGAACTAATTCCATTTCCTCCTGCACCATTTATTTGTGAAGTTGTGGAAAGATGTCAAGACTTGAGGATTCCAAGATTGTTTCTGGGCTTCTTTTTGACTGGCTGGAATTTAATGTTTTCAGCTTAGGGAACTCTGACAACTGTGAAAATAACCAGGAAACTGTAGCTCTAATAAACAAGAGAAGCTGAGCGAACAAGAAAACATAGCCATCATTAGTAGCATGGTTTGTGTAGAAACCATTTCCATGGATTGTCTGTGTACAGTCCTAACTGTTCAGTTCTCTGACTGTCAGGCAAGAATTATTCTACATTCCTTAAATCTTTTTGATATTGCACCAAGACTATATGTTCTTTAAAAAAAGTTAGCATTGGCTTCTGCTGGAATGTTTCTTAACCAGATTGCTGTTTAGAACCACACAGTTCCTGAATTCCTCTTTTAGACCTAAATTTTGCTCAGTTGCTCTCAAGATTTGTCTGCCAACTGTCAGTGAAAAACGAAAAAATCATTGCATCATTTTTCAATCTAGAGTTGCAATTTAAGTGAAGTAAACAAATACATGTCAACTCCATCTGATCCAATCAAAACACGAGATAAACATATAAGTTCATACATAATGTATCATTGTAAATCTTGTGATAGAAACCCAAGACTGATGTTGTTGGTACATCTTATAGAAGACATTTTTTACTCCAAATTACAGCAATCTGACTAAGCAAAAGAAGTTAAGGTAGGAATGAGAGGAAGCATTGTTTAATCCCCATTTTATGTATGAGAAAATGAAATACCATGGGTCAAAAATGGTACTTGCAGTAACTGAGCAACTACTTCATCTCCTTACCTGAATTCAGCATTGACTTGCAGAATCTGGTGATTTGTCTGACACTGTAGACAAAGACTGGAGCGTGTTTCAAAGCTGAAGCTAGATTTGGGAGGTTGGAATTCAGCACGGATTTGGTATTTCCTGAAATTTCAACTGCTGGCTGTGACCAACTGGGCATTTTTCTCCTATGTACTGAAGCCATGTGAGTGCCTGTGTTAGTGGGACTTACCAGGCTTGAAAGAAGTTACATTGCCTACAGCAATGCCTTCATTTACCGTGCCTTATTTTGGTTATGTTGAGATTTGTAATCTGACTGCATCTCTAGCTGGTTACCAAGTGCTACATTAGTGACAGACTCTCAGCAAAGGACTTCATCACAGATGTCTTTTTTTTTTTTTGGTTTGTGGGTTTGGTTTTTTTTTTTTTTTTCTGGTGGTTGATGATCATGACTGTACAAAGCAGCCACTGCATATTTATTGCCCAAATCAAATGATGGTTTCCAATTTGTCCATTAGTACCTTTGTACTGTGTGATGAGAAAATTTATTTTGTATGTATTGCTTTATTCCAAAAATATAAGTTTCTTATGAGCAATATTGAATAATTGAACATGTGCATGCGTTTTTTAAGGAATGTCAGCACGTATGTTTATAGAATCATAGAATCATTTGATTTATATTCAGCCACTGAAATCCAACAACTGAAAAAACAAATCTGAAGCCTGCTGCTCTAATAGGTAGGAATATGCCTGGGGTTATTTGAATTTTCCCCTGTGTTTCCCACTGTCCTATTCTTCACACAGTTACTGAATTTATCGGAGTATAATTTTATTAATCCATTCTTCAGCATCAGTACTAGCATAGGCATTTGTTATTGGTTAACAAATACTTCATCTGCCAAAGATTCAGTCTTTACTCTTGGCATACGTGTGCTGCATTTGGTGGTTGTGCAAGGAAGATGAGCTCTTCTTTAAACAAGACACTAACATTCTAGAGGGATAGTTCCTTTGGGTACTCTAAAAGTATCTTGTCTGTTGTATTAGCTCTTCTCTGTCTTCAGATCTCTTAACAAAGATATCAAATCAGACAATCCTTTCCCCAGAGCATGCCTCTTAAAACACTAAGTTTCTACTAACAATAATGTAGTAATTGCTTTTTTCTGGTTTTTTAATTTAACATAATCCAATTTGCATATGAGTGAATATGAGGTAAAGTCAGTGGGACTTAAGTATCTGCTTAAGTGTTTTTTAACAAGAGATGGAAATAGCTGCTTAAGTACTATGGATGAATTAATTGGTTTTGCAAACTACTTGCAGAAATACTGGGGAAATGCAGCTGCTAGATGTATGTTTATTTGTTCATTTTATTTTTTAGACCATACTTATAACTTCCTTTGCTGTACAGTTGTACAATGTATTATTGACATATTTTTTCTTTTTTTTTCTGTTTTATTCCGTGTAACTGCAAACACACTCGAACTTTACAGACGCTGAAGTTTCCTTTATGAGCTCAGTACTGAATTCAAAACCAGATTTTCAAGAGTTTGGTTTCCCTTAAAGAATTTTAAAATGTCAGACTTTCCCAGGAGGCTTAGCCCAATTCATAGTGTTTTAAATCTGTCTTTAAATGTTGACACCTATTTTATCATGAAACTGATAGCTGAACTCTGCTGGAACTGTCCTCTTGGTGCTGAGCTTTTCTTGGGATTGTGACCGTCCAGAGAGGGGAGTATAAGACCAAAAATAAATGTCTACTCGGTGTATAAGAAGAAATGCGTGTCCTGGAAAAAGGCTCCTAAGAACCAACCCATTATGCTCTAAGTTGTGGCATGCCTGCGGGAACCTAAAAGGAAAAATTAAGGACAAACTTATGTCTGACTAAAAATTGCACTCTTCTTCTTGAGCATTGTAGGCTCAACAAGGGCTATTTACTAGAGTAGTCTTTTTGCAATGTGGAGCTCTAAGTCTGCTGCAAACCACTGACCCTCTAAGAATTACCTTTGTTCTACATCAACACTGCTTAATGTAAAAGCCTTACACGTTGTGGAGGCTAGGAGTGCCACTTCTCACACTAATCAGTAGGATACAAATGCACGCTCCTCTTTTTTGTTATTCTGTTTCCAGAATCAGTGAAACTCAGATTCTTTGCTGCATCTTCACTGTTAGGGGTGTATGATACATGCATCTAGAATGGTCTGTAGCCTAGATATACTATGGTATACTTTTGGGTAATGTTGCAGATTTGAGTTCTTCAAGCCATAGAAGGAAAGAAACTGTTCCAAATGTTATAAAAGCTTGAATATACAAAGGTGATTCTATAAATCCTTTTAAATACTGGTCAGGTTAGGTGTAGAGTTTCTATTAAAAGGGCTTTTTAAATTTTTTGGAAGCTTAGACCTTAATTCCTGGTCAAGAGCCAAAATAAACATCTGGAACTTCAGATTTCAGTGTGCTTCACTTTGAAACTCTCTACTTGCATTTTACAATCAATGTGGCACTAATAGGAGTGACTGGACCTGTTTCAAAAGCCCTACTCTTTGATGCCTTCGTTGCAGATGTGCTGTGAAAATCTGATTCCAGTGGCAGATAATCTTTATTTGCAATTCTTGCTCTGAACTGTTTTATAACTCTGGTTGTAGACGAGAAACCTGATGTACTCTCAGTGATAAAAATCTTAAAGATGTTTCTGTAACATACTTGAGTGTATGAAACTGTAGTTAGCTGTTGTCCTTTGTTTTCTTTTATTCAGTCTCCTAATATGTTGATATGCAGGTGTTTAAATAGGGTGTTTGAACTGAAAAAGTACAATTATATATTTTCTAATAGGTCTCCTAAAATGAAAGATAGCAAGACTGTCCTCCCAAATTCAATTGGACAATGTGAAGAAATTTTGTAAAGTATAAGAGTTGTGAGACAATACTAGTAAATACCTTAAAAAAAAATTATAATGTGTCAAAAAAAGAATATAAGCTAAAGGCATCACAGAGTCCCAGGAAAAACATCTTGTTTATTGATCTGTTTTTATCATGAGCATGGTGGATAACAATTAAAAAATACTGGTAGTTTGCTGAGACACTCTATCATTAAAGCAGCTAAGATTAGACCAATTAATGTTAGACTAGGAATAGGTGGTTAACCTTAAGCTAGAATTATAAAATTAGTAGACATGTCTCAGAAAATTGTGGACTAAGATCCTAAATCAGAAACAGTGGGGATGGTTACACTGTTTTTTCTTATTTCAGTAGGTCCAAGGGAAGAGATCATCTTAGAATAACATCAGAGAGTTTGGTTTTGTGATTTGTTCAGCACCTTTGAGAAGAGAAAGGTTCTGCTGAGTAATGATTATGTGTAGGGAATACTGTCTGTCTCCCTGTTTCACCTCTGTGAACCTGTTAACCAGATCTTAGTTCAATTGTGTTGTAGAAGGTGTTAATTCTCTGCCCCAGACAATAAGCGATAACCACACTGAAAGAGTTTATTCTAAGCATGTAGTGAGGGAAAGCAAACCCACCTTCCTGAGTGCATTCCTACTGAAGAAAGGTCACTGTTTAGTCACCAAATAAGGTTTTTGGGCCGCTCGAGTCACATGGTAGATAAGAGTATTCCTGCTTGGATAGCAAGAAGGGGCAGAGGCAAATAAGCTTGGACTTCTACTGGTCAGTTTTATCTTCGGGACCTACAAGTTCAAGTATGATCCTTTGTGTTTCCATTTGAGTCCAACAGAATAGATGCAAGCCTGTATGTTAACATAATACGCGTGAGCTTTAGTCAACCAACAGGAGTGCTCATCAGCAGTTCCCTTGGGCCAGGGGCTGGGTATTTGTAGCAAACTAACCATAAAACCAAAGCAATATAAAAGATGTACTTTCCTACAGTGGAAATAATATTTCTATTTCATAAGCAGAGATCATATACTGGCTATGAAGCTATTTTTTATTTTAATACCTTCTTATAAAACTAATGGCCAGGAGTTTCATAAATTGCAGTCTAATTCCAACCACACATATATAACATTGATTTTCAAAGATACAGTATCTGCATTATCTATTGAAATAATTTTAGTTCAAAACTTAAACTAATATTACAAAGTACAGCATTTGGACCTAAAAATGTTTTAAGAAGAGAGTCTAGTAACCAGTAAATGAAAAGCAACATTTCAGAAGGATACAAATTGTTCTGGAATGGTGGAGTAGTATATTCTATTATGCTGCAGCCTTTCTTCATCTAAAAATAATGTGATTATGTAGAAATATAGATACAATTTTATGTTAACCTTATTTTGAAGAAATTTCTCCTGAACAATATCTATTTTGATGGATCATTCATGAAAAAGTAGTGGTTTTTTATAGTTGTGTGATAATTCTTAAATCTCAGAGAATTCTTGTCTGAAAGGATAGCCCATTTATTTTGTTGGTTAGATATATCAGTAGTAGGTATACATGGATAATGCATGTGTATATTCTGAGATAATTGTAAATTTCTACTTGAATCTGTTCTAAATTATTACAGATAAGCAATAAAATAATCTCTGTTTTGCTGCCATCAGATGTGATCCATCAGTGTTTATGTGCTTAATCTTTAGAAGAATGGAACTGTGAAGGAAGAGCATTTACTTTCTTGTGACAGAAGAGTTCTATCCCTTACATGGCCAAATAAATAGCAATACTTTTGCATATGACTGATGTGGCTGATGTTAAAACTACTTTGAATTTCATGACTAAGTTTGTTTCTGATCAAATTTAAAGTGAACCTTGTGATTACCTTTTGTTAATAATTTATGATACCCTCCTTTCATTCTGATGGGGCCAGGAATTTTATTATTTGGGTAATGAAACTGACAAATATGTAAATGCATACTGACAGAATTCACCACTATATATTGTAGTCAAGGAGAGTAATTTGCCCCCAAAAAGAGACATTACTAAAGATTGTCTATTCAGTGATATTTTCTATATTTTTAAAAGATACTTTAAATGTAACACAATTTTAATTTTTTTTAATAATTCCCAAATCTCAGCTTTCTAGCTCAACACACTTACAGTTGTACAGCACACAAACTGCAGACTTTTTGTCACAACTTTCCGAAATATCCAAGGCAACAAAAAAACCAAACAAATTCACTGACTTCTGCTCAAATCAGTTTATTGTTGCACCAATTCATGATTCTAGGGAGTTTATTGCTTATGTATTTTTAAAAACATCTTTAGAACACAGAGGTGAACATTGTGTAATTTTAAAATTTTTTTTATTTCTTCTGTGAGTTGTTTCCTTGATCTATCATTTTGAAGAATCAAAATTTAAATAACATCGTTGCATCTGTCAAGGTGCCAGCCTGTGTTAAGCATTCAGATTCTGTTTTTTAAAACTCATGATTAGTGCCCTCTGTCAGATAAATGAACCTGATGTAAACCGATGAACCCGGATCTAATTTCCATTATAGTACTAGTTCAGCGTACTTCCGTGGAGTTCACTCTGGCTTCAACCAGTGTAAGACCCAATGGTCTACATGAAGCGTGCATGTAAAGAAAAATATTGGTCAGATTTTTAGCTGCTCACAAAGTGTTTGAGCCCATAAGTGCAGATGCACTCTCAGATTTTCAGGTGCAAAATGAGAGGCAGCAGCTGCAAATATAATTCATTATATTCCAAAATAAACCATGTAGTTTTCTTCTGCTTTGTGAATATAAAACCTATTTGAGAATTAAATTATAAGCCATATTCTGCATCCCATCAGTAATCCAGTACTATGCCATGTTGACATTGCTGAGCTTGAGAGGGGAAGTCAGTCCCAAAAGGAAGTGGAGGAGCACTCTGAAGACAAAAGACTAACTACTTATATTTATGCAACTGAAATCTTGATTAGGCTCAGTAGAATAAATGCTCTGCTACAGAAGGTATCATAAAAAAGCAAAATTCATTGCATCAACATTATTTTCACTTGATATGTAGAGAACATTCCCTTGTATGAGCAGAGCTTGTGGCTCAGCATGCTGACCTTTGATTCTTGGATTTTGCTCTGTGATGAGAGGATTTGTCAAATCTTTTTAATAGAAAGTCCGTATGTAATATAAGGGATTATATAAATATAATTAAAGCAAAAATTTATATAAGTACTTAAAGAAAGATGCGGTAACCTTAAAAGTTTTACTGTTACACATCTTGGTTTTAATATAATTTATTTACCTTACTGTGGAAGAACATATTCAAATTTAAGTTTTCAGTTAAACATTTTTCCTATTTTTAGAAGTATCTCAGGAAAAGTAAAAAATTCTTAAAATAACAAGAAATGCTTTCTTCCCCGTCTTTGATACCTCACTTCTGATTTACTACCTCTTCCCTTCCTGTCACCTATATTCCATCATATTCTGAGCTGAATGTCAAGTTTTCAGCACCTGCTATTGGAATTGGATTTTCAAAAGACTTTCAAACTAATGTAATAATTAAGATCATCAAAAGTATCCATCAGTTGAATGTTGCTGACTTTATAGTTTCACAGTTCCCCTAAGCCAATCTGAATGCTACCACGGAGTGAGCAGGATTGAGTTCGATCTGGCTGAAAAGTAATCATTTGGTTTTGTGGTTGCTCTTGCTTTAGGGGTTTGTTTTGTTTTCAGCTCTCAGATCTGATTTGCCATACAAGCTTTAGTGCCTGCATGAGAGTGACAGCGAGAAGTGCATGAAGAGAGTAGCATAGAAGCAGTTATTTCACCAACAGCATAATTTTCGATAGGTTTTGAAATTTGAACTGAAAGAGTGTTGAAATTGGTCCACAGAAGATTACATCTTTACATACGCTATTGCAAGTTGATACTTAGATCTGCGTAAAATATACGCCTTAAGTTTTAAAAGTCCTTTCCATGTTTGTTGTTATTTCAGTAGAATTGTAGAAGCATCATGGCTAAATCCGACAAATAATAACAAATTGCTACTTTTCAAAAAAACTAGGGTGCTTTGTGGCTGGAGTGTGGTTTATTCTGAAGTTTGAAGAAGGACATGAGAAACAGATTACAAAGCCTATTATGAAACTCATTATTACATCTGGACTTCAGGAACTCACTGTGGAAGTTCTGATTGGAATTTGTAAAACCTAATTAGAATTAATGTGTAAGGGCTGTATTTGTAATTTTGATGCTAACAGCTGAGCCCCAAAATGGTGATTTAGAAATAAATCTGTTGCTTGTACCCGTAAAGTGCACAGGAAAATGTCTAAATCAAAACTTTATTTAGGATTTATTAGTAAGAATTGCATATCTGTTTTTATAAATCTGTTGCAGGGTTTGTAAATATGCTTCAGGATTAGTAAATCCATTTGGGAGATATTTGCTGAAAATCTAGGGGATATGCATTACTTGACTCTTAAGGAAGTATATGTTTCAGTGAAATTCCTAAAAATGCTTTCCCATTTTAGTGGTGGCACTATTTATGGTGACTTAATGAAAAGTGAACTCTGAGAAGGCAGATTTGCATCTCCCAGTTTTATTAGGTAACCACTTTTTTTATTTACCATTAAAAAACTTGTTTCATAAGGCAGCTTTATGTGTTGCTCAGTACCTAAAGAAAAATTAGTTCCTCTGCTCTGTGTTTAAGGAAGCTCTCTTTCAGAGTTAAATCAAACCACAAATCTGGTCAGACTTGAATTGTAGAGTGGTTTTTGCTATTTAGTTACTCAGACTCTAGTGTTTTTGTTGTGCTATTCATTTTTTGCAAACTATGTTGCTTACCACAAGCTGTAGTTAAATGAATGCAGTTTATTTAATTGGGGAAATTATGTAAATAAATGAAAGACAAATTAATATCAGTTTTTAAACAAAAAGCTATATGCTCAACAGTCTGTTGTTTTGGCTGGAATGGCACTACCAGCTAATATTTTTCTACAGCCAGTTTAGCAGATACAAAGAAGAGATTACCCTATATAGCCATTTAAAGTTTTTCCCTTTCCTGTTTTGGGTAGCCAAGAGGACTGTAACCAGAAGGACAAAGCTGGTGAAAGGGCTGGAAGGAATCTCCTATGAGGAGTGACTAAGGACTTTGGGATAGTCTAGTTTGGAGAAAAGGAGGCTGAGGGCTGAGCTCCTTGCTCTCCACAGCTTTCTGAGGAGGGGAAGTGCTGAGCTCTTCTCCCTGATATCCAGTGATAGGATGTGTAGGAATGTTTCAGAGCTGTGCCAGGGAAGGTTTAGTCTGGACATTAGGAAGCATTTCTTTACCAAGAGGGTGGTCAAACTCTGCAACAGGCTTCCTAGAGAGGTGGTTGGTACCCCAAGTCTGTCAGAGTTTAAGAGGCGTTTGGACAATGCCCTTAACAACATGGTTTAACTTGGTCAGCCCTGAAGTGGTCAGGCAGTTGGACTAGATGATTGTTGTAGGTCCCTTCCAACTGAAATAGTCTATTTTGTTCTATTTTATTCTATTCTATGTGGATGCCTTCTGCTATGCTTTGAGACTATTCACAACTCTGGAAAGGGAGTGGCAATGAGTTTTGAGACAGCTTTATGAAGTCTCATGATTTATAATCTGGGTACCCCAGCAGTGCACAGAACATGTTATATAATTGGGTCTAGAAATCTGCTTGATCCAAACATCAACATTAACCACTTTTACAAAATGAGAGTTAAACTCTTCCTGAGAAACACACTTCGTATTTCTACTCTATCACTGGCTTTTATTTAAAATGGCAGCAAAATGAAATATAGTTTGCCACCTGATAAGTCACACTGCATGAGGTGGCACCACGTTCATTGCACAGTACACAGTGCTTAAAAGTTCCTTGCAATGGCTGCGTTCCTCTTCAGCTCATTCATGGGAGCTGCCTTCTTGAAGAAAGAGCCGTGAACCTAGAGCAGCGTTTTGATCTCAAACGATCGATACTTTTATTTTGATGTAAAAAAAAAAAAAAATCGTAGTCTCAAATATTAACAGTTGCTATTCCTAAGTATATAAAAAGAGACAACATGATAATGAATAAGAGATTGTAAAATTATATGAGCACATTAAAACAGGTATGTCTTAGAATCAAAGACCTGATACAATGTGCTGTTTAGTTTAGCACCTATTGCAAATACAATAAAAACATAGCTACATGAAAGAAAGTGAATAAGGAGAGGATATGTTTACTATGTGACTGGAAAGAAAGCTGTAAATTTGAATATAAATGAACATAGCCTGCAGAAGAACCTGAGATAAATCACCAGAATTTTGGAATTTTAATAATTTTCACACAGTCAAGTAAGGAAATGCTGTAAGATTGGATGTCAGGCCTGCTGTCCCTGGCCAATTCAAATTTGAATACTGTTTATCTTATGTGAGACTGTGATCCTAAAGAATGTACTTTTCAACTGAAAAAATAGCACATAAAGAGAAATACAGGTTGGAATCATTGACACCTTTGTACAGAGCAGTTTGATTTTGGGGTAATTGCAGAGTGAGGTTGGGCCTTTACATAAATATTGTCTTGTCTAAAAGTGATGAAGAAAATGAGGCCACAGAAAGATTCTGTCTTAACTGACATGAATGATATTCTCTGAACTTGATGTTCCAGCCAGTGCAATCCTTTTGATTGACATATCTAAGAAAAATTTTAAGCTTTTTTCTTCCTTTTTTCTTGAGATAAACTGAACAAACTTGCAGCTGACAGGAGCCTCACACAAGATCCTAATGAGGCAAAGAGAATGAAACATTTCTTTTTATGCTGAAGTACCAAAACTATAATGACATTGTATCATGGTTTCCAAAAAAAATATATAAAAATACAAAAACTTGCTTGTACCTCAATAGATATTTTGCATAACGTGGAGGACTGAATGCTGAATGTTGAGGATATGAGTTAATCAAAACTCTTCTGTCTCTCCTCTTTTCCTTTTGCTGCATCAAGTTGTGAATCTTTCATTTGCATTCCCTTTCTCTTTCAGGAAAAAATCTCTATCCACAGTAAAATCTCACAGGACAGGAAGAAATAAGGATCTGTCATATAGAACTTTTTCTGATTGTTTTCTAAGTAACAATTTTTTTCCAGATGAAGTGTGTTACAGATACTCATTCAAGTGCATTTCTAAACCAGTTTATCTTAAAAACTGTATGTTCTAAATGCTTCATTTACATCACTGCATTTGAAATATAACATTATCCTAAATTAGTAAGTTATTTGCTGTTCCAAACAGCACTGCTATATCAATCAAACCCACATAAAATTATTTAAATATGAAAAAATTAAGTAAATTAAGTATTAGGTAGGTTTTGTTAAAGAAACCAATTAAAAAAATCAAAATTAAGAATGTAATTTACTTCAGAACTTTAAAACATCCTTCACTGGGAGGATCTTTATGTTTCAATGTTTTTTAAAAAAACAACAGAAATTATAGAGAATTTCTTTTCAAAATTTCCCATTATGCCTTATTATATTTAACTGGCAATGCAATGTTGACATGATTGCTAGTTATCCCATTAAGGATATTGCTATATGTCTTTGAAAAGCTCTTGTTCCAGTGATTTTCCATTGAAAATTGGATCACTCCTGCTTCTGTCTAGAGATTTGAAGGGATGTAACTTCATACAGAAATATTACTGCATTCTTCTCTACCGTATTAGAAGTAAACCTACAAAACACAGTCACGGGAGGAAAGAAGAGAGCAAGAGTATGATAGTATTCGTGTCTTGATTATGAACTTTCCATCTACTTCTAAACATTAATACCAAACCTCATAAAAATGCATACATCTGTGCAGTGTGTATTCAAAACAAGATTGTTCATGACCCGCACTGCACAAATTACCTGTTAGAGCACCTTCTCATCACACCTCGGAAAAGATACAGAATGGGTAGCAGTATGATAATATCATAACAGCCTTTTTTGTAGCACAGACCATGGTTTTGTGGAAGCTGCCACATCAAATATGACAGTATCACTCTAACATATTTGATTACAGTCTACCTCAGAGAGCTTATTTTTTCCAAATAACAATATGTGGTTAACAGATAAGATGAATTTTTAATGAAAGAATTCCACTTAAAATCTTGTTTCTGTTTATCTGGCACATTTTTTAATCAGTATTCGCTGGGAAAAGACAAGGATACTCAAAAGCCATTTGCTTTTCTTAGTGAAACAAAAGTAAACAAAAACTTAAGGTATTTGGGTACAGTCAGTGTCTGAATCTACAGCAAGTGCTTTTATCTCATCATACTGTTAGGGTTATATCATCAGTCTCTCATTGACTAGCTGTCAGAGAAGAGATGCAGCATCTTTTTTGAAAAGCAAAATTCTACCCATACCTGGAACATGCAGTTTTTCTCCATGCCTCCCTCCTGGGCTCTACTGTCACTGGTTTTCCAGACCACATTGCGGGAGAGTGAGGTACTTCTCAAAAGGTACTTGGCTGGTGCGCTTCAGCCCATGTAAGTACGCCACTGGAAGAGCAGTGTCCTGTGACTTGGAAGGCCTTGACTTTTGACTTATTCAGCAGTTGTATACTGACAGGAGAAATTATTTGCTTGCTTGTTAGAGAAAACAGATTCTAACATCAGCAGAAGCACCCAAATTCTGACAAACTTTGGACAGTTGCATTGTAATTGTGTAACAGAAGACAGTAGCTGCATGGGCACATTTTTAAGAACTGAGCTCTAGTTCCAAAATAAAGGGCTGTAAATCTGTGACCCATTTAATATCTCATGCATTCAGCCTGTCCAGAAACAGATGATATGTTAGTGTTAACAATCTACTTTTCATCTTTCATTTATATGCACAATAAATTGCTGGTAAGTTTTCCTGGTGGACTTTTAAAAGCAGAAGAGATCAATACTTACAAATATATACAAAGTTTTTAAAATGGCAAACCCTTAGAAAAATATTAGAGTGCATAAAGTTGTTTCCCAGTATATTTACTAGTAGTGAAGTGATGCTATTTATGGACATGTCTCTCTAACTGCCTGTCCCAGGTCTCTAGAGGAAAGTAAAGCTGAAGACTAGGAGTGTATTCTCCTCAGGACTTGAACACGGTCATTTGTTTTGTTTTATGTTGAAGGAGCTGTGCTGACTGCCAGACTCTAGTCTCGAGCACAGGCCTAAACTAATATCTCCAAATGGCCAGCCCTAAGACACTGAACTTAAGTGAGCTTGTATATGGTGCATAAGCTATTTTAATAAATTTCTAAAGCTGAAAGGCATATGATGCTTTCTGTATAGGGATGGATAGTATATGTGCTTTTTTTTTTTTTACCACAGCTAGCTACTGATTTTGGTTAGCATACTGTTAGTCAGACTGTGGTGGCTGGCTGTTTGAAGATATCGGCCATCCCAGATGCACAAAACGTTGTGAAAACCCATATTATTTGCAGTAATAGCAAATCCAAAAGCTTTGATTATTTTTTATTATTATTGCATTTTTATGAAGATTATTGTACATTTTGCCCATGAGTAAGTTCTGACTTCACTCTTAACGATTCTTATAGTACCGAGGTTCTTCAAATTTGGGTTAAAAACCAAAGAAGTGAGGAACACAAAAATGGAAACGTGTAGTTTTGTTCAGTGCATTCAATTCTAAAACTTTTTTTTTTTCTGCTTATAGTTCAGGCTATGTACTTTTACTCTGATCTAGCATTTGGAGAGGACAAAAAAAGAAGCAGAAATAGTAACAAGAAATTCACCATGTTCTTTCACTAAATTGAGAATTCAGTTGTCCTGCTTCTGTGGAGATATTTCATCCAGTAGCCTAGTTCTTGTTTAGGGATAATTTTGCTGAACATTAAGATAGTATTTGATAAATCTAGTAGGCATGCGGTTGGGTAGGTTTTGGTTTTTTGCTATTTTTCAGAAGCTGACAAGAAACATTTTTTTAAAGGCCCATAGTGTCTGTCTTCATATTCTGTAATTTTCACTATGTCACCATATTGAAAGTGGTATGATTCTATTTGCTGCTTCTACTTTCTTTGTCTCAGTTATGATTAAGACTTATGTGTAAGTTTGAAATAATTATGAGTATATATGAAATGAAAAACTTGCTTCCGTTCAGTGGAGAATGTATATCACTTAGAAAAGCTGTGACATATGCTGCTGAAATATGTTTCATTTCATTAAAAACCTTCAAGTTTTGTAGATTTCAGCTTGAATTCACTGATGTAGATCATAGAAATAGAGCTGGTCTTCTGAGAATATTGTAGGAACAGCAAAAAATGTCTCTTTACCTTAAAATACACCCTCTACTTGTCATGACAGTCCAGTATCTCATTTAAAGCTATTTATATCATCATATCTTTTATTGTACTTAAGAAAAAGGGATTTTAGTGAAACATCTTAAACTTTAGTACTTTTGGAAGGCAAGGACATAATTGACCAAAGGAATGCTATCATGGTCCTCACTGCTATAAAGCATTAGTCTGTAATCCTTGACACTGATCATTTGCTGGATGCACAGCCTACACAAACTAGAAAAGGCAATTCCCTGTTACACATGAATTAGACTGAAATCAGTACACTTATTACATGAGACTAAGATGAATCTCCAGATTCCATTCATGTTTGAGGAATCCAGCAACATGTCACTTCATATATTACAACCTGTTGTAATATAGCACCTGTTGTGTGGTCTGTCTTCTCAATTTGCATACCTACAGCATTTCATACTGACTGTAAATCTTCTAGGACACTGTAAAATGTCTTCATTGACAGTGCTTAAGTAGGGCTCCTTGGCTGTGCTTTAAGGATGCTTTATAAGCAGAACACTTTTGTAATCAAGAAGCTGCTAACAAGCAGTTCCATATCCTCATTTCCATTTATTTTTTCCTACTTTCATTTTGTCTAATGTGAACAGTTAAAGTTGTTTAAATGACTTTTAAACAGAGTATTGAAATATATAGTACCTTGTATAATCTTGTGTTTCTCTACTTTACTTGCACGTTATGTTCTAGAAACATAAATAACAGCAATTCAGTTAGTAGTCTCACGTTAATTTTTAAAGAGCAATTTAAAAGGGGCATACACATAAGGAACCCTCCTCCAGAATCTCTCTATTATGAGAGGTGATTTTCATTTCACTTCTATGGTAACAGCTCAAGGTGCAAGTTTACTTTTGCATTTATTTTTTATTTGGGACATGTCTGTCCATAGTCCTCTTCATGTACTTCGTATGGCATTTCTGTTAGAGGCTGTTGGCAGGATGTTAACCTGAGGCACTATACTTCAGAACTCAGCTTTTCCTCCATCAGAACATAGGTCTTGTGTGTCACTCATATAAGGCATAGGAGAAACATGGAAGCAGTCATAGAAAATTGGAAATTAAACAGAAAGAAATATAGTAATTTGATTTACAGCTTAATACTTGTCATTTTTATGAGAAAGCAAAGAAAACAGTGAAATTCTAAAGGTCATAAGGGTTGAAGACACTGGTTTTTTCTAAAGTTTCTAGTCTCAGCTTGGACTAAATTTTCATAGAAACTGTAGAAATCACATCCTTGATCTTAAGCTAAGTCTTTCTACCAACTTTTGAGTTTTATTCAAACACAGGAAACATCTCAAACTGTTTGGAGGGAAGGTAATCAAAGTTTAATACTGACAGAAGAAAATATTTTTTCTAGTCTGACTTTGAGTCCTCTTTAATTAATTGATATCTTTCTTTATTAGAAAATAGCAACCATTTACTCTCCTCAATCTTTGCCTGAGCTTTTCCAAACTACTTGAACTTAAGCTAGGCAACTCATTAATAAGTCCTACATGCCCAAACTTTTCATTTTTGGGGTGTATGATTTGCCTGTATTTTCTGAAGAACAAAACAAAGCAATGCCACTGGGAATTATATACTATGGTAAAATTCTAGAGTGTCCTGAGATCTGCTTCCTGGACTATTTTTACACCATTTTCCGTAGCTGTAGTGGACTTCTAAGCTTCCATTCTTATACAACTAGCTGGATCTTAAAAATTAAAAATTATTAAACTGTGACTTTGAGAATGAAGAACTAATAACTTTAAAGTTAGTCTGTTCAAATAATCTTGGATTTCATAGTGTCTCAAAAGGCAGCAGATCTAGAAATCTTGCTTTTAGAGGTCATGTAGGAAATACCATGATCTTGAGTCACATGGTTTTAATAGAAACATTGTTTAATGTTAAGAAGCTCTTGCTGGCTTTCAGTTTGGCTGCTTTAGTCCACTGAGACTGAGTTGTATTGCTTTTTTTGCAAGGCTTAGTGGTTTTAATTCAAAGGAAGTAATGAAGAGAAAAATGCAAAACACATCCTTTACACTGCTAAACAGCAACAGTAATATGTTTATATTGTTTATAAAATGTATTGAACTGCCTAATCCAAAGCTCAATGAAACTGAATGCAGATTGATAGCGTTAGCATATAATTAGGCATTGCTGAATTTTTTTAACCCTGTGAGGTACATAAGATCACTTTAGCAGAGAAGCAGATTGTGAGTGAAGGGATGACAATATCAGAGCTGAGGTAAGAGCTAACGTTGCCTGGTATCCACTCATATTTTTGAGCCAGAGGTTGCTTTTGAAAGCTTTTTCCAAAGCTCAAGTTCCATTTTCAGAAGTGACTGGTGGTACTGGCAGATAAGTGGTGTGGGATCTTACTGGCTTGCTGACTCTATCCCTTTTAGTTACCAGCTTTTTTTAATACCTGTCATCTAACCTGGGTGGGGAAACACATACTCCAGTTAACATCTCCAGTGACCCAAGCAGATTCTTCTTGGCAGACTAAAAGCCAAAATTAGTTCTGGAATACTTTTCCTTTGGTTTTTGAAGTCAGGTTTCAGCCACTGTCTTTAACCAGACACAAAAGAGGAGACTGTAGGTTAAGAGTTCTGCTGATGTTGAGTGTTTCAGATAATGCTTGTACATAGTGTAGATGACTACACATAGTTCTTTTTATTTGCACTAGTTTAGATGGACATCATGACATGACATGCTGCTGACTATCTTTTCCCTCCAATACGAAATCAGAATGAAAATAAAATATCATGGATGAGATACTACAAAATCATTATGATATGTCATGCTAATTGAAGTTAGATTTCAGGATATGTGAATTACTTCTACTCATTAGCTTACGATAAAGAACTTTGAGATCATTTAGTCCATTCCTGCTGGTATGGTATACACTTCCTTTCTCCCTAGATTGTATTTAACTATTGAAGAGAAGGGTCTTTGGCCACGTAATGAACTATTCCACATTCCAGAATGACTACTCACAAAGTTTTTTCCTTCTCTTATTCAACAAAAATAATTTTTCCTTAATTACATTACATTACTTTTGGTTGTTTCTTTTACTTTTTACTTGGAAACTTGAATTTCCTGTAACTACTGTGTCCTTAATTTCTTTGGTAAAAGAATCCTTTATTTCAAGATCAGAGAATTCTGATATACATTAGCACTTTAATTATAAACTACAGAATGATAACTGAATGAATAGGGCCAAGAGTCTTTTAGACTAGCAGGCCTGACAATTAAAAAGGCTTTTTTCATGACTTGCAGCATAGCCTATTCTTTTTTTGTTAAATATGGCTATTATTGTAATTGAAGATTAATAATCACTAATAGCTACTGGGCTCTTTCAATGTAATATTCTACACAAATAAAGCCTTCTGCTTAGATGGTACTAGTCTCCCCCTTCATCCCTCTTTTGCAAATGTCAGTTTTTACTTGAGCAGACTAAGCAGGAAAGGCAATAAACTCAACTGAAGATGTATAGTCAAACCTCTGTCTCAGGGGCATGGGCTTTTTTTGCAGGGGAATGCTGGAGGACTGGAGGTAAAATATTGCCAAAATCAACATAATGTAGTGGTCTAATCTGTGTCTAGTGTCTGCTATTCTCAGTACGGAAGTTTTAAACTTTTGGGAATGGACAGACATGGAGATGTCTACGTGCTGTCTCTTGGGACAACCCTCCTGATGGTGGACTGTGACCACTGAACAGTACGCAGTTAGCAGCTCCTAGAACCACAAGATTTAGAGTGTCATTTCCATTTTTCTTGTTTCAGATATTTTAGGAGGTCAGTATTCATAAAATGAAATGGACTTTAAAAGGTGTTTAAAAACTTTGAATTTGTTACTTGTTATGCTTGCTTTGTCTTTTTCAGTAGGTCCATAAAAGAAGACTATATTTATTTATTTATTAAATCCAGTATCAAGTGTGCATTCTAATCAGATAGTTACCCCACAAATGCCCCATATCCTTATAACTGGATGAGGCTTGGATGAGAATATTGTTAATTAGGGTTCAGAAGCTATTACAGCATTATGGTATATCCAACAGATCAGAACAGTTTCTGTAGGGCTTTTTAGTTTCTCTGAATATGCAAACAAAAAGCTTTAACATGTGTTTGGTATTTTTGATGTACAATGTAGACATAGTGCAAAATTTTCTAGAAATTTCTTTTGAAGTTTATTTACATTTAGTTGAAAGCTATTCAGAGTACATCAGATGCCTCTATACATTGCCTTTCTACTGCAGAGGGGAAAAAAGGAAATTCTTACTGTCTGCAAAGTCTTTATTTTTAGGTCTGAAATTCTAATTTTATCTGTGACTGTATCTGTCTTCAATTGTAACAGACAGGAGAAGTTTGAGATGAAGTTTTCATCTGTGTATGCAAGTACACTTAGACACACACATGCATGCATATATCACTTTGCATACTGTCAGCTCTCCCACTAATCTGTTCACTATATATCAATGCCATCTTCTGCAGTACTTCTTCAGTTTGGGGAACGATTTATCTGGAATTTTACATAGAATGGGAAAATTATGCTGAGTACACATTGATGCTGAAGAACATTGTTAAGTATTTTCCTCTGATGCATTTTCATTCTATAGTATTTCTAAAAATCCATCCTTGTCTCTCTGGCCTTGTGATCAAACCACTTGTCTGCATTGTAATCTTCTCTTGTCTTGACACATTTGCTTGTGCAAGTCTTTTTTCTCCCTGCAATCCATCTATGGTGGCGTTGCCAAAATCATCTTCCTCAGCTGTCCTTTTAATCTTGCCATCTTCTCTTTCAGAAATTCCCCAGGCTCCTGTTTATGGTGTGTAGCAAATTCCAACTTGTTTTTCTTTCTAAATCTTTTGCCTTTCTCAAATCTTTTCTTTCCCCCTCTCCACTCTCTTCAACAATGTCCTTTTCATTATCTTCTTTCAGTACAGTCTCCATCCTTGTTGTTACCTGTCAGACAAAACTTGCCTCCTTGTCTATCTGCCCATATTTAGATCTCTTACAAACTCATTTGTTCCAGAAAGTTAATCGAAAACTGACAGCAAATAGGCATTCGGCAAAGCCAAAACAAAAGTTATGGAATCAATAGCAAGACCAGAAGCTAACAAAAATATAATGCTTACCAACAAGGTGAGTCCTGAACTTTGAGTTTGTTCTTACAGCAAGACTTGTTAGATAGTCTCAAGTAGCCTGTGTATTTCATATGCCATACCTCCCCTTCTTTGTTTGATTCTATCAGATAAGCTTAAGATAGGTAATAAGCCTTCCAGAATAGATGTCTTCTGAATTGTTTTCTGAGACATGTAATGTATTTTTGGTGCTTAGACACTAATGATAATTATAAATAATAAGATATTTAAAACAAATATTACCTGGAGCAACCATGGTGCAGTACTGTAGGTAAACATTGATTTTTTTAATTTTTCTTAAAAGCAACTGCTGTTGTTTGAGCAAGTACTAACATTTCCTGCAGTGTTGTAAGATAATGCACTTTTAAAATGTTCTTCTCTATTTAATCTTTGTTGTTGCCACTATATCATGATGCCTTTATCACTTTAATACAGAGCCCACAAAAATGTAGGGTGCAGTGGAATGACTTGGCCATCATAATTTGACTATCTTAGTAACAGGTGCATTATTACAGCCCCAGATGTGGTAATAAATCTCAGTTCTACCTTCAGATAGTTTGAGTTTTATTGCTAGGGTTCCTTATGAATTTCGAGGGCCATTCTATAGTACAGGACATTCTTCTGAGTTTTCTTTCTCTGTTTATATAAGCATTCTGTGATGAGAAACGTTATTTGTTAGGTCTTTATTCATTGTTGTTCAGGGACAAGTTTGAAAGGTGAGGGAGTTTCTTTTTCAGGTAAATTGGTAGCCTCAAGAGCATGCCAGCTAATTATAAAATACTTCAGTAGGTTCATCAAACTGACCTGGGATTCCCTAAGGCTCAAAGAGTTTGTCAGACTTGGCATTTTCCCCAAGCCTGAGGGGAGCTTGCTCAGTTCCAAACATATTCATCTTTAATTAATGTTTTCTTTTTAAAATGAAACAACCAATCTTCCCCCACCTTTATTTGTTAAGTTATACTATTTAATTACAGGAGGAGATATGAGAATTCCTTTTGAGATTTAAATTTCAAATTATTAATGTAAGTTAACTGATTACTTCTTATTCAGTGTGTCTTGCACAATATACATTGAAGATTGAATATTATGATTTGAAAAGTACTGTAAAAAATTCGCAGAAATTGCATCTCTGAATTATGATACCAGTAAGAAGCTTAAATACCTTTCTGGATTGGTAACTACTGTGCGAGTATATCCAAGAGCAGAATGTAATCCTAACTGAAGTAATTGCTTAACAAGTAAATTGAGCCTCTTTGTGGGTACTGCAGTGTATCTTGGTGTCTGGGGATAGCCTCAGTATATTATCTGTCCAATTCTCCCCAGAAGTGGAACATGTCTGTTAATGTTTATGGATCTTTTCTTTGAGCTATATACTACAGAATTACATATTTTCAGCTTCCTTTGGATCCTCAGCACTATGGTTCACTAGTGTCTCTCCCTCAGCTAGTCTGTCATGTTTAATGAACTGTCACTGCTCCAGTCCTCACTGATTAGGGTGACCTGAGTGGAAGAATTTGAGGTACCTTTGCATCAAGAGGTGACTAGAGAAAAGAACAATATTTTCTCTCCATAACTATTAAATATCTTAGCTATCCTGAATTTGAAAGGATAGGGAGACTTTAATACGTAATGTTCTCATGAATCTTTTCATAATGCCTGTTCTGTTGAGTCGATGCTGAATTGACTGTCCAAGTTTTCCAAGTTCCTCAAGGAACCATTCTTCCAACCCCTCACTGATGCTTTTCTTCAGGTTCTTCAACTTCTGGATTCAATTTCTTCCATCCATCGTCTCTGGTTCTCTCCAAATCCTGTCTCTCTAAGGACTGACTGCTGCCTAGTGTACATTCTTTTTTCAATGTGGCCACTGAGAAGACTTCATAATTGCAAATAAAATTCAGGCAAAACAGAGTATAGTTTGAGACTCCTCTTACAGCATTTCCTCATTTTCTTCTCACAAACCTCTATGGTCAGGTCTGACACATTTTGAAGGTCATGCTATGCAATGAGTTTTTAAGGATGGTAGCATATTAATTCATCTCAGATGATGGTGTATTAACGCATCTCAGTGTCCTGATGATATGATCATTAATGTTGAAAACATGTATAAATGAAATAGGGATAGATGAGGAAAAATAGGAAAAAAAATGTATTGTCACAATAATGGAAGAAAAAGAATAATGAACATCAAGGAAAAGGACTATTAGGTACTGAAGCAGATTATATGCATTATTTTAATTAAGAGTGCCTAATAGTACATATGGTTTCCTTTGAATAATAATTGCATGCTGATGAAGTGTGATTAGAGAGGGTTTTTTAGGAGTTCAATTAAATCAAATCCATTTCTGTAAAAGGGGAGTGATTAAAAAGATGATATCAAAGACTAAACTGAAAGCTGTGGTTGAAGCTTCCTATTGCAGATTTCTTTGTTATTGCACTGCTGTGATGACTATTATCTAGTTTTTAACAATGCCACAAGTTTCAGACTGAGTCCTGCAGATTCAGCAGAACAACTGGCTTTACAGATTAAATAGAAACTTAGCAAGTACTTGGATGTCCTTGAATGTATGATCCTGGGATTGGTCCTAAATCAGGAAGATTCTTGGTTCATGCATGTATCTTGAAGCATATGAGAAGACACTTTGATTAATTAGGACTGTAAGACAACATCCTGTTTGTTGGGCTGATCTCTGTTTCTGCAGAGTGCCTGTGAAGCCGGGTGATTAAATGCAGACTTGCACTGCTGCTTATTTTATCTGCTAGTCATTACTGTCTGACTTGTAAGGCTCATAGACCAGCAAGACCCAGCCAACTGTCTGGCAACTGTTAACAGAATTATCAGTTGTCCTGCTGAGTCCTATCATCTTGTGCTTTGATTATCCTGTATTGTAAGGAGGGCTGATTGTAGTAACATCCTGATTGGAGTCTTAAACACACACATAAGTCAGGGAAAGGCACTGGTATTCACGAACTGGTAGCAAACACAGTGAAAGCCTTTAGTGGAAGAGTGTGATGATTTCTGGAGCTGTGTACTAAATCTCCAAGGTGTTAATCACAGCATCCTGTGTTTTCATACCAGTACACAGGAATCAACACTGATGTATCTTGTCTGTTATTCTGAGATGACATGTACTTTCTTTAACTTTAAACTTTGCTTTATGGCTTAAACCAGAAAAAATACTTAACTTTTCTTGTCCTAAGTGTGCACTGTTGGCTAGCTGTATGTTTTATGTTTTGAATGTCCGTATTACACATGCAAATAAAAAACTAAGCTATGTAGTTTTGGTTTAAGCTAGTAAAGATCTATCAAGATGCAATTTCTATACATGATGGTTGTCATTAGAAATCTTTGCCTCTGATGTGTGGAAATAAATTTTGCTTCATATTTTATTATATACTTCTCTTTCTACCAGAACAGTAGCTAAATCTATTTCCTCAGTATGGCCTGTAACCAGCTTCAGGCAGTTAATATCGCTTCTTTAAAAAGGATCTAGCTCAATTTTCCCCCTCCTCCTGCTATACCTGAAGAGGGTGAGAGAATGAAACCATTTAAAAGGTCACTTTCTGTGCAATAATGGCATCTTGGTTTATGGCAATGCTATTTGCAAATTATTCAGCTTTAAAGCAAAATTTTCTGGTTTTGTCACTCTCAAAGTCTGCAGCTGGTAACCAGAGCAACCTGGCTTTAAAGTTGAAGATAAAAAAGAATTAATGCTAGAACAAACTTTAAAATTCTCTTTAAGAAATCTGGCATGAGGGTTTGTAATAATGTAAAGATTTGTATTGTTGTGGTGTGGCCTCTTCACTCAGAGCTCATGAAGCTCCTAGGGCAGAAGAGCATTCTGTTATATCCTTTCACATGCTCATAACTACCCATACTAGGGTAACTTTTTTGTAAGTGACTAACTTTTTTTTTTTTAACAAGAGGCTTGAATCTAATGGCCCTTCTAGAAGTTAATTTGACACTTTCTTTGTACCTAGATACCACTAGAATTTGACATACATAAATATGAAATACATGATTATAAACTCTTTTCAAGATTATTGCTACTTAACTGCATACTTCAAAGACATGCAACTTCTGTTTAGGTGCAGAAAAAAATAAGAGAAATTCTCCCTTTCTAGCTACACTTCTACACTGCCCACATAAGGAACTGTGCTTTACAGTTAACTTCATGGCTCCCTATGTAAGCATTAACCCTCTGTATTCTGCACAGACATAAAGTTGTTCTGCCTCAGTTCCAAACAAAACAGGTTGAGCACAAGTTCATTTATGCAGTGCCAAGCCTAACTCAATAAGGCTATTATATTGGAGGTTGAGTTAATAATCCTTGTTCTTTGCTGCTGCGGTAACAAGAGCATGAGTGGGCCAGACTTCAGCCCAGTTCCCAGGCTGACAGTAGCTAGTGACAAACACCTCAGTGTATTTCCCCTGTAACCAGAGCTGGAGTTTGAATCTAAAGCATCATTTCTACTAGTCAGCACTGCAGTGCCCTGCATGAGTCTGTCTAGTCTTGTGTATTGGGTTTGCATGGCAAAGTTTTGGTAGCAGGGGAGCTACAGGGGTGGCTTCCGTGAGAAGCCATGAGAAGCTTCCCCGTGTCTGATGGAGCCAATGCCAGCTGGCTCCAAGGTGGACCCACCACTGGCCAAGGCTGAGCCCATCAGTGACAGTGGTAGTGCCTCTGGGTTAACATATCTAAGAAGAGGGGAAAAAAACTCTGCAAGGGCAACTGCAGCTGGAGAGAGGAATGAGAAAATGTGAGAGAAACAACTATGCAGACACCAATATCAGTGAAGAAGGAGGGTGAGGAGGTGCTCCAGGCCTGGAGCAGAGATTCCCCTGCAGCCCGCGGTGCAGCCCATGGTGAGGCAGCTGTGCCCTGCACCCAGGGAGGCCCACAGGAGAGCAGAGATCCACCTGCAGCCCTGGGAGGACCCCACACCAGAGCAGGGGGATGTGCCTGAAGGAGTCTGTGATGCCATGGGAAGCCCACGCTGGAGCAGGCTCCTGGCAGGACCTGTGGCCCCGTGGAAAGAGGAGCCCACGCTGGAGCAGATCGTGAAGAGCTGCAGCTTGTGGGAAGGATTCACATTGGAGAAGTTCATGGAGGACTGTCTGCCGTGGGAGGGACCCTACACTGGAGCAGGGGAAGAGTGTGAGGAGTCCTCCCCTGAGGAGGAGGGAACAGCAGAGACATTGGGTAATGAACTGACCACAACCTCCATTCCCTGTCCCCCTGCGCCACCCGTGAGGAGGAGGTAGAGAAATTGGGAGTGAAGTTAAGCCTGGGAAGAAGGGAAAGGTGGGGGGGAAGGTGTTTTTAAGATTTGGTTTTATTTCTCATTATCCTATGCTGGTTTGATTGGTAATAAATTAAACTAATTTCCCCAAGTTGAGTCTGGTTTGCCTGTGACAGTAATTGCTGAGTGATCTCTCCCTGTCCTTATCTCAACCCACGAGCCTGTTGTTACATTTTCTCTCCCCTGTCCAGTTGAGGAGGGGAGTGATAGAGCGGCTTTGATGGGACCCTGGGGTCCAGCCAGGGTCAACCCACCACATCCCATCTGAAACCTCTTTGTGCTTTTGGTGTCTGGCACATCCCATGACAGTGAGCTCCAGAGCACAGTGATGTCTCACAAGACACCTCTGCCTGCTCTGTGATGGGTGAAGAGAGGAGGATTGCTCTCCACCACTGTGTGAGGTACAGCGTGACAGTGTCCTCACATCCTTTTCATTGGTGATCTGGGTAGAAGGTAGAAGTGAGTGGAAACAAGCTCTCTGTATAATCTTATGGAGTTATAACCCAGAGCATGGGGTATAATTGCTCACTAGAATACAGTTTAAAATATATCTTTTAATATACACAGAGAAGATTCACATAAATGCACTTAAATATACGCAATATATTTCCATATACTTTATATAATTTAAAACATAGGAATTTCTACACGTGCATAGAAAACAAAGCAGAAACAAGTATGAGTTTCTTTTTTGTACAAGTGGTTGAAAGAAGTGGGATGAATGATCCCTCACAGCTGTGACTGAAATCTATAGGAAATGTACTCTCACTGCTTTAAGTACTATATATTGCTAAGTTGGCCAACAAATTAGATTTTAAGCAAATTAATCACTTAAGAGAATACTTCCGACCTTAATTTCTCAGTGCCTCAGAATCTCATCATGAGCCATGTAGAAAATGTAGCCTATGATGATGTAAATAGAGATCTTTTGTACTCCAGAATAAACAGCCTAGGCTATGATAATACTGGCATATCTTTATATGTGACTTTGGCGATGCCTAATGATGTGTGCCCCTGTAATACAGTTAAGTGTTGTTTGCTGTGCATAGGAGACGTGCAAAGAAGGAGAATCCATGGTTTTTTCACTATCACTTTTGCTTCCTATACAGTATTTCCTATACTGAGAGTAAATAAAACAATATTAAATGATGAAGGGGAGTGTTGAAATAAAGTTTTTAACATTTGTAAGACCTCAGATACAATTCATACCTTCCTTGGTCAGAAACAGCTATCTGTTATGAATTACTATGCTCTGCTTCACCTGCCATAGCCATAGAATCGTCGTACTCTTTTCTCAGGGAGCCCTCTACTGCCCTAAAATACTGTATGTTGAACTGAACGTCAGATACCCCAGAATATCGTTTGACCTGTAGTGTATATACGTGCCCTGTTGCCAAGGGATATTTCAGTAAGAACAAAAACATAAATGGTACTATGGAATGTTTGAGAAGTTCTGAATTTTCAAAGGTTGACAGCTTTAGTGCAAAGCAAACATGTTTGTGACCAGATTGCCATTTCTTTGTCTAATCAAGGGAATGCTGTCCTTCAGAAAAGTAGAGGATCAAAGAACTGGTTGTTTTCTCATGCTCCTGCCTCTGACTTTTCTTGAGTCAGTTAACTTTTTTGGGGGGTGATGAATATAAGAAAAACAACAGTGTAGACCAATTATGCAGGACTTTTTTCTACAGCAAATTGAGATCCCAGTATTAAAAATGCTCATTAATTTATCATGAGTCTCACGATTACTGCCATCCGGTATACTAGGTGCTGAAATTATGTTATTGCCATGGAATCACATACTTCATTTAAACAGACTCAATTTCTCATGCTTATTTTAAAAAATCTGATAACATGGAGGAAGTTAGAGGGGGGGACCAGCAGAAAGCAATTCAGGAAATTTGCCTATATTATCAAAAATATTTCTTTAATTTTCCAGTGTGGAGAGGTCAGGAAAGGCTGCTTATTTTAATATTTGAGATCACTAATGTTGTGTTTCTGAGAGGGATCTTAAATATATGCAGAAATGTACTCCTTGTTTACATGGGGATGGACACTGAAACAGTTGTTTATGTTTGGGTTAATGTCAGATGATCTCAGCAGGTCACTCTGCTAGTCAGTCCGTGTGGAAGGAGAGAGCCCTTGGTGCAAAGAGACGAACACCTGAGAGGAGACAGTGCAACAACCAGCCACAAAAGTTAAACCTTTACAAGAAAAAAGACCAAAAAAGTGTTATTTTCCACACACTGTTATTGATCACCCTAAAGAGCACAGTATATTTCCATGCTCTTTCTTCATCCATGAACCCCATGGATAATGTGTGAAGGGAGAAGAGCAAGGTGTGAGACCAAACATGACTTGAAAAAAATGATGCCTGATGTCAAAGGAAGTTGAGGCTCAGAGTTCAAACGAGTTGCTCAGTGTCACACACTGATTAAGTGCAAGGATTGTTTGAGTCTGTAGTAGGGATTCTTACATAGAGAGTCTGTAGTTGGGAATTCATGGGTCTACTACACTACCTTGTTACGTTATCTGCTTTGATGAGTTGTCATGTTTTTGGTAAATTAGTTGCTGTGGTATGCTAGTTTTCCCTAAAAGTGCACAGATATCAGTAGGGTGAAGTGTTGTTAATATTCATAGAATAAAATTATATAGTAAAAACCTGAAAACTGTAGAATGCAGGAAGGAAGAAAGTGCGTTGCAGAGGTATATGGCTTGAAGTATAAAGGACTTGCCACTGCACAATTTGGGTTTCAAGTAGCTGTGTCTAACTCATTCCATCAGGTAAAATTGGAGTACAGCACTACTGAAGGGCAGTGCTCACAAAAGGATAAACATGGCAGTTCACCTGATTTTTTTAACTTACTTTGTTCATAATGTGGCATATGAAGAGATCTGAGATATCTGTTTAATTTTAGCACTCTTAATGTAACTAAAAATGTCCTAAAGGCTCAACACCTACACCCACTGAGGTTTACAGAGTGCGCAGGCTAGATGTAGCACACAGTTCTGAATTTCACTAGACCAAAATAAAAACAAAAAACCACAACAAACCAAGACTGTCATGTGAACTTCTATGTTAAAGAAACTGCCTGCACACTACGTGCTGATGTTTATTCTAGCAGATTGATCTCTATCATGCATAATATTTTCATATCTACATATCCACTAAATATTTTTTCACTTTATTCATCTTACAAGTTTCTCATCATATGACAGAATGGGAGATGGGTTGCCATGCCTGCGCTGTCTGTAAAACCAGATAACATTTAAGATGTGTCCCTGCAAGACATGATCAATAACGGCATGCCCCAAAAGCAAAACTGAATCTGTGTAAAAAAAGGCTGAGTGGAGCCTTTCACATTTTTCTATCCTGGGTTTTAAGTATTCAGTATTTTTAAATTTTGCATGCCAATAGACGTGCTTTGAGTTGTTACTAGGCAGCTTGGATATTTGAAGAACCAAGTTGCCCTGAAAACTGAGTTTAACTCACCAAAAAAAATGTCTTGTGATGAACCCCCCCAACTCCATTTTAGTTAGTTTCTTTATTTACATTGTAAAACAGCTAAAAAGTTAAAGGATATTTATAAATTACATAGATGAACATATTATGTGTCTTTAATTTAAATATTATTTTATTGTCACAGTCTTTTGGAGGGTGGTGCAGATCCGCCTGATGTCCCTGAGAGCTGACTCTTGTAGTGAAATTACGTTCATAAGTTGAGTAGAATTGGAAGAAAACATAGTTCCTAAATGAGGTGGTGATAACAGTTTGGAAGAGAGAAGAACCTACGGATTCATTTAGGAAGTGTCATGTGATACTGAATCATCTTTAACACCAGCATTTTTGGAAGTTGGTTTTGGGTTTTTTTCAGCTTTTGGGATCTGCACGGTGTCAGAGAGATAAAGGCAGGCACAGTAGTTATTTCTTTCTGCAAAGTTGTTTACACTATGAGGTAAAAGACCTTGAAAAAATGTTCCCTTGGTATAAACTTATTTTGAATATTCCTATTTATTTTGCAACATACAGTATAACTCTACAATTATTTTTTATATTAATATTTATCTCTAAAGTAATTGGAAGTTCATTAAATACGTGTTTACTGAAGAATACTTTTCCCAAAGCTAAGTGCAGTGGAAACATTATTCAATATTTTTTAATTTTAAATTGTATAAGAAAAGCATTTCAGAATCAATTAGCATTTGAACTATAATTTTTTTCTTTAGACTTGATAATTGTGCAAATGTTACATCAATTATTGTGTGTATTGTGTATGTATTATTATGTATAAATGTTATTTGAGAAGTTGTCATTAGTGTTATAACCAGTTCAGTATGGGAATAGAATTAATTATGCTGCTTTAGCATTTCACTTTATGAGAAAATTGTTGTCTTTACTCTTTGCTAAGTTACTCTTGCATTTAATAATTCAATAGTCAGTCTGAACCATTTTTCAACAGGGAAAAGGGGGCAGAAGCTTGTCTTTATTTTCCATGTATATTCAACGTTGTGCTCAGGGGAATGGTATATCCAAAAATAAGACTATAAATAAGAAATCAGTAGCCTTTTCTGTCTTGCTGCATTATGTGGGTTTGATATATGCTTCTGCAGCATTATTACTTACTCTGTTCAAATCAATGCTCTGAGCTTTCCTTTATGTGATTGATTTCTTCCAGATTAGCCTGTGAAGTATGTGATTTAATAAACACCGCTGTTACCTGTTTACTAACACACAAATGTCTGCAGTATTACATGCAGAGATACTATAAAGTTTCTAAAATGCTTCAGTCAGTCATAAGATTTTGATGGTATAACTTTATTTGAATAGGAAAGAGAAAACAACTTTGGACTTACGTAGTCAAAAGCAAAATAAAATTGCTTGGAAGAAATAGAAATAAAACAAGAACTTATAAAAATTAAGCCAGGTTCTGTAGGCAATAATGATGAAAAAGAAAGCTGCTTACTAGGGTATTCTCCTCTTTAACGCCACTTTCATGTCTCAGAAAAGAAGCATTTTTTCCATACTTTTGTGTTCATCAACATTGCAGTAACAGATTGAAAAGTATCACTAGCACTGTAGAACTGTTCATGTCCCTCCCTAAAACATACCTATGAATATGTATTTTGCATTACCATTTAGTGAAGGTTTTTGCAGAAATGGGGTGTCAGGGAATAATTCAAATGTTTTGTGTGATGGAGTACTATTATGTAGGATTCAGTGGGTTTGGGCTCCATATAGAATGCCTCCTCTTTAATAGGATGTGTCATTGCTGCAGTTGCTTTTCCATAGCAATTTACAGGTTGTTAGTGTTTTGGGCAGCTATATCTTGAAAGAGTTCCGTGCAGGACAAGGAAGGATTTTTTTGTGGCATCTGGACATTTAGAACCAGATTTTTTACAGTTGCTTATGGCTGGACTACGTGAACCTGGTTTGGATACAGTTTTATACAGATTTCTGTTTGCCCTAACAATTTCATTTTTTGCATTTCTGCAATACCTCTCTGATATTCCTAAAACCAATGTTTCTAATGCTTCTCAACTCAGAGACTTTTGTGTATAATCACAGATAGAAATGGCCTTAAAAGCAATAATGGCCTGTGCAGTTGGGAAGTTTGGAGAAAAGTTTCATGAGAGGTTACTGTGTAATATTTTAACACAGATGTGCAAACACAGTATTTTTCATCTTCCTTCAAGTTCACTCTTAGTCCTTTAGTTTTCTTGATAACAGCCTGACAAATCATTATTCCTCCATATTTTTTTCTCACTGTATATATGGGAGGGTTTTTTTTTCTTTATGCCTTCTGCACTATTGTATTCTCTAGAGGTAAATCTCAATAGCTTCACAGTATGTCTCTGCTCAGATGTGGGTTGCAGCCTGATATGCAGCATGTTCCCTTGGTCTCTGTACCCAAATCAGTCTGTGGCTGGGTCATTTCTTTAATGCTTTCCTAGAAGTGTTGTTGGGGTTCTATTAATGTTTCTCCAGGAAACTTATATTTCTGATATTACCCTGTTTTCATCCACTTTCCTGGGAGACGGTTTTCTTTTTCAATTGCTGTACTGCTGTTTTTAATATTACCTATGATTGTTGTCTTTTCCTACTACTTTGTATTGTAGAATTAAAATGGTACTTTCAGCACAGAAACTATCATATTGCTTTTGAAGGATAGATGTTATTCTAACCCCCCCCCCCCCAACACCTTGGGAAGTATTCTACAATATGATTCTATTCAGTCCACATTTTCATCAACATGATCACCATCACCAGCAGCCATCATTCCATTTTAGAGCATAGCCCTACAGGTATTTTTTCCGTTTTTGCAATATCAAGATATGAAGAAGATGAATGAAAGTTTCTTGCATGTTTTTGTCAGTGTGGGTTTATAGCTCCCACGAACAGTGATGGACTTGGCAGCCTAGAGACTGAAATCCTCTGTTTAATCACAGGCTAGGTATAGTTCAGCAGAAAGACATATTTCTATACACAGCCCCTGTAGCATGTCTAAGCCTTGAGCTGGAGAGCCTATCTTCTGTAAATGAAAAAAAAAAAAAAGCACTCAGGCCAGTCAGTCCCTGGCCTCATCTCTGGAACTGTTGAAAAGAAGCATTCGTGCCATTGAGTTTCGTGACAGGTGCTAATGCCTAGTCTGGAGTGGACTGAGAGTTCCCTTTCACGCATTTGGGAATTTCTTTCTGTAAGTTACCGAGAGGGTGTAGCACTCTATCCAGTTTGGAGGTTGTACGTTTGTGTGCATCAAGTTGTCACCTCTTCAAAAGCAATAGGTTTTCAGGTCTGCTTGCATTTAGCCATGAGCTTGATCTAAAACTCATTAGTGTCTGAGGTTTGGGGTTTTTTTCTTTTTCCTTGGGTAAACTCTCAAAATCCGATAGCTAAAACCAGAGGACTAAGTAAAAGAATAAACCTTATTCCTATTTTTAGAATGCTGAGATGTTTTATTTGAAAACAAAGTAAAACTAAGGCCCTTCAGAGACTCCCGCAGTATCCTGGGTCCACAGAAAAAGTACATCACAGAATCCTTGTGTGTAGTCATAAATTGTTATCTCTTAACATGTTTTGATGTTGTATTAAAGGCAATGGTCTAGGTCATATTCCTTTTCACAAAGATGTGTTTATGGAGTTTTATTAATTTTTCCATGAAAATCCAAAGTTATGAAAGTATGTGCTATTCCAAAAGAAGTACTGGCTATTAAATCTGCTAGAAATTATTTGACTGTTTTTTGGGTTTTTTTGTATTTTTCAGCTAACAGGACAAGTGACTTTGCAAATTGCCAATGAACCAGTTTTGCCGTTTAATGCCCTCGACATCGCGTTAGAAGTTCAAAACAGTCTTAAAGGTAATTTTTGTTAGAGGAATATTGTTCTCCATTAATACAGAGAAAAATAAAAGGATCATCTACTCCCTGACACAGATTTTCAATTTTCACTTACATGATAGTCAGTGATTTTACTATTAAACAGTGTCATTATATAATGCTAACTAAAACACAGTTTTTCTTGCTAAATAAAGCCATAAAATGTTTATATTTCTTCTGATGTTACTATGTCAGTTAAGCAATAATTAGTTTTAAAATTTCATAATTACAGTCAAAGATAACAATCTCTATGACTGAACTTGATTTTAATTCACTTCAAGGCTTTGTTCACTACAAGGAAGAGAGGGCATCTAATCCTGTTACCATTCGGCTCCTTACTTTTCACAATCATCTTCCTTGTTTGGTTATTCCACTAACTCACCTTGTTGGCAGAGCATGCTACCTTTCCTCCTTTTTCAGGCATGACAAAGCATGATAATTTACCAATATGTGTTGTTTGAGTTAATTAAGCACAGAGACCCTGAAAGCTCTGTATTTGAAACTGATCTTGGTGTGTTTGGGACAATGGGTTGTGATTAGGGAGAGGGACAAAAAAGTTCCTAGTCAGAAAGTAAATAAGTGACTGGTAAGTTGGAAATGATGCAGATATAATTCTCATAGACTCTGGATTTGGCACTATTTGCTAGGTGTAGGGTGAATGCCTTCATAGGAGACAGCTCCATCAAGATTGTGGAGCCGTTACTAATATTCCTGTGTTGTTTTCTCATTACTGGCTCTTTCTATTGTCTTGTGGCCTTTTAGAGCTTGATAAAAGAACAAGCATGATGCAGTCTTTTTGTCTTGTGTAGGCAAGAGAACTCAATTAAGCCAACAGCCCTTGGCTTGAGGTTCTAAAGATAACACAGTTAAAGGGTGCAGTTGTGCATTCCTTTTGCTTCTAGGGACTGTTTTGGTTGTGGTATTTTTTTTTTCTCTACAGTTGGTAGAAAAATGTTGATAGGAACTAAACCCATTGTATGTTACCAAGATGTTCTCTGCTACTATCTAGACTACAAAATAACAATAAACAATCTTCTTATCAATTATGAAAATAATATCTGTCTTAGCTCAAATCATGAGGGCTAAGGAGGGAGAGAAAGTCTAGGTTCTAACACTATCCGATGTCACTCATCTGTATAAGATTTCTCCTTCAGTATCATCTGTCTTCGTCCTCCCATTCTGTTTCTTTTCCCATACGGTTTTCTCGTATCTTAGTATATTCAAATGAGATCCAGATCTCCTTCATTTTCTAAGTTACTAGTTGAAAGTAGACTGGATGTGGAGAGCACATAAGAGGTTTAGTCCTTGGAGATTAAATCTTTTGGTATTTTAGCTGCCAAATTCTAACATAATTGTGTACAAACTGAGATGTTTTAGAAGCTGGTATTCTGGTCAGAATTTAGTGAACTTAAAAGGAATGCTAAAAGGTACATCCCTGACAAAAACCCCCATGAAATTTGGAAGACTAGTCCAAAACATGCCCTTGTTAGGACCTCACAGTGAAAAGAAATTGAGATAGGTGAAACCATGTTGTTGTTTTCTCTTCTCCAGTTATGTCTCTGGTACAGGTTACCTGTAGTGTGCTAAGGCCTTTCAAAAATAATGTTTGTATACATTTATGGAACTCTCAAGTTGATCTGTTAAATAAAGATGGAAATTCTATAAAATCACACCAAAATTTTACATATAGTTTACTAGAATGTGACATCTCAAATATTTTTTGCAATCTTGAGGTGTTGCCCCTACATTTCATTCGCTCCCTACAGTATAAAGTATCACTTTTCTGTAATACACATTCATAGAAGTATGATACCTTTTCTTTAATCTTTGCCATCCATCATTGTCAAGACCTAGGAGTGAGTAGGCTAGCATTGGTCTGGAATCAGTGAGTATCCAAAAAGGCAACTAATTTTAGCTGTGTTGTACCATATAAACATTGGTTTAGTTCAGCCTAAACACAGCAAGGAATAATCATCAAATAAAACCTGTGGCTCAGCTGGTACTGCTTCAACTGAACATGAGATGTCTGCTGTTGTTTTTCCTTTTTTTTTTTTTTTATTTTGAGTAACAGGAAATTTTGATTTAAACTGACTTTTTTCCTCTAACTTCAGTTAGATCATTTATCTCCACCACTTCAGGGGAGGAGAAATTATTTTCTAGGCGGTAGGGCCAGCAGGATAAATTTTCTCCTAGCTTTCACTTTAGAGTTTTGTTTAAAGACTTTTTTCATGACTTTCATGTCTCGTCTATCTCTGACTTGTGTCAGTTTATTTTTATTTTGGAAACCAATAAGGCAATGGTCTTTTTCTGTTTACTTAAATGAGAGGTTATACTTTTTAACCTGTCTCACAAATTTCTTCATTCTTCAAAAGATTTTATGTTGTCTTAAATTTCCTGTTCAAAGGTGCATTCTCTTAGTAAACTATTTCCTTCTCCAACTCGATGCAAACTGTAAATGTAGAAAAGGTGAAGGGAATTCCTCACGACATTCTAGAAGATTTGTTCATTAGGCTTAATTTTATGCCTCTGGTCTCTGGTTCAGACAGTCATTTAAACATGCATTTTATTGCCTATTGGACCTTCTCACCTTCTTAAAATTAAATCGTATGTCTAAATACTCGAGTCACAGTTTTGCAGTCTCCTGGATGTCCTCACAAAAGGATGTCTGTGTCTTAATATTTGTTAATACTGCATTTATTTATGTTTCCAAAGGATTTAATTCTGTAATGTGGTGTGTATCTGTACTGTTAGCTCTGTTAAATTCGATAGGATGCTACTCAGCACTTTATAAACTATTTCAGGATAGGCTGGATGGCAGGTTATAGGGAAATGTCATCCACAACATGTTTACATCTGGCTCGAGGCCTGTTCCTCAGAAAGATGGGGAAATGGCTGTTAAGTGACATGTGTTCTCTCTGCTTGCACACACCGGAACTCTTGGAAACAAGATACTGCTTTTGGGTTTACCTCAAAGGAAGGGTTATGACTGGAGAGACATTTCTTTTTGTGCATCTGCTGAGGGTCTGATGTTTAACAGGAAACCTCGTGGTCATAAATGAGGTGAGATGGGTTCCAAGACTGAAATCCAGGTCCCTGGGGCTATTCAGGCTGTTATCTGTTTGATCACAGATGTGATATTTTACAGAAATTCATGAATAGGTGACAGTTTAAAATATTCTCATTAGCTACACATTGCAGTTGTTTGGTGTTTGTGCCTGTCACATATTTAAAATCGAGACCCACTGCAACTGGAATCAAATACAAGAATATCTTTCCAGGCCTTGCATGCTATGAAAACCCAATTTATCTTTTGAGGTAGGGGGCAGACAAGATGTCAAATGTGATGTGTGAATGATACAAATGGTTCTTTTAAGCACTTCTATAGAAGTATTTTTGTATGTATATGCAAGTACAAATGTAAAAACATTTGTATATAATATTTTTATGTATATAAGCATTTTTGTTCCAAACATATTCGTATTATCTGCTGATTGCTTTTAGCACTGTCCAGTCTGGACTTGCTCCTTGGAGCCTATCTTGCACTGGGTTTGAGTCTCTTTAAAATTTAGTAGATATTACAACAAGCTTCAGGGATTGATGATGGAGGTGTTAAGGTGTCTCATTAGGATTAAAAGCCTTTCTATACCTTTGTACCTGACTGACTGAGAAATAACAAGTTCAATCACATGGTCTACAAAAATAAAGGCAACCGGGTTTGATGGTAGCCATGTCTCTCAGGTGCTGCTGTCTGTAGAAGCTGCTATCATTTCATTATTGCAAGTCACTGGGCCCACCTAGACTCATGCAGACCTTTTAAAAATTGGTATCTGTTGCCCCAGCCTTAGACTGTGACTGAGTAGCACTAAATGTGCGTGCTAAGATTCCCTAGTTCTGGCTGTCATCACAGGCTGGTGAAGCTGGTAAGCAAATCAGATAAGCTGTAAGCCATCTCTAATAGGTACTGACTGAGAGAGGCCTATGAAGACAAATCAAGTGCGGGTGAGATTTTCTGGTTTTGCCTGTATAGGGAGGGGAAATGCTGTGATTTAAACCTCTTTGGCTGATCTGGTGTCAGTTGTGTGTTGCTTCCTATCAGTTAGGCCCTTTCTTCTCCCCAGAAAGGATGTTTTACAGATGTTACAGAAGCTGAAGTACTCAGGGTGATAACAGTATAGGCAGTGCTAGCAGAAGTTTAAAAATAATCTGGTTTATGATAAGCCATTTCCAGGAAAGTCTGCCTGACTTTCCACAGCCCTGGCTCAACCCATACATTTTCAAAACATCAGTCTAAACTCTCAGTCCTTAGAAAAATCAATACAGAAACATATCTCTGTCATTTACTTGATGGCTGCATACTCATTGCCTACAGCTATCTGCTAGTCTTCAGCTTGGCATCATTCTACCTGCTTGACTGTATTTCCCTGATCATTTAGGGTGCTTTTCAGAGTTACTTTCTCCATCTGTAATGTTCAGAAAGATTCCCGTTATTCTTGACTGCTACAGAAGTGAAAAATGCAACAGTTAGTTATCTGTATATATGACAGAAATACCTTCTTTGCCATGAGACACCGACATCTTGTCTTCAGTATCCTTTCAAGGATATTATATATTAGTAATGGAAAACCTTTCATCAGCCTTTTAAAAAAAATCATGGAAAAATGCATTTGCCATGGACAAAGCATTTGGTAGTGGAGGGAAAGGATGAACATCTATTCTGTATCAGTAGCCCATATATATTTCAGCAGCTCTGTACAAAGTCATTGATAACTTCATAGAATCATAGAAACATTTGGGTTGGAAGGGACCTTTAAAGGTCATCTAGTCCAACCCAGCCCTGCAGTAAGCAGGGACATCTTCCGCTAGATCAGGTTGCTCAGAGCTCCATCCAACCTGGCCTTGAACACTTCCAGGGATGGAGTATCTACCACCTCTCTGGGCAACCTGTTCCAGTGTTTAACTATCCTCATTGTAAAAAATTTCTTCCTTATAGCCAGTCTAAATCTACCCTCTTTTAATTTCAAACTATTACCCCTTCTCCTATTGCAACAGGCCCTACTAAAAAGTTTGTCCCCATCTTTCTTGTAAGTCCCCTTTAAGTATTGAAAGTCTACAATAAAGTCTCCCCAGAGCCTTCTTGTCTCCGAGCTTCCTCTGTATTGACATGCATAATAATATGTCACAATATGCTGTTTTAATGATAGCCTGTTTGAAAAGAGATGTCTTGTAGCAACACCAGATTAATTTGCTTGGGCAGTAGCAGTTCATGGTAGCAAAATTGAAGCTGATGGCAACATCTTCTTTGCAATAAGGATGTCCCTGGATTTGTGTTTCTGCCCCCTTTAGGGTACTTTCTACAAAGCTTTCCCATTCAGATTTTTCACTGCCAGGTCTGATCATTGGATTTTGCACAGCATGAAAAATCTTCCTAGTGAATACAGCAACACACCATAGCTGATCCTGAATTTGCAAGCTAATCAAAACCTGAAGCAATTTCCGCTCTCTCTTACACGCAGACACATGTTCACATGCATGGTGAGCAAGAGTCATGCCTTAAACTGCTGATTTGTCTGTGCCCATTCTCCTGTAGGTACTTGTAGGCAAGTGTGTTCATACCAGAGGGTACAAACACAATTTGAAAACATTAAATCTCTAGCAGTACTTTTCATAAGAGCAATCAGTTACACAGGGAAAGGCTATTGTATTCAATGTCTGTGAAATAAATATCTATTTGGTGTGACCTGTTTCTGAATAAAATCCAGTTACATTTAGCAAGTGTAATGACATTCAACAGTGTAATTCTCTGATCAAGAGTATACATACTCTTGAGTCACTTTCTTGTACTTGCAATTTTATTTATTTAACAACTAAACAACTAGCTTAGATGATTCAACATGATTCATACTAGAGACAAAAGGACAAAGAATACAAAATATAGTAATGTGGCATTGTTTTCTCTTGAGTGAAGTAGCAGTTGCAGTTTTTACTTTCTCTGTAGAAGCATCACAAGATGTTTAAAACAGTATTAGTTAATGCATCCTTTTCTTTAAGAATCATTTGCCCTTCCACTCCCAGCTTCTCAACTTGAGAAAAGCATAAATCACAGTTTCCCTTGGCAGTGAAGTTCAGTGTGTTGTGGTAAAAACTACTGATGCCCTTAAAGCCACGTCCTTAGTTCTCTGTGGTAACACTAACCATAGACACTTGCACATTTTGTACTGAAGTATGAAAAAAGGGCCTGGGTGTTTGTTTTATAATGAGTGCTGGTTTAGAGTGTGATGTAAATACTGCTTTTTACTCATGAATGTAAGGTAAAATGTGGTTGGTTTAGGGGCAAAATGCATGCTGTGGAGAAGGAGTGAGAGCATTTACAGGATTTTTATGTTTAAAAGGGTGGTCTGGTTGTCTTCGTTTCCAAATATAGAATGATGTATTTTCCCTTTATCTCACCTTCCCTATTGAAAAGGCATAGCTGGCGTTTACAATTCTTTATGTAATATTCAGAATAAAGTTATAAATGTTGTATGTTAAGTAACGTACTTTTCTCACTTAACACTTGAATATGAAGTACTTTGCAGAAACCAAACCAAAGAATTTAAAGGGTGAATTTAAACCTTTCCATACTGACACAAGTCCCAGGATAAAGTGTGCAGAGTGCCTGGATTATATGCATGGAAATTGCAAGTTCTTCAGCTGCACAGAGTTTGCCTGAGATTTGAAAATTGAGGATACTGATATTTTGCAAAATATCCCAAATGTACCAAGTTTATATGCTTGGAGAATATTTTTCTGAGGCATCAACCTAACTTAATCAGACTTTAAATGACTCCAGACTCAATCAGAAAGGTACTGATCCTGTGCATCAAGGTACTACAGTGCCTGTTATCCATTCTAATTAGGAAAAGGTGAATTGGTCCAGAGCCATTGACAAAACAACCTTGTCCCAAACCCAGACAGACATTAACCATCTTCTCTCACTCCTGTTCCCACAGGGCCTTCTGTTGAAATTCATCTTGATAGCTCAGGAAATCTGACACTGGCATCTGTCTCTCCATGTATTTTGGATCATTTCATGTTTTGCTAGATTGGAATGTGTTAGTCAGATGAATGACAGGAGTGCATGGGGATCTATGAACTCCTTTCGCTTTGCTGAAATGTATCCAATAGCAAATCTCTTTTTCCATACGAGGGGGAGAATGTCATATTCAAGTGTTTCCTTGAATTTCTTAGTTGTACCTATTTGGTTTTCCATTCCTGTTATATGCTCACCTTTCAGACTCCATAAATAGTTTGAGAAATGGGTTGTTGTTCTCCATTTACTATTTCTGACCTCTCCATATATCTGTTAGACAAGGAGCTTTAGTATTCATTTAGCTTGTGTCTTGAACCACTTCGTTGGATTAATCATCTCAGTCACTAAGATACTGAACTCACTGAGGTTTGTACATTCAACTAAAGGTGAGATGCTTCTAAGGTTTAATGGCTTGTTTTGATTAAATCATCATTTGAAAGATCTAAGGATAGTTATTTTCTTGCCTTAATAGGTAAAGTGAATCTCAGCCTTAAAGATAATTTCTGCATCCTGGAAATGTTTTTGTTGACTGGTGTTACTTTTGACTTTACATCAGGTTCAGACTCAGTTTTCTCTCTCCATGTGCTTGTAAAAATTAACACAGTCTATGCATCCACTAGGAAAGGAGGGCATGCTCTTCACCTGTACTACAGATGGGAATAGACTGTACATTCACAATGCCCCAATTCACGTATCACATTCTTCTTTCTGGACTATGAACAGAGAAATAGTGAAATTGTGGTGCGCTCCAAAGCGCTGTGGGTTTTTATTGTTTTGGAGTCTATGTACGATCACAAAAAAAAAAAAGTAACAGTCAGCACTCCAAGTTTAAAAAGTTTTGAAAATATTGACTGGATTAGAATATACATTTGGATATCAATTGAAGTGTTAGTTGGCTCACTGCATATGATTTAAGTGAATAAGAAGAACAATTTCACATCCCCTCTACAACTGTTGTTAACCTCTAGGATTCTAAAATGTTCAACAAATTTCAGTTAAACTCCATGTATTATGATTTTCTATACAGCAGTCGTTATGGAATCCAAGCACAAGCTTTCAAAGTTGAGAGCAGTAGCATCAGCATCAACATAAGTTCTGTCTCAGAGGAAATGTTATAGTTGGTGATTTATAACCACTGCTTCCTACATGCCTGTTTTTCCAATGGTAGATTTCAAGCTGTATTCCAGAATCGTTCCTCATGGTTTATTGGATGTTAAAACATCACAGTCCAAACTGATCGTCTTTGAAAAATAGATCAGAGCTTATGCACAATGATCTATGGCTTTCCTTGATCCACTACATACTTCTCACATGGGAAAAGAGGCTCAGGTTTTAATTGGACTATTAGTTTTGACTTGTAACCAAGAGTAATAAGTGATTCTCTCTGAATCACTGGCAACTGTCTTGATCTTACTGTTCCTAGGTGATGAAGGAGACATTCCTCAGTTGCTTGCGGTGGCAGCACGTCTGAGGGACACTGCAGAATTGTTCCAATCAGATGAGATGCGCCCAGCTAATGACCCCAAGGAGCGAGCCCCTATCAGAGTCAGGATGCTCAATGATGTGCTACAAAGCTTGGAGAAAAGCTTCCTGGTTCATCGAGTTCCTCCAGGACTTTACAGGTATGGTGTTCAACATGTTCTTCATTTGAGCTAAAATGGTAATCTTGCATTTCTTGGTTTTTAGAAACTGTCGTACTCTTTTAAAAAAAGTCTCAGTGGATATCCAAGATTAAAGCTGGTTTTTCCTATCTCATCCTTTCTGCAGAAAACATTCATTTGTTACAATACAACAGGTCATTAGAATGCAGCCCTGTAGCATTTCTGTCATGACATCACTGCTAACAAGATGTACAGTGTGACGGCAACTCAGGCAGCATAACAGGTACTTGTGTTAGATGGCACAGTAAGCTTCCAGAAGAAAATATTTTGGAGTCTAATACTGCTTGACAAGCTCCACCTATATTTTATTTAAAACTTTTTACAGTTCATTGAAGATTCAGAATTATACAAGCTACTGTGTAGCATTATTTAACATATATATGGCAGTGTTCTTGGGTGCATTTCAACCAAAGGCCGTACAGTGGATTGAATGAGAGGGCCTTTGTCACCATTCATAACATCTTGTCTCTGGTTAGAATTATTCTCCAATATGTGTTCAGCTGCATGACCCAGGTTGATTTTAAGATGTCATAATCATTCCATCATTCACTTTCTAAGAAAGACGTATACAGGTCTGTATCTCTCACCATAGATTCCTTTACCAAAAAAAAAAAAAAAAAGGCAATTAGTAGCTTAAAAAAAGTTTGAAAAGTAAGAATTGGTCAAGCCTGCCCTGAATAATGCCTGGCCTTCTGGCTGTTCAGAAGTAACAAAGCGTATGTGTGTGCTGCAGTACAGACTGTCTGAAGCACTGTATTGCAGCCCATCAATGTAGTGTTTCATAGCTTGACCCCAAGAATATGTTTTGAGTGCCCTGGGCTACAGAGTGAGGGCATATGTTGGCTGTTTGACTTCACCAGGTCTACTGGGATTATTTTGAAGGACTCTGCAGCTGAACACAGCCAATGGCTCATCCATACTAACCATTAGGAGTCTTCCCCAAGTAAAACTGTCCCTAAAGCCTTACCCAGGTTTTTACTTTAGGGGAAACTGGTTGATTGGCATACTCAGCAATGAGAGCTTGCAAGTGAACTGACATGCATACACAGGAGACAGACAGGGCCAGGACACAAGTGAATGAGACATCTGTGTTATTTAGGAATGTAAATGTACTTGCAACCAGAACTAACTAAAGTAATAAAACAGTACTTTGTTGCAGCTGATGGAAAAAATTGTCAAATGGCTTGTGCAAATGGTTGTTTCAAGTGGGCAGAAAATAGACAGATGGTAGAGGTAGACTTTGGAAGAAAAGCAGACAGCTACAGCACCAGGAGGAAGAGATTCTTCCAAGCATTAGGAATGGCATAAAACAAATGCAGTCATCTTTTAACAAAAGCAAAAGAAAAAAAAAAAGGTAGTTGTGGTGAACTCAACTGTGTCAGTGAATAAAATCCCTACAGCTATAATAAAGAAAATATAATAATGATATTTGGGGAGGGACTAATTTGCTTCCTGCTGTGACTGGATTTATAATATAAAGAAATAAACCAAAATGTGATTAAATAAAACCTAATATTCCGGGTTTAGAACTGCTGTCTTTCTTGTCTGAACTGGCATGGTGTTGCAAAGGAACCATAAAACTGCTTAATATAACGTAATGTGTCTGTGTTGCATTGCAATGGCACATTGTTGAATCTGGCCCAGTTCTTTATTTGTAAAAATAAATTATGCCAAATCTTAGGATTCCAATAAGAGGGTTTTTTGAGTTCTTCTAATATTTAAATTCTTGCAGTACTTACAGTCTTAAGTTTGTTATTCATCAAGATGTAATTGCTAGATATGCAGGTATAATGTGAATTAAATTTTTTACCTTCCTGCTCTCAGCAGTACTTTGGTGCAGAGCACAGTATTCACACAGGCAAAGTAGATAGTGTGGAAGTGAAAATCTTGTAATTTTTCCCCTCTGATTTCATTACATTTGATACAAGATTTAACAGTAGACAAAAAAGTTACTTCAGAGTTTGTGGAAATTATATAACAGTAAACACCTTGTGTATTGTCATTTAGGTACTTATTTGAAAACAGAACATTCTTTGTACTGTGCCAAGGTGTGTAATTGTACTGTAGATTTACCTTTAATGCAGACAGAATTGAGGAAAGTTATAGATTTCTGATTTCATTTCCTGCCATTAAAAATCTGACATACAGTTTCTTTTCAAAAACAGTATCTGACAATATGTCTTTATTTGAGTTATTTTTCACTTTTTAGGGACTGAATGTCCTTCTGTTAATTGATGCAGTTATATGAATCTATTTTGTGTTCTGAAGCTATAATTGTATCACAGGAACACTAGGAGTACTTGAAAAGCCTGATATACTTTTTTTTGCTTCTATAACTTGAAGCTTCTCTTTTTGTAATTTGGTAAAGAAAACAAATGAAAAAATCAGTCTCACAGCCAGGACCTTGTATGCCATGTTTCATCCCAGTTGGAAAATTGATGGGCAAGTTATATACCCCTGAAATAGTGGTTTATAATGGAAATGCTGGCAACCCTTTAACTATAGCAGCACAAGCAGTGCAGCAATAAATACTGTGCTTCATCTGTAAACAGAAATTTAGGATGCAGTTTGCAGCCTTGACCTTCAGGCTCCAACTGTGTTTAGATCATTAAGATTCCATAAATACTGTAATTTACAGCCTTCTGAAGGAAGAATTTGTGTGCACAGTAAAGCACGTATTCTTCATGAAAAAATGATTGCTTCCTGTATACCCATTTGGACTCATATTCTCAACCTCAATCAAAGTACTTGACAAATTTGCGGAAGTTTAGGCATCATTTTTAGGCTTGTGTTTGTCCTAATTCACAGCTCTCTGGATCTATACTATGTTTTCTTTTCTAGAACTTGAATTAAAAAGAAAGGTGGATTTTTTGCTTTATTGCAGGAGGTGGCTTGCAACCTACTTGTGTTTGTCCACTACGGGGGAACTAATACATCTTTTCTATATCTTTTTTTTGTATGGTTTGTACACTTATTGCCATAGCTGTAGTCTCTTTCTGTGTATATGTACTTAAAAAAATAGATGCCTCATTCAAGTCAATGTCATAGGGCAATATTTGGCCATAATTGATGCATTATTCATCTATAATGAGCAATAAAATTATTCAAAGTTACTAAGAATTCAAATTACTTGAGGTTTTGATAATTATATTAGGATATCCTGACTAAATTAAAGTAAGGGTTATTGAAATTGGCAGGTTGTTCAATACAGTGTAAGTAAACACTGTAGTTTAGATGATTATCCTTCTTACCTGAACTTCATGACATTGAACTGAAAATTTGACAATGACATACTTTCCAGCTGAGCTGGAAGTATACAAGTACAGCTTTCATCAGGGCATTTCAGTCTTATCCAGAAATTTAGGCAGAATGAAAAATAATAAGTTGAGAAATGTTATCCTGTTCCACAAAGGTTACCCTGGGGCTTATTTTGGGGTTAGGACAAAATATCTGAGTTTTATTGTACCTGAAGAATTTCTGTGATTCCCAGTGGTAACCCTGGGTAGACTTCTTTCTATGTTTAGGAGCTATTGATATTTTTCATTTATCTTCCCTTGCTTCTCATAACTTAATCATAATATTGATAATTTTGTGATTTATATTTTGTTATTATTTTAATGGAGTAATCAGTAGAAATTTGTATGTTTCTTTCCTCTAGCCATTTCTTGCTTTCCACTCATACAAGGTGTACTTGTGCTGAATATTTCTGTATATTACTGATGCTCATATTTTGATACTAGTACTAATAACCATAGATTACACTGCGGTGACATGTACAAAGCAAAGAACAGAGGTTCCATTACTTTTAGGCACTGTGCGTAGACAGGAAAAAAATCAAACAAACTATGATCTCAAGCACATTGTCCTCTCAGACAGTCAAACTCAGCAGAGATATAAGATGATTCTATAAATGCTGATATATAGTGAGAAAACCCCAAATTGTTACCCTCATCAGCATTCAGTAAAGCAGGTGTAGTTGCTTGCTAGGGATAGGAGAAGTTGCTTTATCTCCATATTCTAAACAAAGGGTGCTTTGGCCATAAATAAACATAGATCAAAGCGAAGAGCTGGGGCTGTTTCCCCACAGTGAAAGCAGCTTGTCTGATAAGGTCAAGGAAGTACTCGCTGACACCTGTTCTGATAGTGATTAACCAAATCTCTACATGGCTTCTGACAGAGAACAAAATTAATTTTTGTAAATGAATGTTTGTAAGTTAGGTAGTCGGGCAAATGCATCCATGCTGAGTGGTGTGCCTCCTCTTTGTCTCCTTGCTGAACATCTTTGCCTCTTGTGCATCAGCTAATCCTTAAAACTCTTAGACTCTAAAAGTCTATTGTCATGCTTTTCCCTCTGTGAAAATACCTACAAAAACATTGACACTGGCAATATCATGGATAAAAAGACAGCATGTATCTTCCTGGTGTTTATAAATATTGAGTGCAAACCTTCTGTTCTCCTAGACTGAATAAACCATTCTCCCTGTTCCTTGTATATTTTATTATATTTCTTATATTTGCTGATCACCACAGCTCCTGACAACCTGTCAGCCTAATGTATCTGTCAAGTGTCTGCACGCACTCCTTAGGTATTCGCACAGAGATCTTGGCTCTTTTTGCTGAAAGGCGTAGCACTTCAATGGCATTGGAACAGTGGATAATAATATTGCAAAGAAATGCGATAATCAAGAAGACTTCATGGAGTGTCAGGCGCGGGACACTCAGTGCAGTAAGATATCCTCTCTTACTGAAAGTGATTTCTTCGGGCCCATGTCTAATCTTCATATCTGATGGATGCTGTTGATACTAGATGGATCCGGTAGTAAGTATGTAGGGTTTCCTAGAATACCCTGTGATGCTCCCACCAATAGTTCCAAATCTAAAAGAGTCATTAAAAACAAGAGTTTGTGTCTTCAGTCTTTAAAAATAAAGTCCAAAAAAGGCACACAAGGGCTCAGGCTGTCATTTCTGCTCCAGTTAGATGGGGTTTATTCTTAATAGATCATTGCTTAAGGATCAGTTATGTCCTGACTGACAGTTCTTTTAGCAATTTTATAAAAGAATCAAAGTCAACCTGTGTAAAATCTTTCATTTAAGAGTTTCATCTTAGCTTGCCAAGTTTAACCTGTCCATTAAGGCTGTATGCATCTGTCACCACTATTTATGGAATTGTTGCACGTGCCATTGTGCTATGTCTAGTAGATGTAATTGAGTGAATTGAATAATAGGTAGATGAAAAGTAAGGATTTCAAAAACAATCTGTTTTCAAGAAAGACCTCCAGCAGTTTTTATTGCTCATTTGTGCAAGTTAAGCTTCTTCCTTTTGCTTCTTTTTATCATGGATACCCAGGTGTGACATTAACACTTCGTTGGGCTAAAAAATTATGACAAATCAGTAAGTTATAATGCACTGAATAAAATACTTGCAATGATAGATTGTGCACCCTGAATTTGCCATAATGAAATGAAAGAACAATCAAAAGATGCTTTTAGCACCACACAGAAAAGTAATTTGCATCATTGCTAATCTCATGCCACTCAAGCGTTTGTTGTTCACCAGAACAAATGTTTTCCTTTCAGATTGAGATTTGTTATATACATTCTTGACATATGTACAGAGTCTACTGGCTTTATTTCTGTTTTCCTGAGAAACTGCAGCAGATTCTCAGGTGTCAAAATTCACTGCCCTAAGACTCTAGTTTCTAGAGATACGTTTAGTAGGAAAATTAAAGTCCTTATTAAATCTCCATGTGTAAACAAGTTGCTCATTGGATTTACAAAGGACAAGCATTAAAGATGCAAATATCCTGCTAATCTTAAACAGTAACATGGGTAAACATGTAGTGCAATGTTATCTGGAAAAAAAAACAGCCAAGAATTTCTGCAGAAGACAGTAATTCTGTCTCATTGTATAAACTTTTTGTGGATTTGGTTTTTTGGTCTTTTGTGGCTTCAAGTCGAAAATATTTCTGTATACTTTCTTGTAATGTTTGAGACAGTTTTGACTGGCCTGAACCAAGCACATGGAATATTTTTTTTTCTGCATTGTATTAGGAGGAGCAGAGAGTGATTTGATATGGTGCTGATGATCCTTAGTGTGGGAAATACAGCAACAATTCATGTTGCACTGGCAGTAGTAGATAATGTTCTGTCTCTGTATTACCTGCCATGTGCAATTTGTAAATACAATACTAGAATGATGCTGGGGGAGAGGGAAGGAATTGTGTACTGGTTTTAGAATTGCGTACCTCGGATTTTGCCATTCAGTCAGAACAAATGAATTTTTGCCTTACTGCATAGCAGTGATTTTCCATCTGACACTTCACCCTAATATCTTGTATCTTTCAAAATTTGCATCTTTTTCTTCTATAATTGTTCTATGTCTTATAAATGGAGTTATGATTAGTGGTATTACTTGTTTCACTTTCTAATCCTTCACTGGTGTTTCTTGGCTCTGCAGTTCTTGTTCAGCTCCCTTCTCTCTGATACACTTTTGTTCAACTGTAATTTTTATACCAAAAATGTCTTCCCATTTCTTTGACCTTCTTCCTTCAAACTCTGCAATGTTTGTGCAGTCTGATTGTAGTCTGTGCAAGTATAAATTAGAGGTGATGAACTCAAATATTCAGGACAGAAGAAGGGACACACAGTTCAGTAAGACTTGCTTCACTGTAGCTCACTTCATGAACTACTAATGCCAAAAAAACACAGGAAATATTCCAAGGATGGTTTTATGTTCTTCCCAAGATTGTGGGAAGGAGAAAAGAAGTTTCATGACATGGGTGAACAGTGACAACTATGCACTGTTAGAAGATCTGAGATGCTGTACAGTGCTTGGTAAATATTTAGTTAGTGGTTACTTGGAAGATGATTCTTCTCCCAGTCTTTGGTAGCAGACGTTGAATGAAAGGATTAGGTTCTTGGTTTATATGCTTCTCTAAGTAGATGTCATGTGTCAGGCAACTAGGATTTATAAAAGTGATGGCAATCATGAATCAGTATCCAGAGTTTTTACAGCATACTCAAAAGTGGGTTTTATCACAAAACTGAATAGACTGAGTCATCTCTGCAGGTCCCCCCTGATTAAAAAATAATTTCTAAGAATATAACTGCAATACCTAACAACCAGGTTATTTTTTCTAATTCTAAAGCCAGAGACAAATCAGTTAGTTAATGGCATGACAAACAATGATGTGAATTTAACTAGGTTGGTGCAAAGTAAGAAATATTTCTAATCAAATCCCAAAACACTAGATTCTAATAGCACTTACATAGCTATCACTATTTTTAAAAAAATTCAATAGCATGTTTGGCACACTAATTTCAGTTTAAAATCGTAATTTGACTCAAATTCATGCATCCAAGTCACTAGCAGAATCTGGAGTAACAACCTTGGTGGACTGAAAGTATTTTATTCACTATATTCCTTTTAAACATTTTACCCAACTGTTATGTGGGGGTATAGCACTGGTGGGAGGAAAAAAGGAACTTACTTCTCTCTTGAGCAGCTACCAGAAGCCAGACATAATTAGGATCACTTCCTATTCACAAAATGGAATTTGAGGGACTGGGAAGAAGGTAGTCATGAATCTTTTCATTCAGTGGATAAATATAACATACTATTGAAATTAAGTTGCAACTCTGAATAGCACAGGAAGCTTTTCCCAGGCTGCTTTTTGCCACCAGTGCAGCTCCCCAGAACAGGCATAGTTAGGAAAGTGTAGGAACTGTTTAATTCATGAGGGACCTGTAGGAACACTATTCTAGCAGCAGGATCGTTCTCTGTGCACTGGGCAACTTTGGGAAGGGTTCTGACCTAGTCCTACCAGTCCCTCTGGGGGTGATTGAATGGTGCTGCAGTTACTCATTCTGTGGCCAAGTAGATAGAATTTCATCCGCTGGGATATTGACTCTTCAACATTCATCCATGTGTGGAGCAGCACATTTAGCCTAGCATACATCAGAAGCAATTACTAGTTTGATAATGTTCTTACAAATTCCTGCTATGGTTATTATTTTTCTCATGACTGATAATCATCCTGAATTACGCCCTTTCTTAATACTGAGAAGATGCAATAAAGTGAGTGCAACTCATGCTCAAAACACCTGATCCATCTGAGTGGCAATTCAAATGGTTTCTCCTTTGGAATCACCAGTACATGTAATGACCATGAAGTAATGACTGTATTTGTTGTCCTGTAAATTTTTACTATTTAAAGAGCATTTGCTGCATAAATACTACGGAATTAGCCATCTGCAGAGATGTAATTATGGTTGACTTTAAAGCTTATTTAAACAGTGAACATGAAAATCTTTTCATTACACCTGCAAAAGCAGAAAAACCACTGTAATTAGGGATTATGTCATGGCTGGAAACCAGCTTTCTCACTTCCCTGATATGAATGGTAAACCAGGGTGTACATACCTTAATTTATTTTTCCTGTATGTACTTCTCATTAATTTTCTTCCATCCTTTTTAACTAGATTGATTTGTATGCTTACAGAGTTTTGTCTGTGGTATGCATCAGACCTGTTACGGTTTGGATACTGTAAATATTATGTATATTGTAATTTAACACAGCATTGGTGGTCCTGAAGACAAGACTTCATCCAGGGAATACAATTCCTCATGGTTTCCATGAATGCGCATGGTCTTGACCTTGCAAAGAACCTGGTGGGTTTTTTTAATAATTAACATTTAATTGTATATGTGACCTTATTAGATGGTTTAGCCCATTTCACAGCAGTTGTCTGCTAACTGTAAAAACCCTTTCACAGAGGCTATTCAGGGAGCTCAGTGCAGAGCTATCATGCCAACACCTAGCAAGTCTTCCGACTGGGATACAGTTTCCATTCAGTTTAGCTTGCTGGCAGATCTTGCTCATGTCTGTGCTTATGGCACTAAATAGGCTAAGAATATTTAGTTACAGAGGAAAATAGCCTACAATCTCAGAAAATTATACAAAGTATTCGATTTTGAATTTATTGAATAAGACAGAAAATTAATATTTTATACATTATTTCATTTTTCTTATAAACAGTAGGATTGATAACGTTTTTTAGATCCAAGAAATTTATGGTTCCACATTTTTGGCCATGACAGATAAGAACCATTCATGTATGTTTGAAATACTATCCAAGAACATTTCTCAAATATAGTACAAAAATAAGTGGAATTAATTGGAAAAATAGTTAGTATGTAATACTCCCCCCGCTAACATATTACCCAGGCAATAGGGCTTAGAAATTTGGTGGTGAGATCATTAACAGGAAAATTACCTTAACTGGGGATTTTAAAAAGTGTTAATTTTGTGCGTGTGCTCACCATTGAAGGTAATAAAATTATAACTTTAGGCATTTCTATAAAGAACATATTATGACATCGTTAATTTTTTATCCATAGTTAACTCTTGTGCTAATGACCTTTCTGATTTTGGCTATGATGATAATGGTCTCACGTCTCATGGTATGGAGTTACTTAAGATGATAAACCTCGTCAGGATCAGAACTGGAGATCAAGGTCAAGCCAGTTTACTGCATCAAACACTGGCCACTGCTGGCTGCTTTGTTTAGAAATGGTATTCCTCCTTAGGAATCGGATGTTTTACATGATTTCTAAATAAAAATCCCTCTGAAGCCTTCAGAACATCAGCTGTGAGCCATTTGGAAATAATTTTATTAATTCACTTCCCTCAAGTCCTTCAAACTAGTAGCACATCTGCTTTGAATTTGAGTATTTCAGACTGAGACATCCTTAAAAGAAAAATCGTTTCCTCCAAATTATTCAGCATAAGCATATGTTTCTTTCATTTGAAAAATAAGTGTAGCATAAATCAATCAAAGAACAACATCCCTACATTTGTTACCAACAGCTATATTATTTGAAATTTAACAGTGTACTTCATTCCAGTTGCTGCCAGGAAATAACATTTTAAAATACAGTGATATTAATTTTGTTTAATGCATCATCACTCTTAAGTATAGATGCAAGTCCTTGTTCTAAGAAATTATAAAAAAAGGATTTTCAAGGAATTTTTACATTTCTGTGGAGTATGTATCAGTCTCATCAGCTGCATATAGGGTTTGAAAGCTCTATGGCAAAGAGTCTGATAGTGAGTTTTGTGGCTTCTTCGGGAATTTCTAGATAAAGTTGCTTAATTAATTTCTATAAAATCCTAGAGAAAATCATGCCTAATTACTTAGAGGACTGCTCTTTAGCAACGATAAATAATCGCTTGCAACTTCTGAAGAACAAATGCATCTAATTTTTATTTTTCTTTCCACTTCTGTTCTGTGAAGTCATTCTGTACTGTTGAAGCTGTAGAACTGATTCCTCCTACTTACTGATCTTATTTACTCCAAAGTAAGAAAGAAATAAGTTTCCTAAACTCACTAGTTTTTCAACAGGGGAAAAACTCTGAATGCAAGGTAATGCTGATGTTCAGCCTTTGCAAACAGGTATTTTATTGAAGCCTGATTTTACTCAAACTCAGTCTCTAAAGTAGTCAGACTTCTTAGCTCAATTATTCTTATTTGAGGCTGTTCCAGAACATCAGTCCTCTTATGATTAGCAACTTGCATCAAGCTTCCAGCTTCCATTTGTTCATGATTATTTTATATTATACTGGAAGCTGTTTTGCTATCATAAGCCACAAAAATATAAAAAAATTACAGGAAGAAATGAAGTAATTATTGTTTATTAAATGGAAGTGGAAAAGTTTAGCTACAGATTGTCATAGATACAGTGGTCCCCTTTGAAATCTTTTCCAAGCTGTCACAGAACACTGTCCTATTATCAGAAAATCAAGATTAACATTCAGTTAGCTTTATTTTATGTCAGTCTTTTCTGTTGACAGTAATTATTCAACTATCAAAAGAATAATTTCCATTTTTCAGAACAGAAGTGAAAGTGAATGTTTTCTGTGAATGTTGAGTTTTGGGCAGCTTGATTTCTTTAATAGATTGTTCACTTTCTCTTTAGGATTCTGAATGCTCCTATGTGCAAATTGGATTCTAGTAGATGAATCTGTAACGATGACCACAATAGGTTTAAAGGTGGGAAGGTCTGTAGGAGAGGTTAGGATGGGTGTTTATGGAGTCAAGTCTGATAGGGTCCCCTGTTTAGGTGAAGATGGTCGGGGGTGATGAGGGCTAGCTGCTCCCTTACAATGGGGAGCCAAGCATATGCCATGGCCAGCTGGGCAGTGGCCACTCCAATCAGGCCTGTGGTGCCCAAGCAATGCAAGTGGGAGAGGCCTGGGAGCGGCGGGTAAGGATGGTCAGGACCAGTGAGATGTATTAGTGCACTCAAGGCCTTGACAAAGATCTAAGGGTGGCAAGGTGCACCTGCACCAACCTGAAATTTATTCTAGAGTTAGGATCAGGCTTTAATGATAATTCAGTAAGAGGTTAGTGTGTTTTACGACAATGCGTTCATTAGCTTTTAAAAAGTACTGTAATCAAAGATAACTGTAGGGAAATAAAAGATAATGTATCTTGTAACCAGCCATCATTCCAGTTTGGCATCTCCTTTTTCCTTTGTTTATTTGGCAGGCAATCAAGCCAAACCAGGCCTCAAGACACTTCACAGAGCTGCCAAAAGCAGGATTTATTTTTTTAACAAGCCCTATTCTAAATTGGCCTCTCAGAAATGAATTCAAACCTGGAATAATTATCTCCTTGTAGTCCCATGTCCCAACAGGATTTTGTTAAATGCAGACTTACCATAACCTCCATTTGCCATAATTGACTCAATTAGAGGTGTCCTAACTCCTGTCTCTTATGCAAGATAAATTTCTATGTGGCAGGGACAGAATTTATGTGGTTTACCACTGTCACATGACAATGCCTTTGAAATGCCTTTCAGTTAGTTACAGTTTATTTAGATTTGATATCTAGATTACATGTAGCTTATCAACTGCTGATACCATGCAAATACATATCTTTCCAGCAGACACTCACTTTTGAGTGTACATGATTTAAATATATCAGCTTCTGTAATTTATACCAGTAGAACAATTTGCAGTCCTGTAAACTAGAGCACTAAGTGAAGGCAGTTGATGGCTCTTAAAAAAGGATAGGTTGTGTAGCAAACAAAAGTTAGGAAAACATATTACAAAAAAAGGATCCTTAGATGTGACTTGTTGAGTTTGTGGGGACTTAAGACAGTGAGGGATTAGCTGACATTGACAGCTAAATTGCCCTGAGGTTGGCTGCCATAGCCCTGTCTTCCCTGGTCACATGCATGTTGCTCAGTCACACGGTCCCAGAGCCAGTGACTTCCACCATTCGATCCAGCAAGAAATGAGCAGTGTAGAAAAACATTTTTCCTCAGGATCAGCTATAATAAAAAGTAATGACAGTTCAGCGGTGCATAAATTTTGTCCTAACAAAAGTTAGTCTTACATGGCTAGCAGCTATAATTTTATAATTATAAACCTTCTGCCACAATAGTTATGTGAAATAAAATAGGTAAGATAAAATAACTGTATCTGGGTGTCAAAAAAGTTTAAAAAATAAAAAAAAGGGAAAGGAGAAGCACACTTAGAGATCAAGACGTTAAGGGACCCGGAGGAAGAAGGGAAGCTTTCTGTACCTTCACCATAAAATTTTCTGAGGTACAAACTAGTATAAATCAGCTCATGCAGTTTCCAGGGAAGAAGAATTTGTAATGTTTTTATGTCCTACAATAAATAAACACCCTATGGAACTGGCAGTCCCAACATGTAAATATTATGATTATTAGAGTGCATTTATTTATTTTCCAAGTTAATAATATTTTATGTTTTACAAACATGAATGAAAACAAACTCCTACATGTAAGAAAAGTGCATTCAAAACTGAACATTATCAAGAGAAAGGGAAATGCAAAGAATCCTGTTCTGCTCTGGTTTTTTTTTTCTTGGAGAGTACAAGAAAAAATAATTCAGCGATTTATAAAATTGAGTTTGTGAGGATGCTGAAGCATCTCTAGTCACAGCACATTGTGTTATAACTGGAACAGACAGAGGCTGCCCATAGCATTTATCTGTAAGCAATTCTAATGGGATTCCACAGAGAGAACCTGAACTCCTTTCATGTGGGACTGTATACTTGCCATCATGTCCTAATGATTTAATAATTACTTTTCAAAATCTCAAATGTAAGCTCTTAGATAGGAGGCTATTTGTAAGTACCTGAATAATTCAGCTTGTGTTGTACATTACCTACACACAAACTTTTCTTGTAAGCTAAAAAATCCTTTTTCATGACAAGAATAATGTAGTAATCTAGTTTAATCTTGTACTGTCCAGTTGTTCTAATACAAGCTCCAAAATAGTTTGAAGCTGTGTTAAAGTCAATCTATATTTTAGTGTGATCTGTCATTCAAGAGTTTGTCAAATTCATTTTGGTCTGGTGGGGGTTACATTACATCCATATCCCTGATAATGTAAAACAGCATTTAACTCTAATGGCATTATTTCAGCCAATAATGCTTATGTTCCTAGGCCTGCAAAGGGCTCATAAAAGTGGTAGAAGAGGTTCTTTTAGAATTCATTTTTATAGTTTCTTTGCTTTAGTTTGCTAAGGCTGATTCTTTTGTTTGAAGCCATTTTACCTCTCTCGGTGGTACTGCCTGAAGTTATTAATCAGGTTTCCCACTTCGGTGTTACACTTTTCAGGTCACTGTGATGTGTCATTGAAACAAGCCCATTAAGATGAATGATGTGTGTAGCAATTTCATTAGTGTCATCAATAATGTATCACTCTTTTCTGTTTAGGAGTCTCTTTTTGTTTTGTGTGGGTCAGGCTGACTGTGTGAATTATATTTATAAGATCAAAATAGTTAAAGATGAAGGTATATACTTAAGCAATTAGGCCAGAGGCTGGAATTGTTGTTTTAGAGGCATAGGCTACAAAACCAATTTGTATTAAGGAATGTTTAAGTAATTGAATTTCACAGAGTAAATTAAAGTCTCTTGGTATCATTATGCATGTTGTGGTCAAATAGTGATATCTTGGGCCAATGAAATGGCTGAGTTTTATTTTTCAGTCCATGTGTAATCTTTAATGAAAACACTTTTCTGATTTGTAAAGGCTTGCAAGTAATAAACTGGACTGACCATTTTTTTCATTTGATGAAGCTTGGACAGAGATAAGTAAAATTGTATAAATTGACTCTCATGAACATGCATAAAGAGAGAAATCATTTTATGCAACAAAGGGGTGGCATGGCTTGCCAAGCAAAGATAAGTAATTGGAAAATATTAGATCCTGGTGAGAATTCCTAGCAGAAAATCTGAAAAAACGAGTGCCGTATAATGTTATTTACTATTATTTGCATACATAAAAATAAAAAATCGGTTTTGTCATACTATTCAATCAGCTATGCTGAAGTCATATTACTATTGCAAAAGTTACAATATTCTTTTAAATTATGACAACAGACTGTTTGTCTCTTATCAAACAACTAAGCATTTCTCAGTAGATGCTGGTTTCTACCATAGTCAGGTGGGATGGGCTAGGAATACTTGTCTTTTACAGATCACCTGCCTGTGGATTTATTGTGGAATCACCTGTGATGCCAAAGCCACAGCAATAGAGTTAAACTCTATTAACATTCTTGTGTGTCAAGGTAAATCATCTTTTTAGCCTGTATGCCTTGTTTAGAGCACGTTTGAAGATGGGATAGGAGATCTGTTCCTATTCTCCACAAACATTTTCTCAGCAGTCCCCAAATGTTCCAGTCTTCAGGTCATCCTCTCTTTAGAGTATGATTTCAGGCAGTCTGTTAGCATTGCTCTGCTGATTGTTATTGTCTTACAATATTTTTATTAGTTGACATTAGCCCCAATAAAGGAATAGCGAGATCCTAATATAGATCAAGACGCCAATGTTGTAGGCATTTGGAGCAGAATTCAAACTCTCCCAGCCACCAGCAACCAGACAGGACATGCCTCCTGAGAGTAGAAAGTAATGTGATTATCTCTGGCATTGCCCCTGCTGTTCCAAGGGCTTTGAGGGGTTGTGAACAGGCTTCTGTCTCCCTGTGAGCTATGGGAACTTGTAGAGGAGAGTTCTTCAGAAGCCTGGTTCTACTCGCACTGATCTCAGCAGGAGTCCCTGAATTGATTTCAGAGGGAGCAAAATCAATCCCTGCTTTGAAAACTACAGTATTTCCCATAGCACAGCCTATCGTTAAAAACCAACCAACCAAGAATTTATCTGGTTCTCAACATACACAGTTTTCATTTACTATATCAGAGAGACACTTTAGGGACAGTCACCTTTGAGTGTAAGCTGAGTCAGTCTCAGGGAATGGTAGCATCAGCTCAGAACTGAGAAAGCAGGCAGTTGTCCTCTGGCTGCCACAGTGCAGGCTGAAGAAGTTACTGCCACAGCTGCTTGTCACTATCTTCTTGATGGAGGTTTCTGTCCTCACTGAGCTGTTCCTGCAAGTGCTTCTAACCTGTTTCAGTCTAAATGATCTGTGTCAGTGATGACCTACTATTTAAACTATGTAAGCTACCCTTCTACTGCAGTGTTGGATTCAAACCATTTCTCTCCTCAGTTTAAAACTACTATGTATTGCATTGCAGAACACTTGAAATGGCTAGATGTATTGCTGTCGGGATAAAAAGTTTACCATTTCTATTGCACATTGCTGGGTTTGGATGTAAACCCAATACAGGAAGGTAAAAACGTAAAGACTGAAAACCTGTGTTATGGGGATAGGAGTTATTTCATATCGTTGAAAAAACACTGCCCCTCATTCAAAGCATTTTTTCAAACTGGAAAACATGGCAGAAGATTGTGGCTGTTCAGTGGTGTCATTTATTGGGCTACTTCGATACCATTCTCCCTTGTAGACTGGCAATTAGATGATTCATATAATAATAAGATACACTTTTGTGGTCATCTGTCATGTAAGTACTGGGCAGCTTTATTACTAATTTAGAGTTGCCATTGGGCCTTTTCTGTCATGCAGTTAGGTTACTAATGGAGTATCTAAGTTGTCCTGCTTTCTTGTTGGTTTCATTCTGTGAAACTACTTCTCCCCTGTCCTGAACACCTTCCTTGTATTTAAGGGTAAGGTACTGCACCAGATCACATATAGCTTTCCTGTTTCAAATTTCACTCACTTCTGTTTACAATCAAAGGAGCTCCTGGGTGGAGATTTCTGGTATTAACATGCTCTTCTAATTAGGATAATGATTACACCTGGTTTTAGATAACATTTATAGTATGCTTCAAAGAGTCTCATTGAAATCACTGACTAGCTTTGAATTCTGAGCCTTCAACACCTCATACAGATAACATTTCCAAGGGATTAGACATTACCTTTGCATGTGGTTTTATACAAGCCATTAAAAAGTCTTGCAGATACTATAGGAAAACACACAGATTTTGTTTCATAAGGGTTTAGGTTCCATTTATTTCCTTCCTCAAGTATGTGACATTAAAGATGGGTTGTTCTTGTTCTGATGCCACAAAGGATTATTGATGAAATAAAGGCTCTGCTGAAAACAATGAGAGTTTTACCACTGACTTCAATGCAGCTAGAATTTCACCTCTGAAGTGTGAAATAAATAACAGGAGCAGATAAGAGAAAAAAAAATTCTGTGCCTAGAGTCCTCAGTAATAACCAAATTTTTTTTTTTAGAGGGGAATAAATGGAATCCAGCTGAGACACAAAATAGTTTGTGAGGGGTGTAATTGGTCTAGACTCATGATTTTGAATAAAATCTTGAATGGTCAAAGAGGAATGTGAGATTTCTTTGGAGGACTTAGTGAATGTTTCAATGTATGTACACCTAGATCAATGAACAGAGGCAGTCTGCAAAGCCATAATAAATATGCAGTTGTCTTTCAGTTTGCCATGGGTCAGCTTTACTGTGCATAATATGTATGAATCATCTGTAAAGTGTGGCTGATACTTGCAGGGTTTCTTGATGATTTCTGATGAATTGTTTTGAGTAAAAAGTTTACCATTCTCCATTGTTCTCTTTTAGAAATATTCTTTACAGACTAGATGAAAGGACACGACAGTTTTCAGTACTGCTAGAGGCACTGGAGCACTGCAAACTACATCAGTCAAATGAGACCATTCAAGCAGCCTTGTCAGAGGTGCTGAACAGCATCAATTCAGCTCAGGTTTACTTCAAAGCAGGACTAGATGTGTTTGAGACTACCTTAGCTGGAAAGAAATGAGAGGATTCTCTGCATTCTAAGACGTTTGTTTACAACTTGCTACACAAAAGTTCGACTTGGACCAGAATTTCTCTGAGGATGAAACCTTTCTCAAGTTTTCTTTCAGTTGGCGCTTAAAGGTACCGCAATGCGTGTTTTTATGAATATAAAACAGTCTTTTGCACTGTTCACAGTATATCTCAAATGTCTGTTTCTGAATGTATAAAATGTAATGAGAGGGATTAACACATAAGATAGGATTTTTGGAAGGACATCTGCTGTATTTTTGTATGTAAAATATATTTTTATGACTAAGAGCTCAATCTTGCAAAGTACTGAGCATGTCCTGCAATATGCTGAAGATCTGGTTCTAAAACACCCCAGATGTATACCCAGGTGAGCTTTCCATGCCTATTCTGTTCAGAAAAATGTGACTTAAGTATACTCTTGTGTTTCTTCCTCAGCAAACTCATCTTCCTTATTCTTTTTAGAGTAAGTAGTTGAAGTATGTGGCATTTTCTTGGGTATCCAGCACGGGAGTTAAACAGGAAATGCACAAAACACCCTTACCAGTGCAATCCAACATCTTTTTTCTTCTGTGGAACAATAAATACCTCAATTCTGAGAATACAGATAAACTTTAATTACCCCATTTCTGTATGAAAAAGAATTGTTTTCTCTAGTTATTCTTGGAGAGAAAATTTTTGTGATGATTTCAAATGATTTGAAAAGTTTGAATCAGTAGTTACACTTTGAATCTTTATGTTAAATAAGAGAACTTCCTAGTCTTATAAGGCCACGGGACTTATAAGCTTATACATTACCAAAAGAGCCCCCAAATGAAAACAAGACCTCAAAGTTCTAGGAATATTTTTGGGATTCCACCACTTGGCCACACCACCCACTATTGCAGGCCAGATCGGTCTTTCAGTAGTGCCTGGCATATAGGACCTGGATTGTTGTCAAAAAAGCACAGGGAAAATATAAATTCATTCCCTAGAACCAGGAATTCACCTCTGAAGGCAGAAGCTGATGAAGCATATTGCAGGGCTAAAACTTGAGTTTTGTGTTGGTGGAAGCCCTGTACAAAGGCTGTAATCACACTGTTACCTTGCTGGCCTGAAGTAATCTGTGAATGAAGGGATCAGGAGGTTCAGTGTCCTAACCTCTAAGGGGATACACACTTGAGAATTGCAGGTCTTAATAATATAAACAGTTGAGATTGTTAAGCCCTATTGGGTTTAGAGTTTTACAATCTCAGATGATTCTGAGGTTAGAGCTTAAAAATTTAATTTTATATAGATACTTAGAATTGAAATATAATTTATTTGATGGAAACAAATGTATTGTTACCCAGTTTGCCATGGAAACATTACAGAAACATTTCAGGTTGCAGTAAAAATGGAGAAAGTATCTGTATGAATGTAAAAAAATGCCTTTGGATAATTTCAATGTGCACAATTTGGTGAAAGACTTTTCAAAGTGTGAGTTCACATAGCAAGAAATGAGAATTGTTTACAGATCTGGGTTTCTATTTCCAAAAGTCCTTGGCAAATGGGCCTCTATTAGCAATGACCCGGGACTAGGTACATACAGCTAGGCTGCTGCTACATTTCTTTGAAAGTTATTATCATAACATGGGCAAAAGCATCCTGGGTCTGACCAGAGGCAGAGCTATGCAGTTGTACAACTACAACTGAAGCGGGAATATGTTCAACATCCGTCAGCGTGGACTGCATGAACTTAGACATTAATATCTTCTATCTACTTGGCATCTGATAAGCAGGAGTATGTGGTTATTCTTTTGCTAATGCTGGGACCAATTCTGTTTACTGCAGAAAGAATTTGACTTCTGAAGAGGAACATTTTTTCTCATACTATAATATTTGTTCATCCCCTTGTTTCCGTATTTTATTATTGTAATACTTAAATGGTTGGAACAGCCACATTTGAGTTGTATGTTTATTTTGTGATAGCATTTGGGGATGTACTATGCACACTACATTTGAATTGTAATTTCTAATGGGGACAACTCTTCTAACAGTTTGTTTAGTAACATGTTTTCTTTAGAATGCAGACTCACTGTGGAGCCAGCGTCTATGGTCTTAAATGATATAGGGTCAGGTGCCATTAAGAGACCAAAAAAAGAGATTAACACTTCCTTTAACTCTGCCAGGTGAATTTAATAACTCGTTTATCAGTCTTAGTATGTATTTTCCATGAAAACCACCTCCAATGTAACGAAAGTGTACATGTGCAAAATCGGTGAAATCTGTTGAGAAGAGTATGCCTCATATGATTTCTCAACCATGTAATTCCTCACTAAAACATTTATCTTATTTCTTGCTAATGTCCTTCTGTAACCACTTCTAAGATAGCAGACTTCAAAGTACTCCACCACAAAAAGCACTGCTACTATAAATGCCTGTCTATTCTAGAGACAATCATATATTCTTGTTGGTGAGATGAATCAGATGAGCTATTTAAGGACTTAAATGCATTGATTTCAATATCATCTCACACTTCTGGATCTCTAGGCTTTTAGTTCAGATCTTACATATAAGTGAGTGCTCAGTGATAATACTTGTACCATTATAGTTTTGGAAAAGGCACTTTTGAACCATATCCTTCCATTGATTTTTAAATCCTACCTATTGACTTCAAAGAATTTATAGCAAGTTAAGGTCCTAAATACCTGGTGTGTTTCTAACATAGTTTTGCCCAACCAGCTATGGAACATCAGCTAAAGGAAGGGGTTAGTAAATCATAGTAGCTTACCCAGATTGAATTCATTCCTATATTGTGTTGAAATAAATGGAGCGCCCTTCAAGGCAGAAGTGTGTTTGCAAATTGCCTGAATGATACTAAAAATTTGTTACCTTTTCAGAAACTTCAACTGCCAGAGACAGTATAACAAATGCATTGGTTGCTAAGTAATCTGGAGTCATGCTCACAGTGACCAGAAAATCCTTGCAGCTTGCAATATTTGTATGTTGAGACAGTTGATAATAAAAAGCTAATAAGATTTTATTAGTGCGTATTTTAAAGAGTCCATAAAGAAGCTAAAGTGCAATCAACTCAGATGAATAATAAGTACATGGGAGCTGGATTTTGACTGCTAACCTTAAAAAAGGCAGTGAATTGCTTTTATCATCCGAGAAAAACAGTATCTGTGTGAATACGCAAACACACAAATACGCAAATGCCTTGTATCTTCAAAACATTGTACAAACACTAATTTACTTGCAGTGATACAATACATCTACATAAACATGGATGTAAATAATAACTGCATGAGAAAATTAGCAAAGACTTTGCACTGCTTCACTTACCTTTTAGGAAAGTATTTCAGTCTAGAGGTGTAAAAGAAGGCACTTCAGCTGACCTCAGTTCTTGCAGCAGTAGGTGGGGAAAGGTTAAATCTCTCAGGTATCACAGAATGGACCTCTGGAGGTCATCGAGTCCAACGTCCCTGCTCAGGCAGGGTCACCTAGAGCCAGTGGCCCAGGAGGGACTATGTTCAGATTACTTTTGTCTCTCTTCCAAGGATGGAGATTCCACAACCTCTCTGGGAGACCTGTGCCCGTGTTTGGTCACCCTCACAGAGAAGTGTTTCCTTCTTCCATCAATATAGTTTCTCCAGATCTCTCCCTGTATTTCTTAGTTGTTACATTATTGTAAATGATTTAATTGCAAACATTCAAAAGATAACCATCATTTCATTCAGTGAAAACTCTTGGCCAAGGTCTCTAGGATTTCACAGTTAATATGTTGGAAAGTTTGTATGAGGAGATTTGTCCTTCATGCCATGGGGTTTATTTCTAAGTTGTAGAGACTAATGTCTTTGACGGTTTTTTGTATAGTCTCTGGTTCCCAGTCACAGGATTTCTATATACCTTAAGAGAGTGATTAAGAGCAAAAGATGCATTAGAAAATGAAGGGAGGAAAAATACCCATCAGCATATGCATAGCTATGTGCTATGAATGTATCTGTTTTAACCAAACTTTGGGAGCTTAGTGCAATTCTATGGCTTGTGTTATGCAGAAAGTCAGGCAAGATAATTGTATGGGTCATTCTGGCTTTAAAAGCTATTAAATACTGTAAACATAGTTATGTCTGGGCCTGTATTCTTAAGGGAGCTGTTAAGTTTCCTCAAAAGACTTGTGTTGCAAGCTGTTACCTGTGTTACTCAGAAATTGGTACCTCTGACATGCATTACGGTTGCTATCTCAGGAAACAAGCATAGTGTGGAAGATACTCTTTCCCTTTAGTGCTCTATAACATTTTAGCAGTATTCTGCCAGTCCCAGAAAGGTGAGTGGTGGAAAACAAGTCTCATTTTAAGATGCCTGGGACCTGAATTTTGAAAACAGTTAACCTCATACAGCATTATAAAGGTTTGAAACATAGTAAGGTGTCTTCTGTTGAAGCTCTTAGTCTACAAAACTTTGTATAGAGACTCCAGTATGGCAAGTCTCAGAAATATAGAATACTTAATCAGGTACTGTCTATTAAAGGTTATATTAATGGTGAAAACTACTTGCCTACCAATGCAGGGATAGGATTTCATCACCCCAGATAGTTTTTGGTGACTTTAACCATCAGACTGTCTTTTCTCCCATCGTCATGTCATGTGATGGTTTTCCCCATTCCTCACCACCTTTTTCTCAGTCATTCCCACTAGTTTTCTGTCTCCATTCTCGTTCCTTATCACTTCTTAGTCATCCCATTACCACTTCTACCAACTACCACTTCTTTGTCTTCCCTTTAATTTGCCAACCACCAAGTTAATCCTGCCCTTTTCTCCCTCTGATTTCAGTCACACCTTTTGTTCCCCACCTGGTTTTCAACTCACCTCCCTTAAATTTAGATTCTTATTTCTGGTACAGGTGACCATAATAAAGAGCTGAAAGGGATGGAAGAGTCCTGCTCAGATCCAAATGGATAAAACATAAGGAGACATCATCTGTTAAATTCAAAGTAGTTTCTTCTGAGTATGTGAAAAGAACAATTTTTTAAATTTTAACTTGATTTAATGGAAGCAGATTTTCTTTGGGCCTGCAAAGTATTTTTTCCTGTCTTCTTTCTCTCTGATCTCTGGACAGGAAATTTGCTCAAAAATATCAGTGTAGGCAGGTGACAATCTTGAAAGTTTTGAAATAAACTTTTTGAAGTTGGATGAATAAGAAATGGTAGACAAACTTAGCATTCATACTACCTACTACCTGCCTACAAAATAAAATAAGCAGTATGTAAGCACGTAATTTTTTCTGACCTTGTGCATGCCACCCAGTACCTTTCATTACATGATGGCTATATATGAGTTATGTGTGTAAATATACTGTATTGCAGTGTTTTAAATGATTAAGGATTATGAGGACTCAAGCCATATGCACAAACCTGTACTTGAACATGCACACTTGAACCTAGGAAGTGCCTAAGAATAATGAATGCTCATATAGGAAGCAAAGGATTTAAGAATATCTAAATTGGCCTGTATGTTTACTAAATCTATGGTGCTATCAAGCCTACCATATTTTTTCCTAATTTTAATCCCTTTGCCACTGGTTATTTCTACTATTGCTCATACACACTCGTTGTAACTGGGGAATATGTACAGCTGCAGATTTAGATTTGCTGAAAGATTATGCCCCCCCTCAGGCTTACTGACTTGCTCTGGTTTTTTGAGCAGGGTTGACTTTATCATCACTGCTTATCAAGGTACTATTCCACATGAGTGAGGTCAGCAGAATTTGTCCACTATTTATGGAATGTCCCAAAAGATTTGGTATCAGAATATTGTTTATTTGTGTCTAGTCTATTCTCTTTAATCTCTCAACATAGATTATTACAAGCAAGAGTATATTTTTCAAAAAATGGGCAGGAGTGTCTTGGTCAATGTTAAGTAAACCCACAGGTCAGAATATAAATACACATGTGTAAGTGATGTATTATAATCTAGTATTAACTTAATAGTTATTAGAAATGTTAGCACAGATTAATGCACACATTCTCTTATGAGCTACACAGATTGGAATTAATACAAGGGCTTAATTTAAGAAATGTAATCAGAATATAGGCGTGGAACAACTTTTTTTGCTGTGTAAATGTAGTATATGCTTACTCATCTGCCTAATCCATTTGGTTAAAAAGATTAGAGTTTTGTTTAAGCTACTTTTCTCTGATTTATTTTCCAACAAGCCTTTGAAAATGAAGTCTTGCTCTATTTTTCTTTTAAATGTGTGCTGCCTTTAGTGTTTATGGAAAGCTTTTCATGTGTTAAGACAGTGTAATGTCTTCTTGTCTGATCATTCCTGGATTATTTGATAGAATTAAAAGTGGTATTTCAAAGCATGGTCTTTGGAAGAAGGTCCTTTACTGACCAGTTAATGTATATATTATATGCTTGAGTGACTGCTTTTACTATGCAGTGGTATAGGTATGCAATATGATGCTTTGAGGCAGTAATTTAAGAGAACAAAAATATTTTTAATAGCATCGTAGAGATCTGCTTATTCTCCCCCGTTTGAAACTGTTCTCTCCCGAGCATACTGGTGATATAGCAATGGAATACCAAGTTCTCTTAGCACCTGCTACAAGCTCTTACTACAGGTGGTGTGTTAGGGGGTTGTCTGAGCTGTCAGTGTATTTCCACGGTTTTTAATTAATGTCTCTTGTAGTCCCACTCAGCTTTTATGTAGCACAGTCCTGATACTGGTCTGAATGACACCATGGTGAGATGGATAGGTCTGACTGATGTGTTAGCTTTCTGCAGAAACTGCTGTTGCCCCCTATCTCTAATAAGTTAAATATAATACTTGGTAAGTGCTTCCCAAACTTTTGGTGTTTTCAGTCTGTATACTGAGGACTCTGAAAAAGTACTGGACGCTGTTTTTGTTTTCATGCAGTCTCATTTCCTGTTCTCAACAGCGGAAACATCTTGTAGTCTATGAGCCCACTAGAGGAGAAATAAGGAGATGCTTAATATTTCATACTTAAAGCAGATAAGAGGAATGCAAATTCTCTGTTTTTCATTTGCAGTTTATGCAAGTTCATAGCATCACAGAATGGTTTGGGTTGGAAGGTACCTTAAAGATAATCTAGTTTCAACCCCCTGCCATGGGCAGGGACACCTTCCACTAGCCCAGGTTGCTCAAAGCCCCATCCAACCTGGGCTTGAACCCTTCCAGGGAGGGGGCAGCCACAGCTTCTCTGGGCAACCTGTGCCAGTGTCTCACCACCCTCACAGGGAAGAATTTCTTCCTTATATCTGATCTAAGTCTTCCCTCTTTCAGTTTAAAATCCTTACCCCTCATCCTATCCCTACTCTCCCTGATAAAGACTCCCTCTCCATCTTTCCTGTACCCCCTTTAAGTACTGGAAGGCCACTCTGAGGTCTCCCCAGAGCCTTCTCTTCTCCAGGCTGAACAACCCCAAGTCTCTTAGCCTGTCCTCATTATGAAGGTTAATATGCAATGTACTCTTGTCACATATATTATGATTTGGTATTCTGAGACAAATGGAAAACGAATGTGATTCCATATCCAGAGGAAGTATAATGAATTCAGGGAACACTTCACATTCAAGTATCTTAACTGTTTGCATACAGTAAGAAAAAGCACAAGTTAAGATACTTAAAACAAATACTTTTGGGGGTTTTAGTACAGGTCTGGAAAATAATATTCTTCTGTATAAGGCCAGATTTTAGCATTGCTTTCATACCTAGCTGCATGGTAATGTATTGTATGTCCTCACCGCTGTACCTTTGAGGATTAATGCTCAAATGCTATTATCAGTGATCATGTTAGTCTCAATACAAACTATTTGTTTTTATGCCATGTAACACCTTACAGTTCACCTAATTGGATGAAATATGCAAGTGTTTCTGGCTTTTGTATGCAAAAGAGCAGCTGTCAAGTTGTGTTATCTTTGTCAAGCTTTGACATAGCATGTGAGATGCCTGAATGATGACTCCTTCATTCCATCTACTTCTAAATTTTCATGAATCAAGTTGCTGCAACTGATAGCTAGTCAATTCAGAATATTAAGTAACTAGTTTTTTTGACCATGCAGTAATATAAACATGATGCAGTGATTCCTGGAAACCAATAAATATCATGTTATGTGGAAATGTGCAATGGAAGGTTGATTTTTATAACACATTATAGAATGTTAAGTCTGAATAAAATAGCTTATTTGCAAAATTAGTTTACTTTGTATCAATTTGTACTTTTATAACATAGTGTAATAAAAAGGTAACATTGACCATTAATGTAAGTAGATTCTACATACTTTGATTAAGAAGCACATTTTACTTGTTTGTGCTATGAGTATGATTTTTGCAGTCCGTGACAGTGTTTGTACAGAAGGCACCGTGGACTGGAATTCAGTTATAGACATTTTGTGAATATGGTTGTGAATTAGACAACGTTTTTTTTCATAGTTACATTTTTGCTAGAAATTAAACTGGAATATGAAGATGTGTGTAATGTACATTGCACTGAATGATTTGGAATTATATTCATTTGCTTTTTTGTTGGTTTTGTTTTCTTTTATAATTGGTTCTGCCAGTGGACTGTAACACATGCCTCTCAAGCTGCTGATTCAGTAGCATGGATCCCAGGGCATTAAAACATAATGGGAAGAAGGAAAAAAGCAAGGAAGAGAAAAAATAGCTAGGCAGAACCTCAGAAACTGGGATGTGATAATTTACTGACAGGTAAATTTTGAATTATCCACTTCTTTAGGTGCTGGTGTATAGAAAGCCCAGATATGCAGGTAATTGGTCTTTCAGGTAGGAAGAAATTGTCCCTGTATGTTTTTGAGAATCAAGAGTTTGAAAAGTAGGTAGAGACTTTGGATCAAACTCTTAAGTATTCAGGATGAGACTCTTAAGAAAAAAAAAAAAAAAAGGCTACTGAACAACCTTAATGCTATCTGTAGAAAGAGACCAGTCATTTCTGAAAATCTTGATGATATGTAATATTCAGATTATATGAAATTCAGATGATCAGTCTTCTTTCTGTAGTTCAGAGGTTCTGAAATTATAAGGTAGTTGTTATCGCATGAAAATATGAATTCCATGTTTTACTTATAGTATATGAGAACTTGGAGGCTTTTCTGTACTTATGAAGCACTTGAGAGGCATAATGAAATAGTTTCATTGTAAATGAATTTGTATTTCCAAATTTTATTTCCATTTTGTGTAGGGTTTTTTTGAAACTGCTTTCCTGTTCACCATATTAAAAGGAAAAATAAAAGTGATACCTTGTTAATATTTTTAGTCATGGCTAGATCGTTAACCTAGTTTGATACATTAGCTCCCTACAAAGTGCAGCTCTGACTAGAATATCTCATGTAATGTTAAAGACTAATTTGTGAAACATACTCCTTCAGAATATGTTTCCTTTAAGCCATGTAAACTTGTGCCATGAAAATAAAAGCCAACTGTATGTCAACAATTTTATACACGTATTTGATTTGCAATTCCTGCTGATAGATCTGTGGAAGTCAATGTTACTGAAAAATGTCATTGAAGCTAAATGTTCTTTGCCTGGGTATGAAAATCTTCTGTGGCTCTGCTTAGGAGGTTGAACTGTTATTCTCTTTCACTGAGTATCTGAGCATGAAAATTTAAAAAAAAAAAAAAAAAAGTACATTTAACATATAAGCATTCCAAGTAGTCAGGCTTGGTATAGACCAGATTTGTCCAAGAGAATGGGAATATAATGAATCCTCTCCACTGTTTTCTTAAACCTTGAGATTGCTGTGGCATTTCTTGCACCTGTATTTCTCATCAAGTCATAACATTGAGATTCACGTGGGAGTGGAGTCTATAGAATCAAGTAATTATTGAAGGCATTTGCTTTTTATATGAAGTGCAGGTATGGTAACCATGCAACTTGAAGTAATGTATAATTTGACACTGTCACAGTGAAGTGTTTATATACACTAGGCTGATGAACAGGAAGGGAGTAGAAATGGATTCTGGCCAGTGGTAGCTGCCTGATGGGGCCAACAGTGTTTTGAAAGAGTGCCAGAAGTGGGCACTGGGAAAGGCAGGTGCTGGTAAGACAGTTCTGTTGCACTGGGTACCAGGAAGCACGCAATGGAGAGCTGGCTCTTGGCCAGAGAACTCTGATGCCGGTTTAAGCAGCTCTGAATCTGTTCTGAATGCACTGCAGGCCAGTAAGAGCAGTTCAGACCCACACTGATCTTTTGGTTTTGGAAAGGGCAAGGTATAAAATAGCTAAGACTTTTAACATTAGAACCAGTAGCAAATCCTGTCTTTGAAAGAGAAACTGAGGGCTTTGTGAGTTGGTCTCTACATTCCATCAGAAGAGAATATAAAAGTGACTATGAGCAGCATCGATTTTGAGATACTTAGTATGATTTTGAGATACTTAGTAACAACAACTGAATCACCATTTTCTCCCTAACAGGCAAGAAGTAGAATGGGTGATCCTGGGACTGGATAAAATAAGCTGGATCTAAATATCTGATTTTTAAAAGCCTTAAAACCTTTGTTGAGGCAAATACACAAAGGCACTAAAGCAAAGATTTCTTTCAGTACAGTGACCTTATTTCTAACAAACTTCGATCTCTTTCTGCTTATGGTCCTCCTCTCAGCTGCGGAGGCTCTGGGCTGTGTCTCAAGTGTTGTAAACCAAGATCACTCCTTTGAGGCTGTCAGCTTACAACAAGTGAAGATCTGATCTGCTGTTTGTAGCTCAGCTTCAAACAAATGGAAGTATTTTCTGGACATTGCTTAACTATCTCATTTCAGGAGAAATCTAGTAAGTTTTCTAGCCAATGCCTCCAATTCATCTTTCGTATATTTGAGCTGAGGTAAGTGCTGTGCCAGAGATTAATTATCCCATTGGATTAAGGGTTACTTTTCCTACACAAAAGAGAACACATATACCATGCCAATATTTACCACTTTTTAGCATGGGTTGTTGGTTTTATAGCAAGAATTGTACTTAAAATTGGACCTCTCCCTTAAACAAAGTTACCTGCCATCCCTTAAAAATAAGCTGCTTTAATACAAACCAGTTTCCTACAGTATCCTTCTGTATCCCTTAGCTGTGATTAGAGGGGAAGATGATGAGCACAGTGCCCTATCAGAACTGTGTCACTATCTTCTACAGGAAGAAGGGCAAATAATAGGGCAGAGATGTACTATAAGAGCTGAAAATACAGAAATATAAAACTTAGAACAGTAGAAATGTTCACATGGTGTTGGTCACGCAATTTAGAATGAAAGTTAAAAGAACTATTATCTAAAATGAAACAGAATGGGTAAATATTGTGTCAATATTGAAGAGGCAAAATGGCTGAGAAATGCCTTTGCTTTGATTGTATAAACCTGTGGAGGTTCTTACAGAACACACAGGGAAAAGCTTAAGGTTAAAAACTAGTTTAAGTCCAAGTTACATAGATATGTGTAAGTTGTAATGTGAGAGAAGGTGTATTGCCATATGGCTAGTCAGACATTGAAATGTCTAATACCTATCAAAAAGGAACTGTTATATTCCAAACTGGAATATGGCATCCAGAGAAACAAGGTAAAAAAGAGATTGCCGTCTGCATCTACCACAAACAGGTTGACATGTCTAACTGTATTTCTGTTTTTCCTCTGAATAATAATAGAGCTCAGTGTAAGAATTCATAAAGATGGATTTCTCTCTAGCCTGGGTGACAGGCAGGTGTTTGTCAGCGCGGAACTGTATATGAAAGATGGCCAAATTAGCTGAGTAAGTTTCCACATATGTCATGTGTCACTGCATTTCCTAAAGTGAAAGATCAGTGTGTTAGCTAAAATGAAGATGCAGAACTATGGTGGGAGACTGTCATGGTTTAACCCCAGCCAGCAACTAAGCACCACACAGCCTTTTGCTCACTCTCCCCTGGTGGAATGGGGGAGTGAAAACTCTTCTCCCCTGGTGGGATGGGGGAGTGAATCAGAAGGGTAAAAGTGAGAAAACTCGTGGGTTGAGATAAAGACAGTTTAACAGGTAAAGCAACACAAGGAATTCATTCACTTCTTCCCATCAGCAGGCAGGTGCTCAGCCAGCTCCAGGAAAGCTGAGCTCCATCATGCGTACCTGACTTGAGAAGACAAACACCATCACTCTGAACGTCTCCCCCTTCCTCTTCTTCCCTCAGTTTTATATGCTAAGCATGACGCCATATGGTCTGGGATGTCCCTTTGGTCTGTTGGGCTCAGCTGTCCCAGCTGTGCCCCCTCCCAGCTGCTTGTGCACCCCCAGCCCCCTTGCTGGTAGTGTGGGGTGAGGAGCAGAAAAGGCCTTGACTGTGTAAGCTCTGCTCAGCAATAACGAAAACATCTCTGTATTATCAACACTGTTTTCAGCAAAAATCCAAAACAGCCCCATACTAAGTACTGTGAAGAAAATTAACTCTATCCCAGCCAAAACCAGCATAGAGACCTTGATATTCAGGTGTTACTTATACAGTGAGCATGAAAAATTAGATCATACCCCCACGCATGAAGTTCACATTTTCAAATTCTAAGAGGATGACTCTATAATGAACACTGACTGAGTTCAGTTTCAGGACTGTACCATTCTTAGAGCACTGGTCATGCTCTCCTAGCACAACATAATCAGGGCCCTGTGAGTGAGTAATAACCTTGTATTCATAGCAAGGCAATTTATTATCCTATATGTAAAATGACAACTTCATTATCACCCACTATTATAAAATAGCAGGGAAAGTAGCAGTTGAAATAAAAAGGCAGCTTTTTAAATAATTCTTTTTACAGTATGAAAATCCAATACATAAATTCACGGCATGTAACATTTTTATTAATCTTTGAAGAATTTAACTTGATGTTCCATGGCATACTTCACTGGTGCTTCATCATTAGATATATAGAGAAAAATTTGTAGTGACTGGTTGCAGCATTGTGGAGTTTTTTTCAACCAGCTATGCACTTCCTAACTGCATTTTTAGATTGACAGAATTCTGCCTCAGTTGCTTTGCTGGCCATCCAAGGAATTGACTCTAGGCTGTGCAATTTGACGCAGCTTTGTAAACTTACTGCAGATACTTAGTTTGGTCACAATACAGTGCAAAATATTTGACAGACGATTGGTCTTCTCATGGTTTTCGCTGTTGTTTCCATGAGGTCTTCACCATCCATATGCAATAAGTAACTGTTCATTCAACTCCTGCTGGTAATACTGCCTTTTTAGGATAAGAGGAACTCATTTGTGTCAGAATAACTATATTTACCCAACTTTTCTGTCATCTATTAATATTTCTGAGAAAACAACCTTTTCAGAATACATTCATTTGCTTCAGATTACATGTGTTGATGCCCATAATTTTACAAATCTAGGATAATTGAAAATGAATGCTCAACCCTGATAGGAACTCATTAAGTAGACATGAAACAGATTACATAACAAGGTGTGACCCGGTTGGTGGTTTGAAGATCCTTCACAGTATGGCAAGTTTGGCATCATTAACAGTAACTGGGAAGGAGAGTTAAGTCCGTTGGGAGAGAGAAACCACAATCCATCAGATTTACAGAAGAATGATGGGAACAGCATGAAGTTGAAAGGGCTGATAGAACTCTTTAATTTATTTTTTTTTAGAATATTTAAGTAGGTTCATTTAATAACTTTTCTGCACCAGTTGTCCTTCTGGAGATCATTCGGAGGTATGGCCAGGCCTCAGCCAGTACACTTCAGGGATCTCTAATGTAGCCCACCTGAGGAACTACTTCACAAGGTTGTTATTAATTTAATCAGGTCTCATAAGAGGGAGCATTGGTTACTGCTGCAATGCGATTCTTTTTGAAAAATGTCTGTCAGAGAGGGTGTCTGCATTCCAATACTGTTAGGACTCAATAAGGAGTATTCCATATGATGAAAGCTAAGACAGAAAGTTATACTGAACCAGCAAATAAATTTATTATGGAAAAAAAAATTACTCTTGTAAATCTTACATAAAAATAAATTGTTATGTTGTATGAGCATCTCAGGGTCTCTAAGCTGGTCAGTGTCCCAACACCCATATGACCTAAAGAGGTTTTCTATTTTCCTCTTTTATAGATAGTGGAACTAAGGTGAAAGGAGTTTGCAAAGTATGAGTAAAGAAGGCATACCTGGGACCTCCTGCATTCCAGCAGAGAAATGTAACTGCTGGATTGTCCTTCTTAAGCCTTTGACAAAAGACAGAGATTTTTGTCAGGATAAATTTCTCTAGTCAGAGACCCGTTATATACTCTTTTTTTTCCAAGAGGACATACAAAAACTTAAGAATTCTCTCCCTGACCAATTGTATGACACTTTGGATAAATCTTTGTGTGCAATAATACTCAAGGACTTAAGTAATACATCATATTTGATCTGATCAGGCATAAATCATTTATTCATTATATATCATTCATAACTTGATTCATTGACTCATCTTTAGACAAGACAAGGTCAGTAGAAAAAAATGATTAAGCTTTTTGACTGCAGGAGGAAGAAGCTTAAACAACAAATTCATCTTCACATCTGACCTCATGAAACTTGACAGAGAAGATTTTAAAAATAGAAGTAGACTTAAAAAGCCAACTTTTACTCCCAATTACACTAGTTTAAATCCACAGTCACTCCACTGACTATAAAGTAAACGGGAAAAGCCTCTACAAGTCAATGGAATCACTCTGGAGTTCGTACCATCAGGGAAGAATTTGACTCTGAAACGGGGGACTTGGACATTTAAAGTTGAAAATAATGTGCCTGAATATTTTATTGGATCAAAGATGGCAAGTCAGACTCTGTACCCAGTCATATCATTATAAATCTGGCAAGATGACATGAAATTTCAGACTAGTCTGAGCCTTCTGGCAGGCTGAACTAAACAGCCTCCTTGATTTACAGTTAATGTTTTTGCTAGTGTTACTGTTGGAATTTCATTTCAATGGACCTAATCCCTCCTGGAGTGTCCTTGAGAGCAGCATCTTTAGAACAGGTCACTGTTTTGTTAAATAACACAAGGTGCAAGAGTATGTCATTTCCCCGCAGTGTATCCATGGTCCTAGCACTCTGACGTTCACCAAGCCTTTGCTCGTAGAAAAGGACAAAATCTTCCTCATGTTCTATTGCAGCACTGGTAACATTTGTTGTGGAATAATTATTTTAAGAGGAAACAATACCACGCTTCAGGTAAGGTAAGACAGATCCTTCAAACTAATTTAAACTTGTCTATGTACTTAAGTGTCCAGAGAGCACAGTAATATTCAAACAAGCGTCTACGCATTTATTCTAAAATTAAGCAAACTAAGGCAATGTGCCAAAATTGAACTTGATTCCATTCGGTAGAAATCTCAAATTATTTGCAGTTCTCAGAGGGATTGAACACTTTTATCAACAAATGTAACTGATAGAAACGGAGGGTACTAATACATTGAACCCTTTGGAATTCTTCTATTTGTTTTTAAGAAACAGAGATGGTAATGTATAATTGTGAAAACAGCTGGCATCAGCATTTTAGATCAATGAACCTGGAAACAGATACGAGCAAAAGACTGATGGGGGTTTGTTTGCCAAAAGGGATTTTGGGGGGCTTTCTTTTTGGCTTTTTATATTTCAGGCTGTTATATTACAGAGTAGCCCACCAAATGTTACGAGTGTGAGCTGGAGAGTCCTTGAGCAGTGCATTTCCCCCACATATCATTCTAAAAACCTGTGCTAAATAACCTAGTGCTGATTTCACATCTCCAGTGTTCAGTAGCCTTTAAAATTTCTCATTTCTTTGCTCTGTGATTGTGCTTTAGGCAGTAGCATAAAACAGAAATATATTAGCTCAAGGCATGTAATGGTATTTTCTTATATCACAGTTCTCACAAGGAACACTAGCTGTATTTTTTCAATATGAATAAACATTTTAATCAATTTAATAAGTTTAAAGGTAAATTCAACCTAGGCAGCTAATATAAGTACAGTACCATCCACCAGAAAAAATGAAAAAAGAATAGAGCGTGACCACTAAAGCAAGAATTCAGAGTCTACTCTTATTCAACCCGTTTACTTTGTGAACTTGCAGCAACAGGTCTTTAATAAGTAATCACACAGAACACTCATGACATATCCAAACCTAACAAAATAACCATCATGTTTCTTTGATCATATAAACACATTTACATTAAAACTTTTTAATTTTTTTTTTTTTTTTTTTTTTTGGTATTAGAAAGAGTTTAACTTCTTGTAATATGGCTGATGTTAGCCTCTCCATGGTTTCAAAAGACTGATGTTGGCTGCAATGTAGTAATTCACTCTGGAAAATGCTTCAATCCAAGGCAGCAATGAACGAATGTCATGTGGATGAACTGTGCAAAATTCCAGTGTATTGGTGTGAGTTCAGGGGGAAGAGGAGAACACAGACAGGGACCCAGCTCCTCAGGTCTGAGCAAAGCAGGGTCTAGGGCCATTTTGTCCTAGAGAGAAACTGGGAAAGGAACTAGAACTGAATTGAGAAGGTGGAGTTTTCTCCCATGTTAAAAATACTGCATTTTTGTTCCATTTAAATTGTTGCCCTGCCAACCACGGTTACCTATACACATAATGACCCTAAAGGAAGATGAGGGCAATTACTCCCGGTGCTAACATGATCAGTTAGTGATTCCTAAGAATGTGGGATAGGAGGGAACACACTGATTTTGCCACAGCAGGAACTAGCCAGAAGGGTTCACTCTTGAAGAGAAAGGACTTTTTCTGAAGCCGTTAGATTTAGATTTGAATACTGTATCTCATCCTGCGTAACTGTCACTTTGTATAGATCCTAAACTTATCCTGAAGCCTGCTCTATTTTAAGCAAAGGAGACATATTAGTTGTTCAAAGCTAGCCTGTTTGTTTCTCTGCATTTCTTTGTAATTCCTTATGCCAGATTTCTATTCTGGTGTCATTTAAATTCCTGCAGAAGATCCCTAATTGGTTTCGAGGACCCTGTGGCTTGACACTATTCTAATGACACCTTCCGTTACTGCTTTTCTATTTCGCACCCATCCAAATGAAGTGTTACACCAATATCGTTAAATGAAATTCCTGATAAAACTCCGCTGGTTTTGGCTGAATAAAAGATTTCTGTAGTATTGTCCAGTTAAACTTTACTATTAACTCATGATTAATTTCTCCAGTATAAAGGCTTTCTTTGTAGTATTCTTCTTGCCAGTGTCTGGGAATTTCCTGGTGAACTGGTGCTGTGTTACCCTAGCAAATGTGTTTCTACATTTCCAGTTCATTCCCATTTTATCCATTGCAGAATATCCCTATTGCTCCCTTTGCTCCCAGTATAAACATTATATAAAGTCACACTCTTGCTTGGTTAATTTGCTGTATTTTACAACACTAGAATTTTAGATCAAATCCCTGTTTGCTTAGAATTGCAGACATTACACTTCCTTAAAAATTACTCATACCCTACCCTTTAACTTCATACATTTTCTTATTTGGAGTCACTCAGCTATGTATTTACTTTCCAAAATAAAGACACCAAATTGAACAAATTGCTGTACTAATAACCTTAGTCCAGAGATGCATAATGACTCCTATTCAAGCTTTTTCTACCATATTAGACACATAGAAGAAATCAGTTTCACAGGTCAATATTAAATTTATATAATCCCAGCACTAAGCACATCTATTATTTAAAAAAAAAAAAATGTTATTAGCACCCTTTTTCATACTGCATTTTTTTGAATGAGTAGAGCCATGCTGTAAAGATAGGAATATATCATTCAGAATGTCTGGCTGTGTTTCCCAATTGCTGTTAAGAACAAAAACTATTAATACTAAAACATGGCACTCAATGGATAAGTCAAATTCTGTAGTTATAGTGACATTATAATTAATGAGAGATCTGTATATGGCAAGAAAGGAGAGTATTGACCCATTAATTCACATTTGAAAATCAAAGACCATTTATCTCTTGGTAATTCTAACACGTGTTCAATGTTACATGATTTTTTCCCTCTAAATGAAGGACAGAAAAGCCATTTAAAAACTAAAAGTGGTTGAATCTATAAATGATACTTGAAAGTCTGAAACTTGTGCAGCTTTTTGTCAAAGCAAAACAGGAAGAGCACAGAGGACAATATCTGGAGCAGCTGGAAGGCTACGAAGATCTGTTCTGGCTTTCAGGTTGGGTAAGTGCTTTATCATATGCAGTAAGTATTATCGTTCCATTATATGTATGGGGAAATTAAGCATAAATGCAATGCCCAGAGCCATTCATGAGAACTCAGAAAAAACCTCCAAGATCTCTAGTCCACTGTTGTATTCACTAGAAAACAGTGCTTTTCTGCATGTCACAGAGTGGCCTGTGCAACATAGAGAAATATTTAAATCAGCAGGAAGGTGCCTACTGCATCCTGCCGTCGAAGGTGGAGCACCCAGCAAGGGCAGCATGGCGTGAGTGCCGCCCCAGGTGCCCATCTTAAGTGGGGGTCAAACTGGGAGAACTACAGATTGTCAAGGCCACGGCCTTGACAGGTAAGTTCACAGTGCCCCGTCAAAGCAGCCCAAGGAAAGTAACAAAGCAAACAGTAGTGCCCAAAAACTACTTATGATCCTATTCAAATGTGGGAATACTCACAATTTTTGTTGCTCCGGTTCTTCCATGGGGAAAATACTACATTTTTGCTGTGCTGAGGTTCCTATGCCATGCTCGCCATGGTTGTATTTCTGTACTTCTGCCCTGAAGGTAAAAATACTAAGTCTTACAATTTGTTTACTGTTTTGCATGACACAAACATTTGGTTTTTACATTTTTTTCTAGTTGACTACGTGTTTTGACATGCAGTTAACCCATGCAGTGAGTCTATCACACTCACAGTAAATAGTCAGGAAACCCTTTTCTCTATAATTTATGGTCTTTCTTCATTAAAGTATAATATTCTTCAACATTTCTCCAAAAAGTTAATAGACGCATATCTATGATATGGTTATACCAAATAAATTAGAGCAAAGTCTTCTGTGTCTACTTCAGAGTTTTTATCTTATTGTTCCCTGTGGTAAGTTCAGTAAAACTAACAAAACCTCCATCTGTTTTTTTTAAGGATTGTTCCATACAATATCCAACTCAAAAATCTTTCATGTTGCACCAGCAAAAAGAATAACAGACAACTAAAATCCTTGTAAAAGTACTCTGCTAGATCCACATTGCTGCTGTTAAGGGAAGAAGAATGGTTGTCATTTTCTAATATTGTTACTTTATTGAATAGATTTAAGAAAAAGGTGTTTTTTATTGGAAAGATCTCAATCTTAAAGGTCTTTACACTCAGTATTTTCAAGAACTCTTCAGTCATCTGTAGGCGATCCAGTCAATAACTAATAAGGTATTTTTGTATTTCTTAATCCATGCTGTGAGCGTATGCAGGTTGGAACTGTTTGCGTTCCATAAACAGAAACACTGGCCATGTGTTTTGGTCTCACTTAGATAAAATAAAACAGAAAATTAATTGTTTCAGTTAACTCCCCCATCATTTTGGGTAATTAATAAAAAAATTATATCACTTCTTTCTCTGGGCTTAATTTCATATTGAAACTGCTTTGTCACATTAAATATTTGCTGACCTCACAAGAATTGAGGTGTGCAATGAATGTCACTGGGAAATAAAATGTCAGCTGACTAGGGATCATTTAATCATTGCGAAGTTCCAGTGAAGAACCAGCTTATGATAGGCCTACAACAAACTGCACTCTCTTTTAGATTGTTAGCTCTCAGGCAAAACAGCCAACGCTCTGGGCAGCAGGTGCCCAAGAGATCCCGGGGAACCCACCAGCATCCTGCTTCTGTAGGTGGTGTCTTTCAGGTCGGTGTACCAGTCTTTCTGTAGATCTTTTGGGAAAAGTTAAAAATAAATTAAATTTCTTCTAAAGTGTACAGTTAAATGTGGATATGGAATGGTACTTTTTGAGATGTATTGCACATTGTCAAGCCAATGTTGATTTTATGATGGTAGTTGCTTCCCATGACAAATATGTATATAGTTCATGTAAAGTTTTTAAGTCCTCGATATCTTTTTCCCATGAAAGGCATTACACTGTGTAAATGCAAGTTGTTATCTGTTTATCGGTTGGGGTTTTTTGTAATTAGCATCCAGTTTCTCTACCTTGTAACAGAACAGCCAGAACAATAACACGAGAGAAGGAATGAAAGAAAATAACTTTCTGTCTGGTTTGTATTCTTTTTTTTTTTAATTTCTTTTTTTTTTTTCATTAAACACATGTAATTTAGCCAGCATAGTATACTCTGCAGGTTGATCAGTACTGAAAAATAGAGAAGTTATATGCATCTATTAAGTATTATTTTTTTAATGAAAAAAAACGTAATCTGTTACAGCTCTCTGAAATTAACCTTGATGCATAACATTCTGTATGCAGTCTGTTTTGCATCTTCTTAAAGCAGGTATAAATTTGAATTTAAATTGCTATAGTTTGGGCCATGTTTCATTTTGCGTTTTAAACCTTGACCTGCCTGCAATGTACAGCAAAATGCAAAGAAAATATGAATTCCCATTAAACAAAATCCAATGTCCTTTTCAGATTCTGTGCAGTCAGTGTAGTGATAATGAAACATGTTTGTCATGTATCTTTAAAAATTATCACTCCTTGGTTTCTATCTTTCCACTCAGACTGTGACTCCTGCAGCCTTGAAATAGATTAATTTTGTTCCCATACATTACATTTATTTTTAACAGGTTTATTTTACAATACTGACATTTCTGTTGTAGGCAAAATACTTACGTGACATTTTAAAGCCACACTTTTTCCAAATTGAGAAATGAGCTATAAGATCTGTGAAAATATTTCAGATCCTTAAAATATTTGTGTTATTTTCTGGGAAGAAGCAAAGTTTTAAAGCTTTCAAACATGGCTCCAATCTGGATTTCTCCTCCAAAAGGCTGGCTGTATTAAATATTATGTAGTGTTTTCTCAGTACATTGGGAAAAAAATGGTGAGTTCCATATATAAAGCTGTTAGAGAGATCCGCCTAATGCCATGACCTGGCTAGTTGGCTGATGCCAGAATAGCGCATGCAAAGGCCTTTCTCTAGGCATAATTTGTGTTAAAGTTGAGAATTTAAAGTCTGAGAAATAAAGTGAAATCAAGAATCTAAATTCTTTCTCTGGCTGTGAATGTCCCTGGCTAAACAGATAGAAGTGCTTGGTTTTCCAAAGGGGTCAGATATATCAGATTTAAAATATGATTTAGTAGCATGCATGCATAATCTCATGTCATATGAGGGAAGATGGGTAAACCAGTATCAGCTGTGTGAGAAACTAAGTCCAGTAATTAGCTTTCTTTCCATTGGCAACAAATAGCTGTGCAGTAATATTAGAAGAACATTACTGAAGCTAATTTTCAATAATGTGACTCCTTGATATTACAAACGCATGAATCCCATTAAATAAAGTTAATTGAATTTTAAGAGGCCACTTACAGCTCACCCATCAGGTAGTTTTCTGTACCACATCATCAGAAATATTTCTTTGTGAGAGAAAAGCAGAACAAAAACAGAGTAACAAATATGAAACGATTTCCCCTCTGTCCCAAACTGACTACATTTTCTTCCCAAATACCCTGCACACTTGATGTGTGGGCACTTCTCATTGGAGAAGTCTGTTCCTGACCCCAGTTACATACTGAACTAGGATTTCGTAAGAGGAGAAACATGTGAATGAAAGATCAGAAAAGGATTCCCATGTCAAACAAGCAGTTCTGAAATTAAAATCTCACCCTCTGTATAGTGTCAAGGAGAAATCAGAGAGGGACTAAACAAAACCTGATGTAGGAAAGCTGGACAAACTATAACCTCATCCTGTAGACAGATATGAAGACAGTCAATATTCTACACTAGAACAGTTGACTAGTGATGATTAAGCACAGAGTTACCAGTCTACAGAGGGAAAAAATTTAGCATATACATCTGCAGAATTGGGACTTAACAGAAGAGGAAATTGCCTCCCATTTGCAAAGTGAAAGCAAACATTGAAAAGCTTGTCTGAGCTGTTGCAACCCACTTGGCTAATAGGAGTTTGGACTAGGTTGTGGCCGAGTCAATATGGGTGAGAAACTGGGATGAAAAAGAAGGAAAATGTTCTTTCATTTTTTGTCCTAGTGAAAGGCCAGCTTGTCACCAGTATCATTATCTCAAATTCTTCCCAAAGTTTATTCCCCAAGAACCTGCCCACCAGCTGATGCTGTGGTTCAACTGTTGGTTTTATCAGCGCCCATGGATTTTAGTAGTTGGATCAGTAGATGTCTCAAGCCCACATAATCACAACTTAACCCCTAGTAGTTGTTTTTCAAAGGAAATCCCTTGGGAAACACAAACCAGTTAAAACTGCAATCATTCTTGTGATGCAAAGGAGAAAAGAAAAATTAATAATCAAAGCTGCATAATGAGCAGAATGGCAGCTTACTTATGGAAGGTGCATTTTCATCTCCAGCAAGTGAGGAAGAAATTACTTCTGCGAATACAAATGAGGAAAATCAAATACCTCAAAATCTTTGGGAGGAAATTTTGACTTATCAGATAATGAGCTAGCTTTTAGTGATGAGAATGATAATGATTCCATTACTAATACTGATAACAATAACAATGGCTGTGTGTGAGCTTAGCAACATCAAATGATTTGCATCTGGTGAGAGAATAAATTGTTAATACACAAATAAGAGAGGCATGAAAAGATACAGATTTTTTTTTTAAAGCAGTAAAGATACAAAGTCAAAGAGTAATAATCATTTATATAAAAAATTAGAATATTTTTTTTTATTTTTATTTACAGAAGCTCTAATAAAATTGCCAGGTTGAGGAAACATTACTAACTTGAATTCAAGCCTATTTTACTACCATCCTCAAGTTTCAATGCCATGATAAATATTTCAGGTGGCCAGAAAACTTGTTAGATGTGCCAGGTTTTGACATCCTAATCACTTGGAGCTGTCTGGAGGAAAAAAGAAAAAAAACAAAAAACCAGAGGCCAAAGTCAGTGGCCTTGGTTTTTCTATAGCTGAGAACTTTTGGCTTCTTTAAGATGATCCGATGACAGCTATTGAAAGCCAGTTAGACTGAAATATAACCTACTTTCCCTTGATAATAACAGAGCCTTCTCATAGACATCAATAGATATTGGAATGAAACCAAAATTATCAAGAAGACTGATAATGACTGAACTAATTAGGATAGTTGGTTATCAAATATACACCTTAAACTGTTTCATAAATCACAGCCTGCCAGATTTAGCCTCAAGGGAAGGTTCTACAGAGTCAACATGAGAAGTTGTGTTGATACAGAGAATATTATCATCCGCTGACATTTACCTTCCATTCCTGTATCTAAAATCATGCCTCTATTAATTTATAATCTATGATAAGTAAAATATACATCAGAGGAATACATTATGTAATAAACCCAGCATTGTAATTTCCAGCCAAGCTAGTCAAAGCTACAGTTTTAATGAACTCCAACTTCTCACTTGGTGCTCTGCAGGGAGGGAATCAGTCCATTGATTCCAGTGGCCCTTAATAATAGTACTTCTGCTGTTGATCAGAATACCCTACCTCATGCCTCAACCTGTAGTCTCTCACCAGCTACGTTCAGGGCGGAGATGATTTTAGTTAAACATGGATTAAACAAAAATGTTAGTTTCCTGGAAGCTTCAGCCAATGCCCTCTGTTATCATGGCTGCAAGAATGGCTTGCCAGTTATGATGACTACCCTACTGCTTACTGAGGGAATTTGGTCCTAAGCGAGCACCTTCAAGGCAAGGTTTCAGGACTGGGTGGTGAAATAACACAAGTATATGACAAATTTAAAAAAAATGAAACACGCCAAAACCAACCAAACAACAGGCCAAGTAGTTTCCTCTACTCTTTCCTTGTTAGTTCATGCTGGCAGACTGAAAGCAGATTTAACAAAAGAGACCATGGCATGGCAGAAAAGTGGTATTTTCTTTGCACTGAGTATTTTCAGCTGCTCTCAAGACATGGTTTGTGTCAATTGTACTTAATATTATACAGCTATTCTAAGTGTCAGACTAATAAAAAACTCCCCTGGTTTTTTTTATTGCAGTTCCAAAATTTCCTGTCCTGAAGAAAATTGGTGTGTGTGCAAATGTGGAAGAAGTAATCTTCAAAGGATTTATTCCAGAAAAATTAGTCACACTTTTACAGCATAATTTCCTGTGAGTGGAAATAAAACACTTCCTTCTTTTAGTTAAAATATTTGATGGATTCGTTGTATACCAATTCATGAAAGTTAGTTGTTACAATGAGGTAGGTTGTCTGACTCCAAGTCATAGGTAAGTCTCCTGCAAGACTTTCCTTCCCAAGTCACTAAGTATTAAGACACACTCTTAATACATCTCTGCAATTTTTGCCGTTGTGGTGGTGGGTTGGCCTTGAAATGTGGCCAGGCACCCACCCAGCCCTCTCACTCCCCCTCCTCAACAGGACAGGGGTTAAAATGCTGTGGGTCAAGATAAAGACAGAGAGATCACTTAACTATTACTGTCACAGGCAAAACAGACTCAACTTGGAGAAAATGAATGTATTACCCATTAAAATAGAATTGGATAGTGAGAGACAATGACAAAAATTAAAACACCACTTTCCTCTCGCCCCTTTTTCCCAGGCTCAGCTTCACACCCCCCGGGCAGCGCAGGGGGATGGGGCTTTGGGGTTTCAGTCAGGTTGTAAGAGCTCCTCTCTGCTGCTCTTCCTTCCTCACAGTTTTCACCTGCTCCACTGTGGGGTCCTCCATGGGCTGCAGTGTCCATACCTGCTCCACTAGGGTCCAGCCTCCTCCGGCACCTGCAGCACCTTCTTCCTCTCTGACCTGAGTGTTGACAGGGCGCTCTCACACTTTTTCCCTCACTGCTGGGCAGCGTTTTGCCCTTTATTCAATATGCTTTCCCAGAGGTGCCACCACCACTGCTGACAGTCTTCAGCCGTGCCCTGCAGTGGGGCCGTTGTGGGGCAGCTGGAACCAGTTGTGTCTGGCACAGGGAAGCCCCGACCTCTCCTCACAGATGCCCCTGAGTGCCTCACCACCAACACCCAATACAATTGCTGACATACCAAATTTTGTAAGATACTTAAATCAATGATTGCCTTTCTTTTACATGACTGAAGTAATTGTTTTCTGAAGAAGGAAGGACGGAAGGAGGACTTACTCTCTTAGCAGGAAAAAGAGGTCAGTCTCCCAAAAACATGGTGAAATCTATTTTGCTAGTCTTATATGCAGAGTTTGTTACAGTCTCTAAGTCAGCAATGAAAATAATATAGCAATATATATATTTCTATTTCTGACTAAGCCAACCTGCATACCTACCAGCTCCTTTCAGCATGTTTCTTCCTGTGACTGCTCCCTGTGAAAAAGGCAACCTTACTCCTCCACTTTCCTACTGCTTCTCAAAGTGTCCTCAGCATACGCTGTTTTCCCCTTCACACTACCTCTTATTTCAAGCCTCTCCTCTGCCAGCCTTATAGACTAATGTCAAAATAGATGTGACTTGTGTTTTACGTAGTATGACTTGTGTTGGCTGAAATCTAACTCATTCAGTGATCAATGGGACCAGAGTTTTAAGAAATACATAGTGACTCTTACAGTTCTTACACTCTTCCGTTGTATTTCTGTATCTATCTCCTACGTTAGCTCCCATTTTGATCACAACCTATTTAGCTAGGAATTAATCTTCTTTCTAAATAACATCTGACTGGGGTAATTTCCATACTCAGTGGCAAATGATTTTGCCTAATTTGATCTGTAAGTGGAGAAAGAGGGGAGTGGACAATATATCATGAAGTGAATAAAGGGATTGTGACTACATGAAATATGTAGGACAGCTTTTAAAAACCTACATTTATTAATAGCTTGTATAAATTTAAGCATGGCAGTAGAAATGCAACCATGATTTATCAATATTTAACTGCAAGATGGGTAACCATAAGTAGTCAATAACAATAGACAATTAGGATACTGAGGTAATTAAGAGAATGGCACTGAATGGCAAATGGCTCTAATAGTCCTATGAGATAACTCTAATGATGGTAATGGTAATGGACAGCTATAGCAAACTACTCAGCATACAGCCACGGAAATATTAAAGGCACAGTGTCATGGTTATGGCAAGCATTCCCAAATACTTGAGCTCTCCCAACCCACTGTGGCCCATCAGGCACTGCTGTTGGTCCTTAGAGTCCGCGCTCACAGCACGGGGCTCCCAGCGACATCCCACCTCACATCCCAAGGTTTTCTGGAGAAGGTGTTTGCTTCCATAGCAGGTTATTCTTAGCAGCTGGGCTTTTTAATGTTGATCTGCTTCTGCTGATCCCACCTGGGTAGTTTTCTGAGTTGTCTCTTATCCCCTCGAGAGTCCATAACCCGTGGCCTTCTGTTCTTTACTTTCTCACTGTCCCAGACTGATAGTTCATTGTTTCTGCTGAGTCAGTTTACCAGTACAGCAGCTTCTCTGTTTCTCTGGGAAACTGGTTTCCTGTAACCAACTCTCATATTTTCCCATTTCAATATTCCATTTTGACTTTTGAATTCCACATTCCAAAAGCAAAGTTCCTTTCAAATAGTTCCTTTTCCCCTCATTTTGCAGCTGTCTTAACTATGCTGTTACTGCATTATTTTTCCTAGGTGCTATTTATTGTGTTAAATCAGCCATTTGTTAGTTCAGCAGTTTTGCCGCGGTTTATAGATATTCTCAGGCCTTATAGTTATGCTAAATCAGCAATTTGATTAGTTCTTGTCTCACCACAAGTAATGCCAAATGTATTTTCACAGAGTTAGCAAAAATTATACCATGGCCCATCTTGGTTTTAATGATCCCCTTTCTGCTACTATGGTACAATATTACGTTAAGGCCTATCCCAGCTCATTGGTTCCCTTCAGCTGAAATAGCGAGTTATGAGAAAGCCTATCAGCCTGTCTTGGCTCACTGGTTTGCTTCCTCTGCTATGGAAACAAGACAACTATGTTGTTCTTAAATTTGCCCTTACATCATCTCCATCAGGAGAGCACTTAAAGAGAACTTACTGGCAAATTCCTTAACTTACACACATCGTTTTAGCCTTATTGACCAACAGAAATTTAGTCCCGTAGCTTGAAAATTGTTCTTTATCTTCTCCGATACAGTTTTGTTTGTTTGTTTTTCTGGAAATACATTAATTTCAGAGTATTTTTTCAGGCAAATGGCAAAAACTCATGCCTGTAACCATAATTTCTGATTCTATTACACACATATAGTATTGGATGCTTGCATGATACAGTGGCACATTAGATGGGAAAACAATTGTAGCAAAAAAAAATACTTTATGTTTTAGCTGATAAAATTACTAAGTTGCTTAGGAAAAAAAAGAGTATATACCAATCATCTATAATTGATAACTTTGAGATCTTTGCACTTTTCTGTAAAGAATGTGGCCATTACTGGACACAGGATATATATGTAAATGAATCGCTGGTATGCTCTTTTCATTCATGCCAATGAAGTGGTAATCTAAGCATTAAAAAGATTATGATATTGTTACTGAGATATATTTTTATTATATAGAGATACAGTCAAGGCAGCCAAAGTAACTGCAATTTTAAGGAGAACCTATTTTTTATCTGTCTTTGAAAGCCTTTAGTATATTTTTTGACCATACAGTAGAAGGTTTTTTCAGAATAAGGCCCAGGGGAAGAATGGTACATCATTACTTTTTGTATACTTTGCTATTCTTGTAATGAACCTGTTCTGCCAAACTGATAAACACCAAACTGATTTCTGTACTTATAACAGAAATGACAATAAACCAGTTCATCCTTTTTCAGCTTGAGAGAGCTAACATGTTTAAAATATATTTTATTATGGGGAAAGCATAGCCTGGACAATTTATGGATTAATAACAACTGAAAAATGTTGGTTATGCTTTAAGTGAAGAATCTGTCAGTCCTACTAAAAAGCAGCACACTTTTACTCCAAGGTAGGAAAGAAAACATTTGTGAAGAAACTGTGTGTGGACCAAATACTAAATTTTGAAGATGCTCAAAAGCATTTCTTTATCAGGTCTATTTTAACATTAAACATAAAATAGGGCAGGTTGTATAAAGAAATGTATTCTCTACAGTGAAAAATACAGGACAATCAATCTCCGTTATATAGGTTACTGATATTCTGTTTCGTGTTAGATACTATTTTAAATATCCAGTAAGTCATTTGCAATAAATGTGTGATAGGATTAAAACCATTCTTGACTGGTAACTTGGGAGTATGCCATGGCTTTTGCCAATACAGACGTGATTCTACAGTATATTGTAGATTAATCTCTGATTAAGTTCCCTACCAAAGATTGTAACAGTAAATCAAAAGCACCTAGTAACTCAGTGCTTACAAAATCCATTTTACTGGAAAATCTGGAGGATTAAAATGATCAGTTAATAAATTGTCCACATATTGTGTGGACTTGTGGATGATATTCCTGCATCAGCAACACGTATTGTCACCAGGTTTAGCAGCAGGTTACCTGCGGCAGCTAGTGCATACATGGCCAAGGTTCTGAAGTGAGAATGACATTTCTGGTTTTTCAAATTATGTCTTGGAAACAGCTGTAAGAGAGACAAAATAAGGTATTTATATATGCCACTGGATAAATGTTGGATGTGCATGGCCTTTTGGACTTCTTTCCTTGTAAGAATGGATTGATGGGTTTTCTTTCTGACACAGACACACACACAGCAGCCCAAAAGGACATCAGATGCTCTTGAGATGTCCTCCCTGTGGCAGGCTGGTATCAGTGATCTACTGCTTCGTTGTGATGGGACTTTTGCCTATACAGGACCATAATACAGTACCACAATTTAGCAGATAAAGGCTGAAGACTTCATGTTAATCAGAATTAAAGTGGTTCACATACATATCTCATTTTTTCTTAAAAAATATTTTGAAGGAGTGATCTTGCATCCCTCAATGAAATGTATTTAGAAAAAAAGATGATTGAATCTGCAGATATACCTATATATATTGTGTGTGTCTGTATATTTATGTGTGTATATAATATATATACATATACACACACACATGCACACATTGATACGTAAACACACACATCCAGTGCTTTTATTCTGTGATTTTTGGCTTCATGAGTAAGGCAGAACTTGAAAAAAACTGTGAATCTTTTTGAAGTGTTTTTAGGAAGTTTCCAACCAATTTATTCCAAATTCTTTAATAAATTTACATTTTAACATCCCATTAAAGCATAATTATTTTGAACAACCAAGGAAGGAAACTCTATTAAAAACAGAGCTAACATTTAAAGCACTGATATAAAATGTTTGTTATTTTCATATAGTTATTTACAACTGTGTACTGGCTGAATTAATGAGTTAATTTATTACCTGTATATGAGTATTTATTGTTGGTGTCATTATTATGTGACTGTAATTTTAATTAATTCCTCGGCAGAGTGTTTGTGATTTCTGTGCAGAACATTAAATGTCAAATAGACTTTCTTTGTCGCCTCATTTGTAAATATTAGAGTATTTATACACAGGAAAGAGAAATTAGTAACAATTACTGTAAGAGATCTATTGCATATGCTAAATGAAAGCAGAGTGCAAAAACCCTACCGTGTTAAGATTTATACTATTTTGGATTCTTTCTTCATAAGGTAGACTGTGTGTAGGACACCTGATCAAATGCAAAAAAAAAAAAACCACACCACACATGTATCATTTCTGTATATGTATGTGTGTCTGTGTCTATTTAATGGTGTAATACTTAAAGAATACATTATCGAAGAGTACTTTCTACAGTGATATTGAGGAAGAAAGGATCTGGGGCAGGCAGCTGCAGTCACATCATTGGTGATTAAGTGATTCTGTATGCTTGTTTTATTCCTATGTAGATTAGTGAGAATCACTCTTCAGACTGAGTCTATCAAGAGTCCTCACTTTCTAATGTATTTTCAACATAACAATGTCATGGGCTTTTCAAAATCTGAGCATATGAATCAGAACTTTTTTCTGCTTTTCAAGTATGCATTATGTCAGTAGAGGAAGTTCCATGTATTTACTGGATTAGCACTGAAAGTCTAGATACTACCCCATGCCTTAACAGTGGCAGCAGTAGTAGGAGTAGTAATAGTAGCATGGCCCTGGAGGTCTGGTTTGCATCTTAAACTCATGCTAATTCTTATTGCATAACTGATAAGCCATTTTTCTGTATCCAAGCTCTGAAAATTCTATTCTAAAAATACCATAAATGAAAATAAGAACTAAGAAAGGTGTGGTATGCTAGATGAATATTTTCTGGAACAAATTCTGTATCTGAGGTACTATATGTTTTCTGTCTGCTGAAAAGCTCATTACAATCACTGTAAGTCTTTCTATCACTTCAGAGGGGTTTAGACAAAACTCTTGCTTCTTGCAATTTTGAAGTTAAATTTTCCATTCAACAAGCAAGGCTTGAAAAGACTGGTGCTAAAATTTTGAAAAAATGTTGAAGCTGTAAGTAATTACCGCAGTGCTGTTGACACCCTGTAATCATTGTGAAGTCTCTTACACTTCTTGTACTGGCCCAGAGTAGAATTTTACAACTGAATTAAATAAGCTCTTAAATATACTGAAGATATTTTAGCAGAAATGCCAGTGTCCCTTTCTGAGGTTGTCGAAGGCATTAATATGAATCTGTAGGATAAAGCTATATCCAATTTTAGGTGGAAGTATTTGATAGTGAATTATAATAGGAAACTCCTAATTTCTATTCAGAGTTGTCATCCTTCTTTGATTGATTTTTCTAACTCATTAGAATTTTTATTATCCAATTAAATTACTGTATTCCTACCATCAGTCAAAATTTAAAATAATAGATATAAAATATAGGTTGGGTAATGCCATTTAATTAAAACAAAAAATTGAAAACATACATACTTAGAAGTCTAACCATCATTTTGGATTGATGAGATAGCCTAAATGTAATTTTTTTGTATTCCATATTTTAAATCTTAACATAATTATAATAGGTTAAATCTTTTAATCTTTATATCTAATTTCCATTTTACATTTATATTCATAAACAATCCAGGAGATGCCAATAGCTTTATATAATGCTGATTGCAAAAGAAAATCTTATTTCTCACAGCAGAAAAATCCACCCACATGGAATCCTTTGAGTGGTCCAGATAATGACCTTCTGTATTAATGAAGCTCATTTGCATGGTAAACATTCTTATTTTGTGTTTTCCTTCCTTGGTGCTTATCTCAGCCTTTCATTTGCAGATTAAACAGGACACTGAATATGGGATTTTTTTCCTGTAGAAACTTCTTTAATTTTTTTTTTGATCCAAGAGCATTACAGATCAAAATGTTGATGTTTCATGAATTCCCCCATACTGATGTTCATATTATATTGCAGTATATGGTTAAAAAGAAGCCAACACAGGCATATTACAATGTTGAAGGGAATAAGAAGAAATTTCTTTAAGCTCTCTCAGCTCTCTTCTAAGATTAATGCAGTGGTCAAGACCTATATGAAGAGTGTTCAGTTCACAAAGTTGCCTTGCAGTTCCTGGAAGAGCTGATATCTTCATACCAATAGCAGTGTAAACACACACTGAAGTATTTAATTAATTTTTCAAAATTTTTTCAGAATCTGAGCCACAGCTCTTCCAAGACTTCCTTATTAAGTGGCAAGTTTAATCTGCATGGGTGTATAAATCCACACATGTACACAGAGCCAGAGAAATTCCAGTAGCAGTAGAAAACCAGAGCTGGTCTTGCATTTCACTAACTGTATCCCAGTTACTCATATTAAATTCTAGAGTGGGAAGGGGAACCAGTTTGGCGATGTAGCCTGGCCCTCTGCATAGCATGGGCCTTTGAGCTTCCATAAATTAAGACTGGTTTGACCTGGAGCATAATATTATGGTAGTACTTAGTTCCCCTCCAGAGCTGGGGGACCATTGTTCTATGCCAGGACTTGCATACAAAAGACAGATCTGCCCTGAAGAGTTTCTAGTTTAAATAGACCTGACAAATACTAGGAGGAAAGAGCTGTTATTCATATTTGCATTTTATACCTGGAAAACTGAATCATAGAAGATGTTATGGAAAGCCCATAAAAGTCAGGGAAAGGCTTCCAGTGACTTCGATGGATCTATGATATTATATCAGCAAAGCACTTAGGGACATGCTTAAATGATTGTCTGACTCTAAGGCCTGTTCCACACAAGGTTTGCAGAATAGGCTGAAAACAGTACTTCTGGCACCAGTACTGAACGAATTACCCACAAATCCTGTAATTTTGCCAAACAGTAAATCTATTTATGGAGGCCTATTTGGTCTTTCATCAGTTAGATGATCCCTTATGTATGGAAACACGCACCTTGCATTTCAGTTAAAGACCGCAGATCTGATTTGTAGCCTATGAAAATCAATTCGGTTCTTCAGTAGACTTTGCACGGTGACCCCAGGGAATTTTAATCATTGATACAAGAATTCCAGAATTGATCTAGTGTTTAAGAAAGCATTTCTTCCTTGCTACCACAGAAAATACTGTTTTTCTATCAGCCTCAGAAATGTCTTACTCATTCTCTCTGAGTAATACAAAGTAAAGTAGGTCATAATCTGGGGCATCTGATATCAGTTGTAGTGAGTCATGTATGCAGCAGCCAAGGGCAATTTTCTCCCCACCAGCACATTCTTCAGATCTCCATTGCATGGTCTAAATTCAGACTCCCCATCGATGTCAGTAGGAACTCAGCCTGTGCTGTAGGTACAGATTGTGCAGGGAGGGAAATGGACAGTCGATGGGGAAGTGGGAAAGGAACTGTAATTAAAATGAGAGGGTATGGTGTTATGGTGGCATTTATTAGCATCAGTAAACATTATTAAAATGCAAGGAGACAGAACTCATGCAATGCCTAATCACACACACACACACACAAGATCCTTCTTATCCCAGAATGTCTATCACCTGGTATTTTCATTTGGCCAGATGAGATTGGTCTGGAGTAAAAAAATATGTCTCTGAGGCACCAGTCAAATTTGTGGTTTTGGCTAGAGATACCTATACAGATGCAGTAAGGGGAATGAGAAAGGAAAAGAAAGCAAGGTCAGAATCCATTGTCATTCTCACAGGGGAAGGGCATAGCAGATGCTGTGGCAGCCTTGATCACTGAAGAGGTGGAAGGAAAAGAGAAATGACAAAAACCAAGCCAGGGCCATTGGCTCAAATGGATTCAGAGCACACTGCTCTGTTGAAAATCATTTCATGAGAGCAAGTGTCAGAGAAACAACTACACAGAGGGCAATGCAGGGGAGAAAAAGTGCCCTTGCAATTGAGCAACCACAGTGTTGAGTTCTGTCCATGAATGAGAAATACTTTTTTTCCTCCCTGAGCTCCCCATTGTCAGTAGGAAGGAATACATGAATGCCTGTGTATAGCTGCGATAGCTTCAGCCACCTGATCACCACAGTAGTTGAGAAGATTTAGCATTCAAATAACTCACCTGTCCTTCAGAAATCTAGTATGTCTCCAAAATATATATCATGTAGGTGACTAATTTAATAGAAACTCTTTACTAAAGTTAACAGTAAATATGTAACTACTCATGCAAGACAGGAAATTGCAAGTTTAGGACTATAACATTATTTTTAGTATGTTGTGTTAGATTATAAGTGACACCAAACATGAGTGATCTGAAGCTCTAGGTACAGTCAGTGCTGCAGTTGTAAGCAGAACTGGTTGCATTACAGATGCAGTCTAAGCCAGGACTTTGAATTTTGTTGCTGTTGGGGTTGAAGTGGAAGCCTTACTATCATTATAATATTAAATGTTTTTGTTACAGTGTCCAAAGCAAATGTTGTCTCACTGGATGCACAGCAGCTCTTTAAGAAAAGCTTCATCTTGCATGTGGTGCTTAAGGGTAAACCTTGCAAGTTTAATTTACTTAAAAATCACTTTCACTATTGGAGACAGATCAGTGGGAATGCATAAGTAAGCATTTTTCAGTTTTACAACAGGTAAATAAAAGAATCTTTAATGGTCTTGTTTTGAAAGAAACATTGTTCATGTGGTTCCTTTTTTACATAATGGGAATCTGTCAGTTTTGCCTCAGTTTATATTGAGTATTTCTCCATGCCCTGGTGACTATAGCTGGTCAGAACACCTGCATCTGGAAGCTCTGTTAACTTGTTTTAGCAACTCTGGTTTGTACATTTGCCTGTTGCTGCTATGTCTTTGCAATTAACTTAGCGTCACTACTAAAAGAATCTGTAATTCCCCTTTTCTGAATGCTTTACTTTCTCATTTACTAACACAAATCTCCCTTAGTTGTCAATCTTCCTTAAAAAGCCTTGTCTCTTTTTCTGGACTTGGATAAATGATAGTGAATTCCAGGTCCTTTTGCTTTCTCTCATTTTAAGCAGTTCTCCAAAACATGCCATAATGTTCAATGGCAATGATGAGCCTCTTACTTCTCAACCTCTGAAGAAGAGCTGGATAAACGTCCTCTGAACCTGTATGGTTTTATGAGTGCCACTGGTAGGTAAGGAAACACTGCTGAGTTTGAACAGAAAATGCCTCAGTTCTTATCTGTTGTGAGTGTATTTGGTAGGATGCAATCTCTTGTGTCCAGAAAAAAAGTCCTTTAAGGTTTGAATGTTACTCAGTACAGGGTCTTCAAAACTACTTGAGCATATCTACATTGCCAATAGCAATAATCATTTGCGTTAATCATGTGGAACCTTTGGCTGCTAAAGAAAATATAACAGAGGTTGGAAACTTGGAACTCTACCAGTTTAGAGACCATCCTTGCTCTCTACAGGGGAAAGGCCATCTGTAAGGATAGAAAAAAATGCTTTCTGTTGACATTGATAAGAACTGGAAAACAAAGATCGACATTGTTTGGATATTAGAATGTCCAGAGATTTAGATGAGTGTTGTATATTTAATCCTGAGGGTTTATGGTAGCAAATATGCAGTGTGATGAGTCAGATGATCTGCTTTTTGGGTAAGCAGGTGTGGAGATGCAGCCCTCTAGGGAATTCCACCCTGTGTGGTTTTTCCTGGGTAGCAGCAGAGATCTTTAGCTAGAGGAAGGCTCAGCAAAGCAGTGTGTAATAACCAACACTGCCATCTTGTGAGCAAAACCTACCCCTACATATTAATACAAGAATTACGGTAAGAGTAATACAGCATACATATATATGCTGTTTCATTTTAGGAGTATCCAGGTCTTTCTGAGAATCTAACTGTTCAAAATGCCAGAAATTTAGATTGTTTCCTTTTATGAATAGACTCCCATGCTAGACATGTCCCTTGAACTTGTAGGCAGGACTGTTTGGTAGTTTATTCTGTAAATCAATACCTGCTATAAAATACAGTACTATAGCAGTACTTTACCTTCTTGTGCCCCCCGTGACCTTTCCTCTTTTCTTTCTTATGGTCGTTCAACAAGTAAGAATATGCAAATTCACCATGAAAGGCATTTTAGCAAATAATAGTCAGTCCTACTTTATAAAGAATGATTTATGATATTATTTCTGTTACTCATTATTGGCTCCATTCCTTGAGATGATGAAGCACCTATCTTTATTAACCTCAGCTAGCTGAAAACATTTCATCTATGAGTTTTTTTGAAGAAATGCATCTCGGTAACTCATGATGGAAGGCATCTGTGCTGACCCATCAACATTGCTATGATTTTCAGTATATTATACTTAATAACAAATAAACATCCTTAGCCAGAAACAGAATCCTGCACTGCAGCTTGATTACATCTGCAAAGAACAATGATTGCTCTGACTATTTGAATACAAAAACAGTGGGTGATGGCAAGCAAACACAATCTGTTTAAAGCCGAACTGGTGAAATACCTTCAATCCACAAACCAAGGGTTTATCGTTATTCCAAGATGGTGTGCTCTTCCCACTGATTGTAGCAATTGTCCCTAATCTTTCTCTCTAGTTGGGGTGATAGTGAATGTAGTGGCAGTTTCCTCTGGAAAATGCAGCTGAACTTTTCAAAGCAAAAATGAGGCAAAACATCTTCATATAAGATTACTGGAACATGCAGTCAAGAGAAATTGCTTTTGTGGATTTCTTCATGTCAAGGCTGGGTACTGCCTGGAAGATACTGTTTTGTCAAATATAACTATTGTGCTCAAGTAAAATGAACATGAGTAAAACTCTACTGTGATACACTGTTATTTGCTTTTAAATCTGTTTTAAAGAACTAATTGATACTTCCAAATTTAGTTTTAGGGAATAATCCTTAAGAATGAACAAAGGTATTGTAAAGCTTCGTACAACAGACTGAAACCTTCGATGACAAATTGATTTGTACCTCTGTTACATTAGTAGCCTCAGTGTTTTGAGGGCCTATGTGATTCTCACCAATATTGATTTGATGCTCTGGATCAGCAACAGGTCAGCCTAGATGGATCTCTAATAGATATCTCCTGGGAGGTCACAGTTTGTACAGTACATGTAGCAGCATTCAACTTCAAAGGTATACTAGAATTTTAATGTGTAAATATTACAATAACAAGATTTTATGGAATAGCTAGATTCTTCCTCCTTACGGTAAGGAAAAAGAACCCCAAAACACACAAAACAAAACAAACCCTAAAAAAGACAAAGGAACAAATGAGGCTGAATCAATCTACGAGTTCAGTTCAGCATGTTTTTCTTGGGATTTTGTTAGTTGTCAACATGACTTTGAAGTTGTAACTTTTTTCACAGATAAAAAATATGTGATGTTGAAGCAAAAGAGTACCTGTATCTTTAATAGTAGGTGTTGAAAATGTAACTTCAGCTAGCCAGAGGCTGCTCTGAGATTAGCCACATTTTATGTGGCATCTGACGTGATTCTAAGCATCTAGCTCAAACTATCTAAAATATCTTCATTAGCGTTCTCCTGTGTTCTTTGTCTTAATTTGGTTTTCATACAAATTTTTAAATAATTAAATAACATAAATTTGGAATGTTAAGCAATACTGATCTGGGAGACAATTTCAATTTTATTTATTTGTTTATTTGTCTATTTATTCATTCATTCATTCCTTTTGCCAGTCATTTCCTATTCTTTACTCAAATGTAGAATAAAATCATTTCCCTTAATGTGTTCTGCACTGGAGGTGTTTACTGATCTCAGATAAATTGTCTTTAGCTAATTAATCTTCTTTGATGAGGATCAGTGATAAGAGTGAAAGTCTTCTATGAGACTATAATAATCACAGATAATTAAAGAATTTGTCTATACCACCTGTAATGATCACAATCTGTAGCCTTTCTGAAGAATCTATTGTTTCAAATGTTCTTCACTGTTTTTCCTGTGACCAGGATATTGTTATTGTAGTGTTGTGTTGTGATGTAGACAGCAAGAATTTTCTTCATTAGTGCTTGGTTGATTTATACACAAACACATACATATACAGTATATATAGCTGATGCAATACCCAAAGGGAAAGAGAGTAGCAAAACAGACATTTTGGTGTGTTTGTTGTCAGGAAATGTCATGATTCATCTTTCATGAGCATCTGCAAATATGCATCTGCCAAATCTATTTTACTAAAAGCTTGTTCTCAGCCAAACATATTCTCACCCCAACAGTACAACATTTTTGACTGACAAGTAGAAAAGGATTAATGATTACTTTAATGTCTCTATAGATTCACACATTCCCATTTTCCACTCCATAATAGGAACAACTATCATGATTCACTGTCACTGTCACATGGTAGGAATGACTTTAATGTCTTTCCAGTTCTGTACATATTCGTTTGAAGTGACACAGGGGGAACAAACATTGCCTTACAGGATGAAGACTAGGACCCACCCTCAGTAGTTAGCTTTGCCGAAAGATTTACTTAGTTCCTAACTGCTATTTCCAGAGCACTGCATTCTAATCTGCATGAGGCACTACTAATGACATTTATGAAAATTGGTGTCATTCTTGCTCTGCTATGAGGAGGTCTACACCAGTCCAACACATAAAACTGTAGTAATTATCAGGGTTCATCAGGCCACACTGTTTCCTGCATCTTTCTCTGATTTCATCCGGCTCTTGCTCTCATACCTAGAGAACAAAATTTCCATTATAGCTGTGCAGTGAAATTGAAACTCATGTTTTAACAGGGTTAATATGAAGACTGCACTGGAACATTAAACTGAAGTTTAATATTCTCTGAAAGAAGTATACTTTGCCATTCTGTAACTACTTTTCAGTTTGAGACTCTGTAAATATTGCAGGGCACATGAAGTTGCTACTAAACTTCCTGACAGTTCTGAGCCATAATGTGTTGGCTTTCATTAGGAGCAGAGGAGAGAAAGAAGAAGGATTCTTATTTATTTTGGCATGTGGAGTCTTCAACATCTTCTAAACTCAGCCACCAGCAAGCCCAAATCAGGGACATTAAACTTTATTTACGATCATTGAAATAATTGCTGTCCCATGATTAGGATTAGAGCTCAGGTATTTTAACATCCAGTCCTGCCATCTAATAATTTCAGTACAGAAATGAAGTCATACCCTCAAGACTACAACTAAATGTAGATAATATAACATCATGGTTTGCTGTGAGAATTACTTTTGAGTGCTGTAAATGACAAAGTACAGAAAGATCACCAATGACTTCCAAGTATCATTTTGTAGTATGAAAAATTAAAGATTAAAACCGCCAAATATGTGGGTTCTCACAGTATTTGCTGACTTTTCCTTCATCATCCTTAGTGGTAAATTGACAACATTCTAGTAATTTACATTGTGCTCTCTTCCTCACCAGGTGAATCTCTAACTTAACCTGGGTTTTTTTTGCCAGAGAAAAGACTGTGATTAGTCTCATCTTGTTTAATGTTTACTTGTATTTTTACCTTCAAGTTCCTTCCTTAACTTTTTTTTCTAAAAGTAACAAACTCATCATCAAAATGAGGGAAAAATGGTTGCATATAGCTTTTAAGAAGGTTTTTGTTACTTTGGTGTTATATATTTCACATATTAAAGAGTAGAATATTTCAGCAGATGAGTAAGATCTTTCTCTGTACATCTGCATGAGAAGTTGTAATAACATGTTGAATTCCCAGTCCACTGAAGTCAGTGACCACAGAAGACAAACTGACAGTAGTGGGGAAAAAAAACAACAATAAGGCTCAATAGTGGTCAGTAGACAAAAAAGGCAGTCTTATCTGCTTTAATTATGATGGGCTAATAGAAGATAGAAGTCTAGCAAGGGTGAAGCATTTGCTGTTTTCACATGTATTAACAAATTTGGACAATTTCCAAGAGAGTTGAATATTAAAACTAAATTTCCATTAGTTGACATCAGTTATCATCTGTTTAAAAAAACCCAGATAACTCTTCCTTACCTGGTGAGAAAAGCAAAGCCTGCCTGCAACACTTGAGCAGGCATTTTCCAACTGAAATTTCTTCTGGTCATTGAATCCCATGGGAGCAATAAGATCATAATTAGCTGCTAGTATAATTCAGAAGGAAGTTGTCCCCAAGAGCAAAAAGGGAGGAAAAACATGGAATAACTGAGAGAAGAAAAGATATCTGGGATGTACAGTGTCACTTCTGCAATAAAAGTGGTTTGGGGTGTGTAAATCACATCTTGCAGTCCACAAAAGCCATTAGAAGGATTGTGTGTGTCCCCTCTTTTTTTTTTTTTTTTTAAGTTTTGTTCATTTATCTAGACTAAAAACCTTCAAAACAACAACAGAACTCTGTGTGGTTCATTTCTTTTCTAATGTGCGGTGAATTTCTGAATGTACTTTCTGTGCTGAAAATGCAAATGCCTGTTTTGGCTTACTCCCTCCCCATTCTGCAGTCCACCCTTCTGGATTACATATTAGAGAGATGGTCTCCTGCATATAAAGGACAAGTGAGTTAATAAAAAATAAAGTACATAGGAGGCCAGAGTAAATGGAGCATATAATTTTTTCATGAACTGGTCTCTTAAGTTTCATTTTGCAAGGCATCATGATTTTCTACATATTTATAAAAATATGAAATAGCGAACTTGATGCTTAATGCAAAACCTACTTAGCAATTTTCAGTAAGGCCGTATCTTGCTTTGTCTGTCAGAAAACCCATATCTTCTACAGGTACTACCACAAAACAGAAAGATAATGATACTTTGCTGTTATGAGATTGTGTAATATTGCAAACCTTCCTTCAAAATCATTTGTCTTATAAAACAAGTCTACATGTCAGCTTGTTCTGTTTGGTAACATGCAAGCAAAAGCACTGTTAAGGAGGAAATATGACACTTCAGAATGAAAGTTACTTAAGATTAATATCACTGTATACATATACAGCAAAGTACAACTATTAAGAAAGACAGGGGAATATTATCTTTTGAAAAACTTTTGAGATAGATGTGTTTTTTCCTAGCATCTAAATGGTGTTTTCCATCTTGAGAGCTCTAAAGCAGTTTATAAAGATAATTAGGCATAAATGTCCCCATTTCACAGCTGTGCAAACAGAGGGAAACAGTTCTGTAACCTACTTTCCAAAATCTTACAGAGGTAAGCAAATCTTGAGCCAACAGATTGCAGGCACTGGTTCAAGATCACTTTTGTATGCCTACTGTTTTTTAGATAAATTAATTAATATTGATATATCGAAGGAAGAAAAGTAGTCCTAAATCTCAAGCTCTTAATATTACCTGTTTAAAATCTGTGTAATTTCTACATTTCTTTGATAAGACATAAGCTTCAGAGCAATCCAATGTATTTCAATTCACTGCCTCATTATGGTCTAAAAATTTAGACCACTAAAATTTCCAGTGTAATATCTAGACAGGTGTAAAGTGAGAGCTACCTGGATATATCACTGCGATAGCATAACACTCAGGCATAGTGCAATAAACTATCCAGGTAATATCCTAACCACCAGTTGCAAGGCATTCAGAAAAGGTGCTTGTAAACAGATATGCTCCGCGGTTTTCAAAGTACACAGCATATAGTCTCCTGCATTAGCAACATCTCCATGACAACTGCTTTATAATTCATGCCACATAATATATAACTTTGCTGTTAAAAAAAAAAAGCCCTCGCAACATACTAACAAGGCCACATTCTTGAAAATTAAATGAATCTGAAAGATTTTTAGCAATCAATTAACCATTAAATAAAGCTTAAGGGACATTAGAACAGTAAGAATGACAATATTTATGGCTTTGATGTGATCATGAAATCTCATTCTCTGCTTCTCCACCATTCTTACCATTTCAAATCCCCATAATTGATACTGATGCAGCATTTCAGTCAATAGCTATAAAAGGGAATGAGGAGCACAAAATGGCTTTTTGGCGTTTAATGAGTAAATAAGATCGCATGGAGCTTCGTATTTCAGAATTTTTTGCTAATCAGTCTTGTTTTAACTTAAAGAGTTGAAGTGTTTGAGGGATATCAATAAGTTTGGGGCTTGGCAAACAACAGAATGGTAACAAAGATAATGAAAAAATATTTTCTAATGTGGTGCAGAGAATTAAAACTATTAAAATGCCTTTTCCGTTTACTGCTTCAAAGCCAAGTTAACCAATCAAATAAAACTGCCACTGTAAGACCAATAGATATTCTGTCAGGTATGAAATGCAGTGTAACTTTAGTTCTGTAAATTTACCAAGATGACAGATGTATAGGTAAATAGGGAGAAGGAGATACAGATAGCTAGATATCAAGTATTTACTGACCAGGTCCTACTTTTTAAGAGTCAGAAAAAGGAAACAGGGGTAACAGGGCAAAGCATGTCATGCTTAATGGATTGTGAGCATCCTATTCATTGTTCTGGCTTAATTGATGTCTGCTTGTTTTAACCTCATAACGTTACTTTAACATCAAGGCTAGGAAATACTGAGATGCACATCTTGGCTCCTTCCATGGCAAAAAGGGGATATCATAAGGTTGCTCAGCCATTTCGATGCAGACTTTTGTATTTGAAATTTTCTTTGTTATAATGTATAGAATACACATTGTAATAATTGTTTTCAGAACTGGGGTACGGAAACTACACCAGGTATCAAAGAAGAAGGAATTACCAACTAACAAGTAAAAGACCTCTGTTGTATTACAAGCCGTAAGCTCTCTTAACGAAAGAGCAAAGCAAAGAACCACCTTCTGAAATGAGAAGCACTAGTTCAAAATACAGGGACCTCATCATGAGACTTGTTATTGACTTAAGCTTACAGGTTTAACTTAGTAGCTACCAAAAAGACGGGCCTAATTCCCCAGTGAGACCTACTTAAGAAACAATGACATTAGTGACCAAACAGCAGCAGCTGTGTAAAGCAACTCCCAAAGCAGGGTGCAGTTATATTGGAAGCACACAAGGGTTTTGGCTTTTTTCCAGGTATCTTTGTTTGCTGCATCTTCCCTAGCAGAGGAGAGAGTGTTTAAGTGAAGTAAAATAGGCAGCAACAGTTCAAAAAGGGTCTGGTGTTTCACTTTTTTTTTGGATTCCAGGTATGTGGTATTATTTTGAGATTTATGTGACTGGAGCAGAATTTAAATTGTTTGGTTTATAGAGAGATAGATTTTTGGATTGTAAACAGACTAAATTGGATGCTTAAATCTGAGGAATTGAGGCAATTCTTTATTTCATCTGTTAGAGAGGTTCAGGGGGTATATACTAATGTCTGCTGTGGGGTTTTGTTTGTATGGACTGTCATGTTCCTCAATTACTGGGACCTGTTCTTCTGCAGAGCACTCAGAATTTAACAGTGGGGCAGTGGAAGAAGGGGAACATTTTGTACAGCATAAGGACACTTTGATTTTCCACAGCTAAAAATGATAAAAACTCCCAGTAGAGTTGAACTGCGTTTTTCTCTTAAACAACAACAAAATAATTTTCAGTAGATTCTATGAGGTCCACAGTCAAACTTCTGCTTGTAGTCCTAGCAAGCAGGTTGCTCTAGAAATACTTAAATAAGGAGGCTTTTGCACACAACTATTGATGCTAATGGAATGACAAAGCTGATGGGGTATAAAGTTCTTCTTGCCTATTCCAGCCAGAGTGACTGGGGGTCTGAGTTGAGTAAGGCCTTCCACAGATTAACCTTCTCAGTAATAGCAATGTGAATTAGGAAACTCTTTTCTAGATTGATTATGCTGACTACTGACAAATATTTCTTTTTTTCTGACCATGTCATTCCATCTTTCAATTACTCACCTACCTCTATGTATCTCTTCCTTTCCTCCTGTCTACAATCTATATGGCTCTGGCCTCCTATTCAGAATATTTCTTCCCTTCTACATTCAATAATTGCTCCGTCAATTCTTCCTTTTTCCTCTTTCTTTGAAGAGTTACTGCTGTGTTGAACAATCTTTCTATGTCTCTCTTTTCAACTCTTGTCTTCCTCTTTGACTCCTAGACTGTGTGATCTCTGAACATACTGATATGTGTGTCTTGTACAATGCCAAGAATACTAGTGTTTAATAAATAACAGCACAGGAAATGCCCGGTTGCTGTAAGAGAATTAAACAGCTCAGGCAGAAATTGAGATACTGCTGCCTCTGCAACAGCCACTGAGTGCACTAACTGTAAAATCTAACTAATAACTAAATTGTTGGGTTTGGTGTGTGCTAAAGAAATCGAGCAATGGCACACACGCAGATGTTTACTTTCCATTATCCTGGTAACCCCCAGTATATATATCCTTGTGGTGCAATGTAAACTCCTTTCAAGATGCTGTTTGAGAGGAATTTAATCTGTATAGAGCACTAACAAACTGAAACACAGTGGAGTTATTCATTTAAGAGAATTATTCATTTAATTTTCACCATTTAGTATTTATATTCATTTACCATTCATTTATTCCCTTCATTTTTATTCATTTATTCATTTATCAAATATTCATTTTAATGGCTTTCATTATCACTACAGTAACTGTAGGGACAGATTTGCAATAATTTTATTCTTTAAATAGGTTTATTCTTGGAAAATCTACAGAGCAAGGAAAGGCCACTTGTTCTGTCAGGTTCATTCCCTTTTCCTTTTCTCAGAACTGTTTGTTTCTTTACTCCCCTTGTTTCTTTACAACCCTCCCTAGGTTTCTCTTGAATTCCTTTATATGTTTTATGGCAACAGCTCAGTTCAGTGATATTGGACCAAATGTTTGACTGATGTATTACTGAAATCAGAGCATGTTATTCAGTGCTTTGGACACTGATTTATTCTTCTTGTTTCTCCATATATATTTCTTTTCTTTTTCCTATAGGATAGCTTTTCCTTTTAAATTTGCCTCTTTCTTACTCCCTTTTATTGTCAGTTCCATTTCCCCATAGATTAGTCCTCTACAAACCAAGGATCAAAGACCTTTTTAGCAACAAGTGTTTTGAACTACAGCAGAAGAAAGTCTAGACCTCTGAAAAGATTAGGTTCTGTGTATTAATTTCCATTGGAGTACTGAGAATTCAGGTCTTTTGTAAAAAAAAAAAAAAAAAAAGGCCATTTTTTCTTCCTATGTGAAAACACTGGATGAATAATACCTGTTAACTTCAATAGGCATCAGATTGTGCTTTTGATGTGGAGAACAAGGACTGGATCATCCGATGCCTCTTGTATATGACCACTGATTTTGAATTAGAATTATAGTTCTTCGGTTTTAGCTATATAGGCTGAAAACTGCTTATTGTGGTTCAGCCCTTGACGTATATTACCAGTCACCTTAAAAGATATCTTATGTGTTGTGAAATTTTATCCTGGAGAGAAGGATATTCACGGGTAAACACATGCTTGTTCTTGGTAAATGATTAAGTTGTTTGTAGTTTTTGCTCTTCCATCTTCAGTGAACCTCTCATTTCCTATGAAATTTCTCTGTGACTATTTTAATACTGCTTTGCATTACAACTTTTAAACAGTGGCACTTTCTGGTCTCCCATATCTTAAACTTTTCTTCTTTAATCAACCAGAGTATTTGAAACTTAAACTCAATAATCTTTAGGCAACTCTAAATTCAATCCTGTACTCTTTCACAGCATATCTGCACTCTGAGTCGTGTTGGAAACTTTGGTGCTGTTTCAACAACAGAAACCCAGCCAGAATAGCTTACCACATCATGATTGGTTGGATAGTACCTATATTTCACACTTACAAAGTTGATATCTTGTATTTATAACATCAGACTAGAATAATTTCCCTATCCTTGTAGAAAGCATCATGAACTGTGTATTCCCTACTATTGTATATTCAATAAACCAAACTGTTTCAGATATTTACATTCTGAAGGTTATCTTTGTTGCCAGAAGAGCTAGAAGTAATTTCCTTTACAATGTGATCTTAAGTTTGTAGAATATGTTGTGACCCTGCAGAAAAACCTCTTCACACCCCAACCTGAGGCTGCAACTCTAATTTTGAGAACCGCTGCTCTGGAGGCTTTTTATCAGCTCCAAAAATGTCTTATCTCTGGTTGCTTTTAGCTGTATAATAAGAGGTCATTTGAAATAGGTAATGTCATCTTAAGGGTTTATAATCTAAAGCCCACAGTTGTCAATGGAACATCCATTGATTTCAGGGACTGTGGATCCAGGTATTTATTCCATAATATGCAGTGTTTGCTTAGTAAATTCAGTAGTAGTAAGATATGAGAAAATGGGACTGCCTATTGAAGTCAGACAGAAATATTCTGGTGGCATTTACTTTGTCAGATAAAGCCCTGAAATTCTTGTGAATCTAAATATTTTGCAGTAGCATGGCTCTTAATTAACCTCTGCTCGAGAAAGCAATCCTCCTTCCAGCTCACCTGCCCAGCTCCTCCCAGCCCCTGAGAGCAGCTCTGCAGTCCTGGAGAGGAAAGCCCAGGGCTCCTGAGGGGCTGCGGTACCAGCTCTGGGGTTACAGCCTGCAGGAGCCTTGGGTTGCCATTGCTGAGGCTGACTTCTCTGACAGTGAACCTGGAAGGTTGGGCCCAGACACACTGTAAAACATAATTAATACAAATGTCTGATTTTTTATGCCCCAACTAATTTTCTTCAAAGTATAGGAACTTTCTGGACAAGATTTACTTCTTTTATCAATCAGCTCAACTTGCCAAAAAAATCAAAGGCAGTGTACATATAAGTAAGAGAAGAAATAGTTTATACTTTCTTCCATTTCATCTTCTCATGCAGTGTTTGAGTGAGTTTTATATTTGAGGGAGTTCCACTCCCCCCTGGCCCAGCAGAAATTTAAGTCCATGTGAAGAGGTCTGATGTATGCTTTAACCCTCTGGTGTATGTACATTTTTTCATTAAATCTGAACATTAACCTGATGGCCTTTAGGCACAATACTTTCTGAAAAACTTAAGTGTGCTGTTTATTGCTTGCTTTCCAACTCCAGTTCCTCTTGGAAACACTACAGGGACCTCATTAAATTCTGGGGCTATATTATCCTCCTCCTTTATTAAGTTCCTTCAAATATCCTGCCATGGTCTAATGTCTTCTCTTGTCAGCTTCACCCCACTTTATACACCTGAAGGAGACTTTATTGTTTTTATTTCCTTGCTCTGAAAAATTCATTCATAGCCAGATTTGACTTCTCAGGATTTTTTTAGCTCATCCCTCCATTGTGTCAGCCTTTGTAGTCCCTTGATAATATTCTGTGCTTTTTAGGGATGACATGCTTTTTTTAATCATTATTTTAATTTCCTGATTTAAATCTAAATAGGGCAAGAAATAAAGCAGAAACATAGATGGCCTTGTAATCTTTTCTGTTGTCCTAAAAAAAGGAAAACTTGCACTAACATGAAAAAATAGTTTCAAAACCTGGAGAAACTTTAGCTTTACTTTTAGGAAGCTATTAGACCAGCAACTATAAGTGGCTATAAAGCGCAGACCAATCCACTGGTGCATCCTAAAAGTTGAAGCCACAGCCACTCAGTGCCTCTCAAATCTGGCCACGCAAGTTTTGTATTGATTTCCCCCAATTCTTGCTTCCACTCTAGCCTCTTTTGACCTTCATGGCAAACCTTAGTATTGCAAGAAAGTTGAAAGATGCTTTTGTGAGGGACCTCTGTCTGTTATATCCAGTCTTTCCCCACGTATTATCCTGTCTACAGAGACAAATTTCATCCTTAACTTTTTTCCACCAGTTTCATGAGAGTTTGTTTTACATGCTTCACCTGAGCTGACCATTACTTCCTCATCTTAGTTTCCATCTGTTATTATTAGAGAAAGACTTGTTGGGTCCTATATCTCTGTCACTCTCTGGAATAAATGAATATATGAATTTGTTTCAGTAAAATTCAAGATACTGGAAAAATTAGTATTA